>NC_136898.1:7835142-8435142 GCF_949152265.1 Phoxinus phoxinus
AGACAGCTAGTAGGACACTAGAGGCGGCTCTTGTGGGCGTCTCACCGGTGTCATACGGAGGGGGGCGTGACTGCTGCAGCCCTGCACCACTCTCCCCAGAGTCTCCGCAAACATGAGCCGCAGCTCTCCCGAGTAACCGTACACGGTATCGATCTTCGGCCACCAGTCCAGCGGGGACTAGATCATGACAGAAGACACACAGAGGACATTTGGACACCCTGGGAGTGAATCAGACATCCTATCTCTCTGAGGTGAACTAAGGACACGGGGAGCTCTTACATTAGTGATGATTCGGTGAAGAGAATTCACCAGCACAAAATGAAAGGTAGGAGGCGAGGACGGGGCCAGACACACCTTACAGAAAAAGAAAGAGATTTGGTGCATGTTCTTGGGACAGTGTATAAATGTAACAAAACATAGCATGTTTCATAATTCTCAATATCACCAGATAACAAATTAACAAAGCAATGTATACTACAGTACACAGTTAATCTCTGCCGCATGATTGTTTATATCATCACAAAAATGTAAATTGTGTTTTCGCACAGCTCTATATACAAGTTTGGATATATATTATATAACACTTTATCCACATACATAAACTTCAATCATGTAAAGCAATATATTCAGTTATTTCAGCGTGAAATGTACTATATTATTGCCTAGCTTTTTATAAAAAGTTAGATATACAAGTATGTCCAACTTTATCCGTATCAATACAGCATACCTGTGTATGCAATGTAAACTATATAGCATCTCTGCTTGATCGCTTGTATTGTTGTAAAATTGAAACTATATTATCGCCCAGCTCTAATCTCATGAATATAACTGAGGCAAAAAGGTTTTAAGTAATTATAAACATTATAATCATGTTTTTCTGTACCGCTGCTTTTCACAATGTGTATTGTGAAAAGTGCTCCATAAATTAATTTGAATTTGACCTGACTTGTCCACAAACCTTAAACTGCTGATTGTTGTGTGGGTTGATTCTGAAACAGGAGACAAAACAGTCGATCATTAAGTCCACGTCTGCACTCTGGCTTCCTGCGCCTCTGGAAAACGGCTTAGCTGGGTTAAACAGCAACCCCTGGAGACAAAGAGACAACCATCAATGAAGAGGACGGCATCAACAAGAACGATTCAGACACACTTGAGCCGCTGCGAATCAACACACTTGGGATTCTGTGTTCGACCCTTCTGTAATCTGACAAGTTGAGCTGTGGGGTTTATGTGGGTGATGCAGGTTTAACTCCTGCCTGTGACATTTCCCAAACTCCATTCCCCTTCTTATTGCTTAAGCCAGGGCCACTGTCCTGCAAAGTTTAGCTCCAACCCCAGTTAAACACACCTAAACCAGCTCATCAAGGTCTCACTAGGCAAACTGGAAACTTCCAGGCAGGTGTGCTGAGGCACGTTGGAGCTAAACTCTGCAGGACAGTGGGCCGTCAGATGGATAGCTTATACTTTTTTATCAAGTAAAAGGCCTTTTAGCACAGGTCGTGGTCCGTGTCTTTTTACTGTGAAATCTTTCATGTTTTTTATAAAGTAAATGTAAGAATAACTTGTATATTGTTAGGAATATTTCATGATAAACTTGACTGAAGCAATTTAGGTTTATTTTATTATCCATACATAATATATATATATATATTAATTGTGTTCAAATGTGAGTATCAGATATGATGCATCAGGCTTTTGTCTATCTCTCAATCATTGCATTGCACTGAATCATATGTTTTGCCCCTACAATAAAAACTACCGAGCTTTGATCATACAACTAAGGGGCCGTTTACACAACACCGTTTTTTAAACTAAAAACATAAAACTTTTTATGCGATTTGGTCATCTTCCGAAGAAATATTAGAGATATTAGAGATATAGAGACTGATTTTCATATACATGTGTAAGTAGTCTCCTATCCTATAGTATAATCTCCTATAAAGATGTTACTGGTTTACAAGCTATTATAATTTCATCTTATTTTTAGCCATATAAATATCAGCAACTGCACCAAATTGCATTTTTTCTCCGTTTTCTTTGGACACCTGAATCTAACTTTCCTCCTTGAGTATGAGCGCCATCTTCTCCTATAACATACTATATGGGCAGGGGTGCAAATAACTTTTTCAGTGAGTTACTCAGGTGAGTACCAGGAGATGGTGTTTGGTTCTCAGCCCATATGTAGCGTGGCCACAGCTGTCAATCATGACGTCACATTCCCGTTTTTATAGCATCAATTAACTAACTAAAACCAAACAAATTCTGACTTAATTTCATATGTCAAGTTTACAAAGTTAATAATTACCCAACCCCAAAACAAAACAAAATTATATAATAAAAAGGTCCAAACTCTAACTGAGAGCCATATTTGTCCATACCTTCAGATCCATGACAATGGACTGCACCAGCAGGAAGATAACAGAGTGATCCTCCCAGTTGATATACGTGGACGCTTTGCACAGTTTAACGCAGGCGATGGCTGCGCTCTCTGTCAGCTGTTTGCTTCCACCGTGACCGGTCAAGGCTTTCCGTAGATTCTCCAAAAACTGTTTCTACAGGGAGAAAACAACAGTACATTAATAGTTTGGGAAGAATCTAATTATAGTTACTAGTCTAATATTAATTTGACAAAAAGTATGGCCATCAAACTGTTTATAAACTGTTAACTATGTGATGTAGCTGTCTAGGTTGATCATGTTTGTGAGAGAGTGTGTGTGTGTGTACATGTTTTTACTATATTAGTGAGGCTCAAATTCCTGATATGGGTTTTGTCAGTGGCTGATACAATGCCATATATATATATATATATATATATATATATATATATATATATATATATATATACACACACACCAGTATATAATATGTATATACACCAGTGTGTATATATATATATATACACACACACCAGTATATAATAAAAAAAGTTAATAAAAAATATTTATGCCATTATTTATATATATTAAAATAAAAGATAACATTTATTATATTTAAAATATAATGTAATATAATTCATATTTAATCTGTCTATCAGTGGGTATTATAATTTAAGAACAATACAAATCAAGAGAAGATCTTCACAAGTTCACTTTTTTTTAATGCTTGCCTTGTTGTATTTAGAGTCATCTGACGTGTCTCTGGACATGTCTTGCGTAATGTTAGGACAGAGGATGAGGAGGATGATCTGCAGAGGCCAAACAGCTGCTTTCCTCTTCGTACTCTCAGCAAAACTATCCACCAGATCAAACAGCTTCTCAGCACAGTCTAAAAGAAACACACATCAGATTCACACATCCTCTCCAAAGCATATTGTTATGGTACGGTTACAGTTACAGTTACGCACCAGCCATGTCCGCCTGAGGCCTCTGGTACAGCCTGGTGAATTCATCAGGATAATTCTCCACCCAGTTCCAGAACGCCTACAAATACAATTGATTTATTATTTTTATTTTTTAAAAACACACTGCAGATGTTTGCTGCACTGAAACAGGACAACACTAGGTGGCAGCAGAGTGAATTTAATTCAAACACCACCAAAATCATAAATAACACAGAACATAAACATTTAAACAAAACATTTAAAGGTACAGAAAGCGGTTTCTGAGAAACACTGTTGATATCTGAAATCAACTCAAACAAACACTCCCCTCCCTTCATTGCTTCGCCCCCAAAATGCACTCTTTATCATAGCTGAAGCAAAGCAAAATAAGGCTTTGCGAGAAATAAAGCGAAGATGATAAACAAATGACAAGGAAGAACAAAAAATGAACATAGTTCACAAGAGAGTATAAAAGCAAGAGTTGGTTGTTAGTCGCCAGCAGCAGCACACCAGCTCCAGACAAACAATGACACTCAAAACTGTCCTGTTACTAGAGCTAACATTGCAACAGCATATCTAATTTCTGTGAAATATCTTGGTTCTGTGAAACATATCAAAACCAAGTTTGCTCACGTATGGAGCAGAAACAAAGCAACCTCAGCATCCATTTTCAGGCCTTCCTGCTTCGGTCTCTCCAGCGCTGGAAAGCTTTTCTAATATTACAGCGGGTCCTAAAGCTCTTGCCTGATCATAACCATTTTTGCCCAGTGATAGTCCTCTGACCATTTCTCTTTTGTTATGTCTCTCTTTCTATAGTCTTTCTTCAAATCTCTCTCTCTCTATGAGTGAACACACCCCCTACAGCTGATTGGCTACAAGTGTGTTGTGGCGCTCGGTTCGATCCACTTTCAACAGCGTTTCTCAGAAATCGATTACTGTACCTTTAGTTCTATAAATGTGAGAAATGTATTAATGTATCAGGTGACAGGGCAGTTGGGAGTAGCAGTTTGGACCATAAATTATAATACTCTTGTTTTAATATTTATATTGTTCTTAAGGCAATAAAATAAAATTCTTTATAATATAATAATATGTTAAAATAATAATAACTCCACCTACCTTCTCTAAATTGTAAATGACACTCAACTGGGCTGGCTTCTTCAAGGTTTTAAATTTGAACACAGTTTCTGAAAGGAGAAAAGGCTTTACTCTTTAACTATTTGACACAAAAAGAAAAAAGAAAGGCATTTTTTTCCTGCTGCCTCTAATATTTTACAGTATTAGAGCTTGAGTCTATCAAACCTTGCAGCAGGCGTTTGAGTTTACAGCAGTCCACGTTGATGTACTGGATAAGCTCGATGTCATGCACGTCTACGTTATCCTCAGAGCAGACGGTCAGCTCCTGCAACCTGCAGAGAACCAGACGGACAGAAGTCAGAGAGATCAAATCCATTACGGATACATTCATTCCTTCATCCAGTCACAAGCACCTGGTGGAGATGCGGCTGAAGACAGCGCTGAAATTACTGCAGCTCAGAGCGAACAGAACCCCACAGGCTGAGTTCCTCAGCTCAGCTGCGTGCTGGTTCCCCTCACGGAACGTGTGGATGAAATGACAGATCTCGGGTAATAACTGCTTCACGAGCATCGTCTCGTCAAGACGCATGCTGTCCTTTGGTTGCTAATAGAGAAAGAGACATTTATGGGATTCATCAACATCTAGATGTGCTTTTCAGAACCTCAAAATGATGTTGACAAAGCAATAAATGGTACAACGGTGACAGCTCATGGAGATGAGACACAATGAAAGGTCTGCAGGCGTCTCTCACCCCTGCCAGGCATTTCTCTAGTGTATCCATGATGATAAGCTGGGACAGGTAAAGGTTCTTTTCTGCAGTATCCCCAAATATTCGCTGTAAGAGAGAGAGAGATGACAAACTAAGCGAGAGAGATCCCAACATTCTCAACTCCAGCACACAGAAACATCTTCGACAGTCTAACAAACGCTCAGAAGTATCTCTGGCCTCAATATTTTTTCAATAGCCAAAATAAATATCTAGAAAACATGGAATAATGTTGATATATAGGATCAATAAAGATATACGAAATAAATAAATGACAAAAAAAAAAAAAAATGGAAATCTCAGTTTCCACCAAAATATTAAGCAGCACAACTGTTCTGAAGGATCATGTGACACTGACGACTGAAGTAATGGATGCAGAAAATTCAGCTGTAACATCACAGGAATAAATAGTAATAACTAGTAATAACGTTTTAGAATATATATTACTGTTTTACTGTATGTTTGTTTGACACCAAACATCAACTTTTGAACGGTAATGTATTTTATAAAATATTTAGTGCTGTCAAATCGATTAATCACATCTAACATAAGTTTGTTTACATAATATACGTGTGTATACATTATTACATTTTATTATATAATATACATGTATGTGTGTGTGTGTGAATATGCATGTATATATATATATATATAAGTCTGTTTGTAAATGTTTATTGTGTGCATGTACTCACCATGTTATTGACGTTCTTCAGTATGTTGGTGAGTCCACTGATGACCATGGAGAATTTGTACCTGGAGATGTTGATCAGACATTCCTTATTGTGTTCTGTGCTGATTTTAGTGTGTGTGTTCTGCAAGCCGACTTTCACGGGAAGCTAAAAACAAACAAACAAACAAACAAACAGGCTGTGTTCAGGAACAAACACATGCATTTGTAATGTGTTTGTGTTCACAAACTGGATGAGAGATATCAGAGTGAATAGTGACTTTAATTTATGGTCTTTTAATCACACAAATCTATCAATGGCCTAATATACTGCATGCGTCATATGAACCACTTTTAATGGTCGTCTTTTTAGTCATTTTGGAGCTTGACGATCCATATTTATTTTCATTATAAATGGTCAAAAGTTTGGAATAAGATTTTGAAAGTCTCTTCTGCTCACCAAGTCTGCATTTATTTAATCAAAAATACAGTATAAACAGAAATACTGTGAATTATTATGTTTTTTTTTCTATTTTAATTTATTTAAAAATGTAATTTATTCCTGTAGAGGTAATAAATTAATACTTTATTTAACAATGATGCATTAAACTGATTCAAGTGAAAGTAAAGACAATAATATTACAAAACATTTATATTTCAAATAAATGCTGTTCTTTTGAACTTTCCATTTATCAAAAAAATTCAGAAAAGTTTCCACAAAAAAATAAGCAGAAAAAACTGTGATAAACATTGATAATAGTAAAACCCATTATTAATAATTGAGCAGCAATCATGATTGATAATAACTGAGCACTAAATAAGCATATTACAATGATTTCTGAAGGATCATCTGACACTGAAGACTGGATTAACAATGATGAAAATTCAGGTTTCCATCACAAGAATAAATGAAAGAATACATTTTATAAAATAATAGAATAAATTAAAATATATTAAACACAGTTATGGTAATATTTCACAATGTTACTCTTTTTATCTGCATTTCTGTATATTTCCGTATATCTGTATTTTTGATCAAATAAATGCAACCTTGCTGTGCAGAAGAGACTTCTTTTAAAACATAATTATTCCAAACTTTTGACCTCCAGAGTATGTAAAAGAGTAGCCAGGATATTATTCAAACATTCACATAAGAGTGAGCAAATGATGACAGAATCATTTAGAAGGTGAAAATATTTCTTTAATCAATATGAAAACATAAAAATAAAACTTGCTTGCTGGGTGGGATACAACAAAGTAAACACTAGCAAACATCTCGACTTCAAAGTCTGGAACTTGCTAAAAAACAATCGGTGGCACAAAATCTCTTTTTGGGATTATCCAGAGTTTAGGTTTAGCATCACTAAACACTCCTAATCTCCGCTGAACCTCAATCAAACTGCAATGATCCCAACACAGCCCACAAGCCACCCATGACCCCTTCAACAAGACCCCTCCGTCTCCACCTGCTGGCTGAACGCCCTATGAAACTCTTAAACCCTCTGATCTGTGTCTATATACTGTACGCCACCAAATATGGTATTTAGCACACAAAAGTAATAAGGCTAATTTAGCTAGCCTAAGACTCAAGGAAAGACCGTTTTCAAAAGCGTTTGTTGTTGCAGTACCTTTAGCAACCTTTGAGGGGCAGAAGTAGCACCAAAACTAAAGTACCTTCTAAACTGATATATTTTTCATGTGTTAGGCTACCAGTTTAACCTGCTCATAAACATCATATTTCTCCTGACACTCACAGAGTTCTTTTTTCAAAGAGACAATTCACCCCACAATGTAAATTGTGTCAACATTGACCCACAACTTTTTGAAGAAAATCCTACCAGAAACTCACCTTTTGTGATCCATAAAAGAAAGTAAGTCATATGGGTTTGAATTTGAAATAACATGAGGGTGAGTAAATAGTGACACGATATCTTTTCAAAACGACATCATTCTGTTAAGTCTGTCGATGTTTATTTGGTGTCTGGGCGAATTTTAGTCAAAAACTTCTAGACATGTAACACGTTTCTGCAGTTAAAACATTGAACACAGAGGCCAAACTACCAAAATAAGAAGAAACGAAAACATACTAGTTTAACCATTCACAGGCTTTCACCCATCTGTGGTAAACAATGGGTTACATTTCTAACTTAAAACTTGATTCATAAGTATGATAGCAGGTTTAAACCAGTAGAATCCACAATAAAGAGGGATAGTCATCATTGCATAAGATACTACTCAGCTATACATCACACTGAACACCACACACAACATACCTCACTGAAACCATCTAAAGTAACCTAATAACTCTGAAGAGATTAAACTGATGATTCAGCTTTTAAAATGAGAAAGTGAAGCTGTGTGGATCAATCAAGGGTCAGCAATGAGGTTGGTTCACTTGTGGGACACAAAATATGTAAAGTATGAACATATAGGCTACACAACAAAGTATAAAAATAAGTGCAAGTAGTGCTATGAATGCTAAACTGCTAAAATTATGACCTGTTCCTGGAGCAACAAAACAGGACATGTTCAAGCAATCTTAGCTGTAATTTGACCCTCTGTAGCCAACGTATGTCAACAACACATCTGTTTCATGCATGCATTTTTATCTGGAAGAATTTGTAGTGTTTGTTCAGCATTAAAATAGTCCCTGACTGACTTATATATTTACCTATTCACATGTTTTTGTGACATTTACTATTTACTATACATGTGAATACACTGTTTTTAAGATATTTGAACAAAAATATGATGTATAAAATTGAACATTTTCTAGACAAAAAAAATCTACCAAATGTTATACCAAAGATAAATATTAACTATCAAAATGTACCTCCTGCTCTTTTTTGTGATGCTTTATCCAAAACTAGAAGTAAGAATTGTTCTCTTTAGGCAAGATTTAATTTGTATTTAGGTACAATCTCAAAGTCTATTTTAAGAAAGCAATCAAAACATCTAGAAAATGTATGTTTGACAAAATTTCGTAATATTTTGTATCATGTGTACGCTCTCCTTTTTTCACTTCTTCTTGTCTTCCTCTTTTAGGTTAAAGTCACCATGAAATCAAAACTCTTATTTTTTATGGAATACTGCAGTACTCATGTTCTCTTGCAGTGACATCTCTTCTCTGATGACACGTTTACTGGCGTGAAGGCGGGGCAAGCTGTCACTCACATGACATCACAGCAATCTAATAATCAAATCAAAGGATTGGACAAAATCAAGTCCCGGAATATTTTTTTTTCTTGTTTGAGAAGCCTTTTCATTCGCTTGCTATCGCGAATTCAGTTTTATGCCGACATTAATTCATATTTTATTTATTCTTCGACACCATTTACAACTAAAAATTTTAAACTTTTTATGCGTTTTGCATATCGTTTTGAAAACGATACCGTTATAATCTCCGTGTAAACCACAAAAACATGAATTTGTGAAAACGGTGACGTCATGCGCATGCGTATTACGTGTTCAGGCGAATAGTGTTTCTATAGAGCTGGTAAGTCCCGCCCCTCCGCAAAACCCCGCTGGACCTCAAAGTTGAAAAAGCGTCAATGCAAGTGAATGGGAGAAAATAATTATTTTCTGGTCCCGTTTGAATTGTGCCATGAATGTGAACATATGTTGTCTGTGAATTTTTTATATAATCTTTCGTGTGAAGAATGCTACAATTTAGCGGGTAGAAGTTTGATACGGGTAGACTTTGTGTGAGAGCACTTTGTGGACTACAACTCTTCGCTGCTTTCGGCGCGTTTGAAACGTCAACACCACTAGCTCACGGCTCTAGCTCACGGATCCCGCTAGACATGGCTGTCTTTGGTGCACTTCACCACCTTCTTTCAGGGAGAGGACAAAATCGTTGAGGTTGGCGAAAACCACGGGTAAGTCAACTTTATGGGGTGACGTCACATAGGCGACATGTAGTCTTTCTCGTTATGTCTTTTCCACAACTGCTAGCCGACGAATCATACCATATACTGTCAAACTTGTAACATGAAAGATTATATAAAAAATTCACAGACAACATATGTTCACATTCATGGCACAATTCAAACGGGACCAGAAAATAATTATTTTCTCCCATTCACTTGCATTGACGCTTTTTCAACTTTGAGGTCCAGCGGGGTTTTACGGAGGGGGCGGGACTTACCAGCTCTATACAAAGTGACATCGCCAACTACTGGCCTGGCATGAGTAATACAGCGTTTTTAAATTGTTTTCACGGATCTGTGTGAAGAGGATAGTTTTGACCGTCGTCTGTACACGAACAACACAAAGGAAAAACGTTGCTGTTTTTGGTATTTTTGGCAGAGTACAATAAAATGCGATAAGGTTAGGGTGATCAAATTTTGGCTTGGGGGGCACATACATAGTCCAAGGACAGTGATTGGTCAATAAGAATGTTCTTCCAATAGTTGCTCTCTGATTTTTATTTATTTATAATAATTGGTTGACAGGCACGCAACTCTAAAACTAAAATCAGTGGTCAGTGATTGGTTGAAAGGAAATATTTCCAAAATTAACCCCTGCCCTCTGATTTAGGTTAGTAGGGGGGTTTTTTAGGGTTGATGTGGTTCCAGTAAAGGATCCTGAGCAACACGTCCTACTAGATTAGTCCCGTCCCATGCCTTTAACGCTGTTATGGGACATAAACATGACAGCATCAGAATGAGCTTCTGCACGGATGCGCTGCGGCGGTAGCTGCGTAACTGCGCATCCGTGCAGACGAAGCGTTCAGAGATGTTTAGATGAGCTCTGACCTGCTCGTCGAATCGGGTGATGACGGCCTGGACCCACTCCACGGGCTTCTGCGCCGCCATGGCCGCTCACGCCTGCACCTCCGCCACTGATGATGATGAAGATGATGATGAAGTGGAGGAGGAGGAGAGGACGCCTTTTCCGCGGTCCGCGACCCCTGCGCTCCTCGATCCGTGCCGCGCTGAGGGCCGCACGAGGGGCGGCTTGGTATTCGGTCTGGTCGGTGTCAGAAACAGCAGCATGCCGCCATGACAGTGCCGGAAGTTTGAATCCTCAGATCCAGCGAAGCAGCAGCAGCACAGCGGTGCAGATGAGAGATGAGAACACGAGTGCGCATGCGCCAGCAGAGAGAGAGAGAGAGAGAGAGAGAGAGAGAGAGAGAGAGAGAGAGAGAGAGAGAGAGAGAGAGAGAGAGAGAGAGAGATTTTGTATTTATGTTTTTCATTTATTTTATTTTTTTATATATATATATATATATATATATATATATATATATATATATATAAAGAATAAAATAAATGAAATATATATATATATAAAAATCTATATTTTAATATAAAACTATAGGTTTACTATTAATATTATACAGAATTATACCTATTATGGTATTGCCATGACTATTGTTTATAATAAGAATAACATTGGACATGGAATTATTTAAGATAAAAAAAAATTACTATAAAATCAATTATTCATTAAAACTGAGACAAAAATCATAGAGAGAGAGAGAGAGAGAGAGAGAGAGAGAGAGAGAGAGGAGCAGTCACAAACCAGAAAATGATTTAATGTTAATTATGTTAATGATCTTTTAAATATTCATATAGTTTTATAGCTCTAAATCGAACAACCCCTCATGTCACACATTCTGAGCAATGTTTTTATATGACCTAATCCAAAAATGTAAAAACTATAATGTAACGTGAAGTTTGTGTGTGTAATTTCTTTTTTGATGTTAAAAATTAAGTAAATGTTCAATAAAGCCACTTTATGTCTAAACTTGGAAAGTAAATTATATTTTAGTTTGTGTAAAAGCATACACTCCAAGTCTCTTCTTTCCAGTCACATGCTGCAAAGGAAACAGATTCACGAATCTGGGGAAACGCAGAGAGAGAGAGCAGAAGAAAGAGCAGCTTGTTGCAGGCAGTGCGAGGCGCTGTGTGAGTAAAACTCAAAGAGATGCCGGAAACAGCATGGTCGATGCAGAACAGTGAATGCTCTCAGACACAGAGAAATTAGAAGCTGCCTCGAGACACAAAGCAAACCTTTGTGAAGAGCCCTGAAGCTCAAACCTCCACAGTGGAAACAGTGAATGGACAGTTTCTCAAGAGTCTCCAGACCTAGTAGTCATGGTATTCACAAGAATATGGACTGCTGGCAACAAGCTGCTGGGTTCACAGGGTTTTTGATAGTTCATTTACTCACTGACAGTTGAATGCCCTGATATGGGCTAAACATGTTCTGCACTTGAATGATATGATATTAATTATTAAATAAAAACAAAATTGTCTTTTATTTATTAATCAGTACATAAAACTGCAGGGTTATATCTTTAATAGACACTGAGGGAGTTCTGTCATCTATTCTGTTTGTTGTTGTTGTTGTTTTTTTATCAATGGTAGGACGGTCTTAAACTGATACCCTCAAACTCTGAATATGCTTACAGTCTTGAAAGAGGAAAATATTTTTTAAAGAATTATCCAAGCAACTTTTTAAAGACTATGCGTTATTAATGGCTTCACTATGCTAGTTAAATTGTGTGAACCTGTGCTTTGGTACACTTGACCCCGTTTCCAGTTATGGAATGGACTTCCTGCAACACTATGTAATACTGACCTCTAGAGGTCATTACTGGCATAAACACTGTGTTCCACCCATAGGTTCCCCACCGCAAATTAAGTCTCCAACGAACGACACAGTTAGTACGAGTTATTTTCATCATTATAAATATAAAACTGTCCTAGTTAACCTATGGTTATGTGCTTACAATGACAGTCTCTGAGGCAGTTGTTGTATTTGTCCATCATTCCCCGCTAAAATGTAGGCCTACATATTAGTGGTTGACACAACAGTGGTTATATTATTATTTGGTTCACCAGTGGCTTAACTCTCTTAAATTTCATGTAGGATGTTCAAACACAAACGTTGCTTTCATGTTTTATGGGGACTCACTTAATATGATTTATACGCTGGTTTCCTCATGGGGACCAAAAAATGTCTTCCAAACTTCCAAAAAAGCAAGGATTTTGGATATTGTATTGCCATCTTTGTGGGGACATTTTGTCCCCATAATGTCGTATACTGTCTATGCATAATGTATAGTTTACATTATGGACGGTGGCCTACACACCCACACACGTGTAGCCTACTTCAGGTTTAAGCACATTCTGTGTACTGCGATAGAACCCATTTCATCCCCCCTGACGTCACATCACTAGTCTCTGCAAATCCCCGGGATCCTTTTCAAAAATGTCTAACGTGTATAGATCCTATGGTATAGATCTGAACACAGTCACGTGACAAGCTCGATTTTATTGTCTTTCAAGGATGAGAACAGACACTGTGTACAGTAGCCACATGCAATACAAAAATATGACTGTACATGACATGTATCGACCCATTCTAAAAAAAGTTTTCCATGTTTGTTTTTTTTGCTTCTTTTTTTTTTTTACATGAAAAAATATAAAGAATATTTACATCTGGGATAGCACAGCAGTACCTATTCAAAATGTCATGATGTACAGTATATATATTTATTTATATTTATATAAAATGTCCATATAAATATTAAAAGAATTCTGTTAATTGAATGTACAATAAATAAACCATATTTATACATAAATATTTTACATTGTCATTGATATTTCCAAACCACAAAGTCCAGTCTTTCACAAAACAAACAAACACACACCCTTCCACATACACAACGTTACAAACACGCACGTTACACACAAACACACATGAGAGTTCATGTTTACACAACTTATGGAACACTGTTCTGCTGGGTTCATCGAAATCTCACTTTAATGCAAGCGTTCAGCATCTTCGCAGTGGAAACTCAGTAGTCAGATGAGAAGACGCACATGCTTCTCTTTGGCTCATTTTCGCAATCTGTACTCAGAAATGGCCCTTCTATAACCCACACCACATTTTTCATCAAGAACATTATCTTTTGCGAAACAAAATGTCTACTATCGGACAGCATGGAGAAGGAGTGACAACTAGAGGTGTGTTAGTATGAACCAGGCGAGCCAATCAGAGACAGAATCAGCGCATGTCACACAGGACTAAGAGGCACCAAGAACACGAGAGAGGGAGAGAGAGATAGAGAGAAAGAGAGAGAGAGAGAGAAGGAGAACATCTTCATTGCAGTGTCATTGAATCCTGCGAAACCAACAGGAAACGCGTCACGTGATGTCACAAAAAACCGGAGCAGGATGGGAAGAGAGAACCAGTCGCACACTCCGAAAATAATAGTAGGAATAGGAATTAAAAAAGGCAAAGCGTTTCATTTTACGCATCGCCACGGCAGTCCCCCATCCCACCACCCACAGAACCAAAGAGAGATAGAGACGGAACAGCAGGCGATGTTAGTTTGTAAGTCCAGAAGAGGTCAGGCTTTCAGCAGGCATGCAAGGCAGGGCCAGGAATTGTGTTTTGCATTGCTCATGTTTCAGGCACGTGGCTACAACCTACGACAACAAGAAATAAATGATAGACAAAAAAAGAAAGAAGCAGATTAGAGAGAGAAAGCAATAGTTCTAGAGTTATGAATTTACAGGAGAGGAAATCAACAGTAGGACAGAATTTGATAACGGTGCATTTCTTGCAAAGGTGCTTTCAAGATGGCAGCTACATTGATGGACCACCTTTATATACAATACAACAGATTACAGATAAGACTGGAGTCTCCATATTAAACAAGCAAGCTTCGTTTTAAGTGGAAATACATTACTTGAATAGTTCACTTAAAAATGAAAATTCTGTCATCATTTATTCACCCTCAAGTTGTTTCAAACCTGTATGAATTTCTTTCTTCTGCTGAACACAAAGGAAGATATTTTTGATGGACCCCATTGACTTCCATCTGGGGTTTTTTTCATCAACTGACATTCTTCAAAATATCTTCCTTTGTGTTCAGCAGAAGAAAGAAATTCATATAGGTTTGAAACAACTTGAGGGTGAGTAAATGATGACAGAATTTTCATTTTAAGTGAATATTCCTTTAATGCACCTTTAGGATTAATAAGGAATGTGCTGAAAGATGGGAAAGTATTATAATGATTATTATTATTGGCTGGCCATCCATAGGGTGTTTTACTGTTTCCCTGTCACGCTACACAGGACAAGCGGTTTAAAAAATAATTAAAATAATTAAATAATAATAATATTTTATCAGACGACCCACCCAGCAAAAACGAATTTCCAGGAGATGACAACAACCCCCTCCCTCATTGATATAAATATATATATATAATATATTATGTGCTAATTTAGTCATTCACGTAATGCGTTTCCTCATTCTTCATTCTATTCGTGCGCTGGAAGTACAAGTTATGAAGTTGAGTGTGACGAATAAAGAGGCGAGGGTCTCCACAAAAGCAGAACACAAGTGGTTACAAAAGATGCATTTGAAACATGTGATAATACCAGGTGTTACGGTAATGTGTCTTGGCTGACCACTTGTGATCAGGTTCACCGAAAACGCATCTCAATACCATGTGGAAACGGGCTTGTTCCGTCTCGCCTGCTCGATTACCGGGATATTGTATTTAATTTGCAGGCGTCAGGGAGCCGCTATCAATATGCGGGAGACTCCTGGAGCTTCCTGGAGAGGTGGGATGTCTGTTTTATGATTTATGGATTGATTTTTCCAATTAAAAAGTTCCCAGGGCTGATACTGCTCATCTGAACAGAGACAACTGAGACATTTGCTGTCTGCTGATAAAAAAGAATGAACTGAACAAGATTAAAATACTCCTAGTGAAGAGAGGACCAGGCAGGAAGTAACCGAACAAACAACACTTATAAAGTGTGTTGTCGTTTCTGTGCCGGTTTCACCTGTTTGTCCTCTTTTTACAGTGTGCTACATTCTAGGATACATACTCTGCAGACTTCCAGAAGTGCCCAGGGTGAGAAAGACGGCGGTTGAGTTTGGGCAGTTTCTCCAGCATGTCGGCCACCTGTGTGAATGTGGGCCGATTCCGGGAGTCATATGACCAGCAGGCAGACAGAATCTCCTATGGGACAGACAGGAATTGAGCAGTCAGCACTAACATCTGAAGTTTTTACAAGGAAAACTTCTGGGATACATCATTTTGTATCCTTTGTGGCTCACAGAGCGCTGTTGTAACATGAAATTAAATATAAATAATTGATCAAACACAGCACTATTTTCACAAGGGCTAGCAAGAAACAAGATTATGAATGTTGAACTAAATGCGACATGTTTGGTTTTGTGTTTCAATGTTATTTCTGATGCGGTTTATTAATCGCTGTCAGAGTAATAAACTAGTCAGTTCAAATGGGAGGGCTGAAAATTATTTATATAAACAAAGTACCGGTAGTCAAATAAATCTTATCCTTCATTAAGAAGAAACTATGAAATCATGAAAGTGCGATAAATTAACCCCAGTGATATTTTGCATTGATTGACACATTCAACCCCCACCCCCCCCAAAAAAAAAAAAAATCTGTGATATATACTATTCTATCATTTATTTTGTCAGCTATTTTTTTCTGTATTAATCGGATTAATTGTATTAATCTGACTGATCAAGTTTCCTTGAGCTGTGGAAAGACCCCAAACAAACAACCACATACATTATACAAAATAATCATTAATAATAATTAAAATAAAAAATAAGAATAATAAAAAAAGATATATTTTTGTTTAGTATTTTTATATATTTTTATATTACAAATAAATAACTACATAAAAAAAGATATATAATAAAATAAAAACAATTTTTATATTAAAAATATTATTATTAAACAATGTAATTATTATTTGTTGTCATTTATTACTTATTACTTAAAGGGATACTTCACCTCTGGAAAGTTGAATGTGTATTTTAAATGGGTCATTTATGTAGTAGAAATGTGAAATTATTTTTGAATTTGGAGCCTTCTAGACTGAGAAAAGCCAGAAAAATGTATTTTTGGCTCATGTGGATGAAAGACAACAACTCCCAGAATGCACTTGCTTCACTGCCCTATGAGGCCACTCCCAAGCCACGCCTATCGGTAAGAGCGCACTCAGCGCAGTTAAACAACTAGGCTAGGCTACTAGTTGACTCTAAACTTAAAAGACGCCGTTTTATCGTGAGTCTCCGTGACAAGTCTGTCCGGGATTGGCCGGAATTGACCCAAAATGTCTGGGATTCGGCTTTTGCCTTCTACAGTCGACATTCATCATGTTTACTGTGGCGAGCAGGACAAGGCTGAGGGCCGCGGGAGAACGACGTGAGGCCGGTGGTGTGATTACTGATGAGCGGCACCTGTGAGACGCACCAGTCTCGTATCTCTCAGGGAGGAGCGGGAATTTTCTTAGCAATGCTAAAACGCACATCAACCGATCACTTGTTTAGCGTTCATGTAAACACTACATTCAGATTCATCAATCGGAATGAATTCAGTTAGATTGAAACAAAAGGTGTGCATGTAAACAATGAATGGCAACTGCAGAAAGCAAAATCCGAATCCCGGACATTTTGGACGATCCCGACCGCCGGACATGTCCGGGAAAAAGGATGTGTGGTAACCCCTACTTCTCAGCTTTCTCCACAGAATAAGAACATGTTAGCTTAGCTTCCAAATAAAAGATGGCTGACACTATTTGTACTATAGTGAGATCCCACCCTCTATGGGTGGGTTGAAAACATGCAGAACTAGCTTCTTCTACTGGCTGTAGCCTCTAGCCTCTGGCCAAAAAATCCTCCGATGGCGCAAAATGACGATTTTTGCGTCAGAGGATTTTTTCCAGACAAAAAATACATAAATCTCTCGTCTCTGGGGGATATGAGGGAGGGAAGCATGGCAATTCAAAAATACTACAGGTTTTCTACTGATACAAAGCTTAATCCTAAATGCTGAAGTATCCCTTTAATTATCTTTTATAATATGTTAATAACTTTAATTATTATAATATATTATTATTATTATTCTTTGTCCCATATGGTCTAGCTGTTACATTACCTTATTTTCATCAAAGGCAGCCTGGGTTCGAGTCTTGGCATGCAAAGTGACGTGGAGTAGCAATTTCACTGCATCCTACTGAGCATGTGTCAGATAATAAATAAACTTTAAAATGTGGCACTCACCGTGACCTCTTTTCCTAGGTTGATCTCTGCCAAGACCCTCCTGATGCCCTCTCCGCTGCCCACCTGCCAGATGGTGGCCTCTACGGGCTGACAGGTGATGGGCCAGTCTCTCGCCTGCAGCTCGTACCAGATGGTGCTGAAAGAGTGCAGATGAAGGCAGAAGGTCAACGCTGCTCTGTTTTGTCGGAAATGTATGTCTAAAGTCAAGTATATTTCTCACCCAAAGGCATAAACATCAGCAGCATTAGAAAACGGAAGTCTGTCCTCGTTGTTGCCGGGGCTCATTTTACGCACGATCTCCGGAGCCAAATAACAGATCCAGCCGTGAGGAAGTTTCAGCTCGTTTTCACGTCTAAAAACACAACCCATCCGGTTAGCAACTGTGTCATGAAAACAATCCACATTATCAAGAGTAAAGGTGCGGTCACATTAGAAACATTTTGGGAATTCTCCCAAACGATGGGTTCCTACTGAGATGACAACAGCAACGGTAAATGTGAACGCACCTTTAACGCAGTGACTTACCGGCCCTCCTGAACCACTCCAGAGATCCCAAAAAGGCCAAAGTCAGTGATGACGACTTTATTTGTGTCATGAAAGACATTTTTCGATTTAAGGTCTTTGTGAACAATGCCCTTAGCATGAAGGTAGCCCATCCCCTAAAATACAGGAAACACAAGCAAGACTTTAATCGTACGAAGACGTGCAGATGTACAACACATCCACCGATAAACGCAAACGCTACCTTCACAATCTCCTGCGCAATCTGCCGAGTCTTATTGATGTCCAGTGTGTTTTTCGTGTCCCTCACGACGGAATACAACGTCCGACCTTTGCAGAAGCTGTTGGGAAATTAAAGACATGCTTGTCAAAGATCATCTGTCGACCGATTTGCCCCCTGTATGACCTGATACTAGGGCTGTGCAATTAATCAAATTTTAGTTTCAGATTTTTTGGGGGGCTAATTTTCATCAAAATATACTTTAGAAATATCGCTACCATAGACAGTAAAAAAAAAAAAAAAAAGATGGACAGCACGTCTCTTCTTAATTCCACTGTAGAAAAATGACACAGCTGTCATGACGTTACACATCCTTTTTAGAGCATCAAATAACTAACTAAAACCAAACTTATTGGAAAAATGAACACATGAACATACTTCTGTGATAAGAACTACCGGTACCTAAAATGACGGAAACGATTTTTGGAAAAAATTATTTGAAGTGGAATTGGATTTTTTAGTTCCAATTACATGGAGAGGGCGGGGTTTATAACCTATACTGCAGCCAGCCACCAGAGGGTGATCAAAATGCTTTGTCGTCACTTTTCAGGACTTTCGGCACACTTGATCGCTACCATGAAATAAATTACCGGTTCTCATGTATGGTTTTGGTCATATTGCCCACTCATAGGGACAGATTTTCTAAATGCTTGCGCCAGCACAAACCCTCTTTTGACGTTTAAAAACCACTGTCAGTATTTACTAAAGACACTCAGTGAAAAGTTAGCGATGAAAAGGCGGGTGCGGTTATTTTTTGCGGCTGACCTTATTGCATATGCTTTTATAGGAGTTTTCCTTTCAAATGCAACATTTATGGGAGAGTATAAATAAATCACGCAACATGATTTACTAAGGTTTGGGTAGCCAATTTACTGGTATTCGCGCCATTATTTAACAGCAAAAAAGCATGTCTTAAAGGGATAGTTCGCCCCAAAATTTTTAATTCTGTCGGGTCTGGCCTTTAATTTGCACACTGAGTAGATCACCTGCAGAACTTTCCACTCCCATCTGAGCTTTTATGGGATTGCAGTCTCGCGCTAATTTAAAAAAAAAAATTGATCTGACCCATAATCGTGTTGAATAATCACAATTACAATATTGACCAAACCGTGGTCATGATTTTTGTCATGATCTAGCAGCCTAAACTGAGACGTTACCTAGTAATGATGGCGAGATGAGGCGGGGCCATGCAAGCTCCCATGAAGAGGACGACGTTCTCGTGGCGCGTCTGTCTGTAGTTCATCACCTCCTTTTTGAAGAGCTTCAGGTGGTCCTGGTTGTTTCCGTCAATCTCCAGGAGTCGGATGGCCACCTCTCCGTGCCAGCGGCCGCGATGAACCCGACCCCAGCGGCCCTTCCCGATGAGCTCGCCGAGATCCAGCTGCTCGAAGGGAATGTCCCACTCCTGCAGGTACACGCTGGTCTGGCTGGCCTTACGGGAGATGGGACCCTTCCAGTGGGTTCCTCCTCGCGTGCTGGGCAGGTCGTCCAGCTCGTCTCCTTCATACTCTCCTTCTGAGCTTGGGTTCAGCTCTTCCATGTCCTCCTCCTCTTCATCATCCTCGAGCTCTTCCTCCTCTTCTTCCTCTTCCACCGCTACATCCTCTTCCTCCTCTGCTTCTATTTCCTCCTCTTCCTCTTCCTCCAGTTCCTAGACAAGAGGAACCAGCTACTATGAGTTTTCTCAGCAGTGATGGGAGCGTTATCATATCAGAATCAGTTCCACGCGCGTCTCACCTCTCTGTCGTCTTCCTCGTCTTGTTCCGCATGCATCTCCTCCAGTGACGGGTCGATTTCATTACTGCGCACAAAATTAAACACTATCTGAATGCAGAACATGTAGGAGTATATTTATGCTTATGTGCAGTACATTTCACAGTTGCTTACACTGTGTCTGGGAGTCCATCGGAATGAAGGATGCTGGGACTGCACACGTCTGTGAACAACATGAAAACATTGAACAACTTTTCACATTTGACAGAATATATTATACACGGTCACTGTACACAAATCATTTCTTTCTGAAAGGATACAGAATTACTGATATTATTATTGGTCAAATGTAAAATGCAGTGTCATAAATCACCAGCAGGGTGCAGCTCATCTCACAAGCACAAGCTACTCTTGAGCAAAAACCAAATTAGACACCAGCATGCAAAACATGCAAAACACATTACTTTAGGGTTTAGGCACTGCTCAGATTTGTAGGTGGAAAGACTCTGCTAGCCATTTTGCAGCTGCAAATCTGCTGAAATTCTTTGTTTCTTACAGGGAATTCACAAATTTATGGAAATAAGTATAAGGTGCTTTATTTAGGCCTTATACCCGCAAACGTGGTGTTAATGGATCACCAGTGTCTTTTCAGAATCCTTTTCATTCAGTGTTATTTTAGTATTATTTATATAATATTATAGTATTTATTTATGTTGAATCAGCTTTTTTAAAATATATTTTCAGTTTTAATTTTCAGTGTTAAAGTTTTAGTAATGTTAAGCGATTTTCTTATTTTTAAGAAAATCAGTTTGGCTTAAAACATTTTTTTCAAGTATTTCAACTTATTTTACTTCAGTTAGGTGCTCATTTCTAATTTTCATTTCTAGTTTTTCATCTAATACGCATTTTATTTTATTTCAATAATTTTATAGTTTTACTCACAATAACACTATTACTTTAAAATTGTAGCTAATTCATTTGACAAAATATTTATTTATTTATTGTCCTTTTTGAATAATTGTATTTATTTAAAGTTATTGGAATATGCTTTAACTAATAGACATTTTATTAAAAAATAAAAATAAAAGACATTGGCGAAATTGGATATTTCATCCTCTGATAGCAAAATTACACTGCAAGAATGGAAATGTACTATACTGGATATATGCAAGAGTACATATTATAGTGCTTTATACTGTATATGATACTAAATAACGATGCATTTATATATTATGATATAGCGATCATTTGATCACCATTTGAAGAGTAACTGCGCTGAAAACTGTCTATTGAATTTGCACCACTGAATCCTCAATGTCATTATGAGGGCTGAAGAACATTTACAGACTTTGTGTTTGTTAACTCACCAGGGAAAATAAACTGCTGTCGGTGCTGAAAATAACAGGCAGCTTTGCCACAGAGGAGGAAGAGAGGAAGAGAGGAAGACAGGCAGGAAGCCGACAGAGAGACAGTCTGAGGTTAGAGTTGAAGTCCCATTATGCTTTATGTTGAGTTAGAATGTTAAGATACAGTTCTGAATATCAGCTTTCTTTTACACTGGATTAATGCAGATGTCTTTTGTGTATTAATCAATGCATTCGTTTATTGCAGCGTCAGTGTTTACAGGTGCCTACCTGGAAAGTGGAAGCGGTTGTCACGGTGACCCTTTGGGGAGGGGTTTGGGGGCGGGGTTACACTGGGAGGGTTGCTCTGCTGGAAGGGGGCGGGAGAGGAGGGCGTAGAGGAAGTGGTGGAGGACGGGTTACTGCTGGAGTCCAGTTGATTCAGCGCGGGCGGTTGATCCTGCCAGAAACAAACCAACTGCTTTTAATGCTCTATTACAAGAATAACTGATAAAGACTCTGGCTAAGTTCAGTATGGAATACTAGCATACTGCACATTGTGGAGTTTACTGTATACTGCATCCTATTTAAAAACAGTATGTGAGATGCATAATCTGAGAAATATACATACTGAATACTACAAAAACAGAACAAGTTGTATGCTAGTTTAAAATCGGTACCTTCTTTGTTATTGCCTTCGGTAGTGTCCCGAACTGTGGAGCTTCAGGTGGACGGTCCACAGGGTTGTTGATGTCTGAGGGTACAGACTCGGTCCTACGAATCTTTGTGACTGAGAGACGCACATGAAATTGTTAGAAAAACATGTCTGTCATGATTGATGTTCTTATGTGTGAGCAACAAATAAGACAGACTTACTGGGCAGGAAGGAGATTCTGCAGGATGGAGCTTCTTTAGTGCATTTGTTGTGACACTTTAACCTACAAGTAGAAAAGATGACAAATGAGTGCGTGATGTTTACATTTACACAAATATGAGTGTAGTTTCCTTGGGTGAACCTCACAAAACTTGTCAATAACATTTACGGGTTATATATACTGTATATATATACATAAATAATGGTAGTTTTTCTATACTGAATTCACCATTCATTGTTTAATTTTTTTTATAACAAGTCATTGCATTCAGACTATACTACTATCCTTACTATACTACAGTAAAGACAATTATATTTTTTGCACTAATTTAATGCAAATTTAGTAATGAGAAATGTTTTTAATTGTCATCAAACTAACCGTGAAATCAAAATGGACTATTCTTATTTTTTATGGAATTTTGCAGTATTTATTATAAATGTTTTATCAGTGCGCATCATTATTATTTTTTTAATTCATGTGCTCTCGTAGTGTTAAAAAAATCTTTTGAAATATGAAATATGACTAATTTCTTCGTGAGAGCCACCACTTAGTACTTTTTTTTACTCACCTGCAGTGTTTACATTTCACCCCAAAGATCATGTTTTTCTGGCACACTTGACATGTCTGGGAGAGCCAGGACTTTGTAGAGAACCTGTAAACATAAAAACACACATCTTTATGTCTCCAGGACATAATTCAACAAGCAGTTTTTGATTGGTGAAGTAAGCTCACAGGGGCGTGGTTACCTGTGAGTGACAGCCAGACCGATGTCTCTCCGCAGAGCCTGAGGTGAACTGCGGTGGACAGTGACATTATCTAGAGAGAAACAGAACAGACAGAGACAGTTTGAATGACTTTCATTTGATTAAGTATTTCTAATCAACACGGTTTGAGGCCCTGTTTACACCTAGTATTAAGATGCGATTTAGTCGATCGGATCACAAGTAGATGAGGGACACACACACTCGTTTACACCTGGTGTTTTAATCCGTCTCTTTTGTCCACTTTCAACAACTTCTGTCCTGATTTCTTCGAGGGGAGGGTCTATGGCGGGTAAATGTATGGGATTTTTCTGATCTTTCGATCTAATGGACAAAATAAGCTTGCGCAATTTACATATGAACACAACCAGAGACGACAGAAAAACACACGAAGAGCATCGGCTTCCGTTTCTGCTCTGACAGCCGCAAGACCAGCCGAACACTGTGATTGTGTGTTAGAAATCAGGAATGGTGAGAGAACATTGTGCTTGGTATGTTTATCATCTTCCATAAAAACTTGTTTAAATCAATGTCTAAATCCTATCTGGCTAGTGCGTTTCACATAATGTTGCCGGTCTTTTGTGGCTGTTCGAACACGTTCGACCACATGAGCGTTTACACTACGAAAGCAATCCGGTCAATGCGCTTTCGATTACCTCTGTAAGTGGTTGAAAGTGGACAAGCTCAAAGCGTTTTAGGGGCCGCTTACACGACACACGAAACGGAACACTTTTTTGGCATTTTTGGCCGTTAATTTACACGGCAACTGCGTTTTTATGAGCCTGAAAACGCTAACTTTTGAAAACGAAGTGCAAGTTTTTGAAAACGATATTGTTATCGTCTCAGTGTAAACTATAAAACAGTGACGTCATGCATATTACGTGATCAGTCTATAGGCACATGTGCTTCTTTACAAAGTGGCATCGCCATCTACTGGCCTGGCAGCAGAATACAGCAATTTTAAATGTTTTCGCAGATCCATTTGAATGAGGAACGTTTTGACAACGTTGTCGTCTGTACGCGAAGGAAAACGTGTCCGTTTTAAGTACATCGTAGTCGTGTAAACCTACTCTTTGACCCCGTTTACACATATATTTAGCGTCATCCACTTGTGATCCGACTGATCAAAAAGCATCTTAATACCAGGTGTAAACAGGGCCTTAGACATAACATAACCGCCAGATAGACCTCCAAAACACAAACACTCGTCTAGACTCAGTAGCAAATGCTCAGTAAACAGCTGTGCTTTTACAAAGTGCTGCTGGTGAATCATTTACTCCGCTCCCTGCAAACCGCCAGTGATCGCAGGAGTATTTGAGTGTGTAGAGCAGGTGAGAGCTTCCTCTTCACTCTGAGAGGTTGAACTGTGACCTCAGTCTGATCAGCATTCAGCAGGCACTTCACTGCAGTCTGGTCTATTTGAATTGAAGATCTTCTCCTCAGTCAAGAACTATGCATGTGTCTGAAATGCTGTAATTGTGCTGTTGAACTCACTCCTCAGACCGATGTGCTCTTCCTGTAGTGTGGGTGTACCAGGCAAGGTGTACGGGGCCGTGGCGGGTGCCGCCCCAGGGGTCCGAACGGAGAGAGTGGGCGAGCGTGATGGAGAGTCCTCACAACTGTTCCCATTAATTTGGACATTCAGAAACAGCTTGTTCTTCTTCACACACCTAAGAACAACAAAAGTCAGTGTGATCTCAGAGGGATCACAAAGTGACTGAGCGATATATATTGGTCAGACCGATTAATCGGTCGATATCTGGCTATTCTGGGATTATTGCATTAATCTAGATAGTATAACTGTCCTGACCATGTGCATTTCCAGTTTTAAAATATATTTTTGTCAATTTAAAGGGTTTGTAAAATAAACATTTAAAAATGTATTTACATCTCACATTTTATTTATTATAATTTATATATTATAATAATAAAAAAACATTTATATATTATATTTCCTTAACTATGTAGTCAAACTCAACCATTTAGTACAATTCACGTAATCATTCATTCATTTAATAGTTTCTAAAATAAATTCATATGCAAGCATAATTTAATTAATTTATTATTAAGCATTTTTATGCATTGACATAATTTAAATTGATCTAATACTAATTACTAATTTCCAGCTTTTAGCATAAGCGTCCAGAAAAGTTTTTTACAAAAGGAAAAAACAAAAGGTTTTTAAGATTATGAGACATTTTGGTCAAGCGTGTCCAAACTTTTGACTAATTTACTGAACTCATTATTCTATGTTCATATTGTTAGTGCAAATGGTAATGACATCATCACAGATTGCTATTAGTCACTGCACAGAAAAATGCATGACTCATGAAAAAGCAGTCAATGACTGTAAAATAATTCAAGTGATTTAACCCTGTAAAGTCTGACAAATATAATAATAGCCTGAAAAAATATAATTTTTATTGTTTGCATATGTGTTTTTTTGTAAATTATCATATTTGATACATTTAAGTGGCACATACAGTATAATATAGGAGAATATGGAGCTCATGCACGACTCGTGAAGGAAAAAACACCTAAATCTTATCCAGAGGCCCAAACTGAGCAAAAATATGCAATTTAGAGCAGTTGATGATATTTATATGGCCAAAAATAAGACATTCTGATAGCTTGTAAAGTAAACCAGTGAGATCTTTATAACAGTATAGGAGACTACTTACATAAAAGGCATATAAATATCAGTAGTCGCTCTATATCTCCCAATAATATGTCTTTGCAAGATGATTTTTAAATCTGTAGTTTTATGATCAAAGCTCTGTAGTTTTTATTGTGGGGGCAAAACATTTAATGCAATGCAATTCAATGATGATAGAGAGAAGTACAAATAAACATTTCTCTAAAGCCTGAACTTTCCTATTTGATGCTCACAGGATATGTGCGTATCAAATATGATACAGTAGGCTTTATAGTGTTAAATACTTTTACAAAGTACATTTGACGTCCCTATTTGTAGTATGTCAGTGTTTGTACTCTGGTTCATTTCCTCATGACCTACTTGTTTGTGGGCGTGTCTTCGATGCGGTGGCCGAGCTGACTCTCGTGGCTCTTGCTGCGGGTCATCGAGATGTTGGGGAGGAGGTGCAAAACTTTTCGGGAAGGAGGAGGAGGGGTGCAAGGAGGCTTGAGGCGGTGTCTCCTCCGTGAGGGCGGGGTGATGGGCGGAGTCGAGGTGTGTCCGGTGAGTCTGACGGGCCTGGAGGTGTAATACGGACTGGGATCGGTCAGACTCTCTGCGTAACCGTGGTAGATGTGAGCCTCGCCGGCTGACAGGATGTAGCGGGGGTACGGGCAGGTGGTGAGGGGCGTGGAGGGTGTGTTTGGGGGTCGAGCCAGAGGGGACGGGCTGTGGGGTCGCAGGGAACCTCCTAGTAATGGAATCTGGTCCACCGGAGTCAAGCCGCCACTGTCCCGCCTCATGGGCTCGGAGAACCAACAGCCGCTGTCCTCTTTAAACTCCCCTGAAGGAAATACATTTAAAGTCAATTTTCTAAAATCTATTATTGAGATTAGGGCTGCATAATAAGTAGAAATAGGATCAATATTGCGACATGGCTTAATGCAATTTTGAAATCATGCAGACTTCGATTTAATTAAATGACGCTACTGGCTCATCCACACATGTACAGCCCATGATACAGTGCTTCACCGGACTAGAAGCTTTCACTCTGAACCTGGCAGGGTATGCATCCATTGACCAGCAACACATCAAAATAAAAGCTCAAAGGTTTAATATTTAAAAATGTTATTAATATTAGTATTGTAATTTTACAGTTTACTGAATTGTGCAAAAACAGTGAGAATGTGCCATATGCAAACTTAACTGGAGACATTTTTGTGAACTCTGATCACTTTATGGTTACTAAAAGAGGTTTGTGTTAGTTCCTGTAAAGTGCAAACGCCAACATTACAGCCCTAAAAAATGGTTTCCACTCAAAAAAATAATTTTCCAGCTTTTTAAATTATTTTTATTGTGCACTCCCCAACAAAATCACCCCACTCATTTTAGAATGATTAATTCTTTCCAAATATAGCTATTTAAGTCATTTGGTAAACATTGGATTCATATCGTAATTGAGCTATTTCAATTACTTTTGTTTGATTCGTTTATCGCAAAGAGCTGAAAGTCTATAAATTTTGCCAATAAACCTGATTTGCAATGGGGGTTGAACAATTTCGATTACAACTGTAAATGATTTATTGCATTTCATTGTATGCAATTTATATGCATATCATTATTTAGATCATGTTCCCTCATAATCTTTAATCAAAATAACTTCCCCTCCATCTTGCAGTAACATCTCTTCTCTGATGACGTGTTTACTGGCACGACGGCGGGACAACGTGTCACTCATGAGATCGACCAATAGCAAAACACAACCATCCAATCAATTCAAAAGTCCTACCCAAAATTTTTCTTGTTCGAGAATTAGTTTCAGTCGGATAAACGTCACAATAGGAAAAAAAACCTATCGCAACTTCCGTTTCATGCTGACTTTAAGTGCGTGAATCTCGGGGAAAGAGCACCCACCTGACTCAGAGGCACTCTTTAAACAGTTGAGGGCCGCACACAGCCTGGTGCACTCCTCTGAACTGGAGCCCAGCCGTCTCATGGTTTCCTTCACCTGACTGATGGGCATCTGCAGCAGAGCATCCAATGACAGCTTCACGTTCACTGCCTGAAGAGAGCGGGAGGGAGAGAATGACAGTGAGTCCTGTCTAAAATACCTTCTGCGATGTGAAGAAAAACACTCTTAAAGCAATCAGTAAAATGCTGACACATGATCCTAACAGACAGAGGGTTATTCAACAGGTGATTTATGGTCACATACACCACGCACTCTCAGTGAATAAAGCTCTCCACCTCTTCATATTCCTAGGACACATGACCGCTTAGACTAATTAATCTGAGTGGCTAATTACAAACCTGTGTGTGATTGATTTTTAAAAGAGGGACTCCTGAGACTTGACTGATATTAATATCATAATAGCCCAGAATTACTCACACAATCATACTGTAAATATGTGATGAATCTCACAAACTGATATTTTGGGCTTTTTGCCATGTTTAATGCCATTTATAATGGAGAAAGCACAGGATATGATGCTGTGGAGAAGAGTCAAGGGTGATTATGAAGAATACGACACCGCTAAATGTGTTGGATCATGTATGCTAACCTCCAGGCCGAAATTTCAACAACTTTCTTGTTTTTTTTAGTTTATTATGATGTGAAAAAAAATCTCCAGAATCTGCCCTGTTGACATGCATGTGACATACAGTATCATACTGCACATATGCAACTGATCTCGATGAACAGAAAAACAATTGGAAAAGAGGAGAATTCACTTCTCCGTGAGACTGAAATGTAGGAGTAGAGCAGTGTCAGAGAGAGAGAGAGAGAGAGAGAGAGAGAGAGAGAGAGAGAGAGAGAGAGGGGGAGAGGGAAAGAGGGATTGAAAGAGGCTGACTCAGCATGTTGGGTAATTAGAGGTGGTGTATCGGGGGTCTGCTGGGAAAGTGGATGTGGCCAAACTGCCAAAACACAGCAGATTTTCTAATTCCTCAGCTTCACTCAAAGATATTGAACTACAAAGCATAAACACACACACACAAACATGTCCTCGCTCACATACTTTAGCAGTGCCATGATTACATTTTTATTTGCAAATTTCTATTTGTTTATTTGGAAACATGATCTTTTGTTCTGATAGTTAAAATGCAAGAAAGGTGTAGGACTGTCTTGGTTTTGTGTACATAAACATATATATATTAGGGCTGTCAAAAGATTAATCGTGATTAATCACATCCAAAATAAAAGTTTGTGTTTGCATAATATATGTGTGTGTACTGTGTATAATTATTATGTATAAATACACACACATTCATGTATATATTTAAAAAATATTTGCATTTATATACTGTATATACATTTATATCATTTATATTATATATAAATATGTTATATATAAATATAACCAATTTTTCTTAAATATATACATGATTGTGTGTGTTTTTATTTATATAAATAATTATACACAGTACACACACATATATTATGTAAACACAAACTTTTATTTTGGATGTGATTAATCGTGATTAATCTTTTGACAGCCCTAATATATATATATATACAGTATATATATATATAGGGCCATAATGAGCCAAATATAAACATTTGGGTAATTAAATGTGTAGATTACATATAATAATATCCAATAAATATGATTATATAGAAACAAGTTTTTTCTTTGTGCAAAATAATGTTAAATAAAATGTAAAATATAAAAAAAATTATAACTTAATATTTAATCAAATAATTTTTTTATTAAAATATAAATAGTCAGATATACTGTACAGTAACTTTATACAGTCATACATCATATAAACTTTTTTTAATATCAAAATGTATTATTTAATTTTGGTTAAAAAAGAGTAATCTTGTTCCATTTATAATTTGAATTTCTGGTAATCAGAAACATATATGATAGGTCACATTATATAAACACACAATATACATTATCAAAGTACCTGATAGCACCTGATAAGGATTTAGCTGAAATTTTTTCTTTATTTTTTTCTTTATACAAAATATAATTAAAAAAAACATTATTCAGTTTTTGTGTGAAATATTATCAGGACAAATATGACCATTTATTGGCTTTGTGAGTCACCTTATTACATTCTTGAATAGTTTTTTTATGTGTCAAAAATGTGTCACGTTACCAAAGTCCTGAATATTTACAGGACAACCAACAGATATGAATTTAGCTGAAAAGATAAATAATTATCCCCTCTTCTTTAAAACACACACACACACACACACACACACACACACACGCACACATGCACACATGCACGCACTCACGCACGCACAAGTTACCTCTATGAGCTCAGGTCTGGCGTTGATGGTGCGTAACCAGTCCCCCAGCCGTGGGTAGCTGTTCAGGGCCGGCGGCCTTTCTGTGTCTGGCACCTTCTGCTTACACTGCAGCTGTTTACAGATGTACTTCATGAGCTTGACCTGCAGGGGGCAGCAGAGCACAAATCAGATGAGGGAGGAGCCAGTCAGAGCAGGGGCGGAGCCTGAGAGAGGCCTTTATTGGTTTTCACATTCAACCAAACGACAATTTCACATACAGCTGTGTGAACTTAGACAACTGTTACAACATAAGCATGATGGAGATCACAAAGGTCACCAAGAAATGCAAATCAAGTCAATTTAATTGTAATGACAGGTCCTAATGACGTGGGTGTGAATGCATGTTCTTTCAGGATGGAAGGTACGTCAATTAATCAAAGTCACAAATATGTTGAAATCAGCGCCGATCCACAGATTTTCATTACCACAGTGTCTGTCATCAGCCAGATTTCAGCATCAGTCGCACCTGCAAGGCTAATAAATAACACGGCATCAGAGCGCACACAGTTTGAAATCTGACTGGATTTTCTCTCCCTCTTTCTTTTTTTGTGCTCCCCTTCAGCAAACAGGGCTGTCAGCTATAAATAACTGTTATTATATGGAAGGGAGCTGCAGCCCTCCTCATGGGGGCGACGGCACTGCTGGCATGGCAACCGAGTGTCATCGGAACACTGCTGACGGTGGGAGCGTTCTGACATCACAGCTCCACGAGACGCAGAGTTCACACGGAGGCTACACGTCTCGGCCAACGCGGCCGTCGCGTTGCAGTTCGCAGTTGCACGTGCCGCCGAACTCGCCGATTTAGGGCTGCAGGATTTTTCCTCATTCCAGCCTATACAGATTTGGGATGTGCTTTTTCACTCGGATATCCGTCACAATAGAAATTAAAAGACTTTCGCAACTTCCGTTTCATGCCAACTTTAATGTACAATTGTCATAATGCGAGACAAGAACAGCGCATCTATATGACTTATTTTTTCAGAGTGGGATTTGACTATTTGACTGTTTGGATTGCTTATGCACTCTGTTTTTTGACTTCTTCTTGGGGTTACAAGGTGCGTTATGGACATTTGTCTTGGCGCACATTCCTAGTAAAGACTGGATAATAACAATCTTGCACAAACAAACTGCACTGGCTAACGCAGGAGGAATTTTCCAGCTCGGTGCAGAATGCTGACCCACCTCAAATTCACCGATGCACTCAAAAAACCACACCTAGTCCCTCGTTCTGCCTGTATCCAGCTTCCTGGATGGGCCGCACGGACACCTCAGCAGAACAGAAGCGCTGATGACGCAGTGAGACAGAAAGAAGGGAAGGGGGGAAATAGAGGGAGAGAGAGAGAGAGCGAGGGTAGGGTGAGAGGAGGGCTCACCTGCTGTGACAGTTCAGGTCAGCGGCTCACTGACGCACAGAGGCCCGTTACCATGAGGCCGGCGGCCATAAAACGAGTCATCCTTTCACACGTCCCCCTCCGCCGCCCCCCATCCCACTGCTGCCGCCTGCAGTCACTGCTTTAATGAGAACCGCACACTTATACATGCATTAAACAGGCGCTTAATCCCTCGATCATCATTACCAGATACAGATACCAGATACAATCAAACTGATTACTCGCCTATATGTTCAAACTGATCTCTGCATACTAATATACTCCATATGGATTTAAACTGATCCCAAAATCATATTCAAATTGATTGTTATACATTTAATTTGCTCCCTCAGACACTATATGTGCAAACTGACCCACACATACCGAAACTTATCATTATATACTTAAAATGATCCCCATATACTTAAAAGTATGCCCTCATATTTAAATGGATCCCTGCATACTCAGACTGATCACTATACACTCAAATTGATCATTATATACCTAAAGTCAGCATTAAACAGAAGTTGTAATAGTCTTTTCTTCCCTATTGTGATGTATACCCTAAGAAATGTAGGGCGGGACTTGATTTTGTCCATCGGGAATTGATTGGATGGTTGTGTTTTGCTATTGGTCGATCTAATGTGAGTGACAGGTTGTCCCGCCCTCACGCCAGTAAACATCATCAGAGAAGAGATGTTACTGCAAGAGGGAGGGGAAGTTATTTTGATTAAAGATTATGAGGGCATGAATTAAAAAAAAAGTATGTGCACAGATAAATCATTTATAATTAATACGGCGAGATTCCATAAAAAAACAAGAATTGTCAATTTTAATTTAATGGTGATTTAAAATGATGCCCACATATTTAACCTGATCCTTCCTTATATACTTCAAATTATGTCCACATAGTCAAACTGATTCCTTAATATGCTATATATGCAAACTGATTCACACATGATCAAATACATCCCATAATTATATTCAAACAGAAGCCGAATACTCATACTGACCCCTGCGTAGTCAAAATGATTCCCACAGACTGATAACCATCTACTCAAATTGATGTTTATATAAACATTATGATACCCACATATTGTCAGCACTGATCCCAAAAACTCTTTAACTTGACCCCCAAAATACTACTATGTAAGCTATATATATCCAAACAGATTCCCACAAACTTGAACTTGAATCTCCACATCTTCAAATGAAACAGATCCCTAATATATTCAAAATGATACATACATTTTCAAATCATTATCTGTTAATCCAAATGATCCCTACATTCTCAAACTGTTCCTTACATAATCAATCCTTACCAAACTACACTCAGTATGCGCTCTGTCTGAAGCCTTTTGCATTATGATCAGATCTTTGTACTGGGGAATTTCTGGCTGAAAATTCTTGGTCTTTATCTCCATTACGCACCCGCACAGGCGCACACACACGTCCCTGAGAGAAACCAGTACCTCAATAGGTGAATCAGAGCTTCAATGACAACCTCTCAAGAGCCAAACGGTCTCTCTTTTGTACACATACTTCAGCAAAGACCTTGAGTACTGTGTCGCGGCTGAAGCCAACAAAAGACCCGCGCACTGCAGGCGAGCATCTCGTAGCAGACGGGAGAACAAACACCAGTCGGGGTCAAGGGTCACACGCGTAGGAGGACAGGGAACCGAAAACACCTTGTGGGAGGTCAGAGGCGATAAACAAGCAATTAAAGCTCGATTGCTAACAGCTAAATGCTAATTACACCGAGGACAGTGAGCACTCCACTCAATAAAGCTCAACTGCCATTCAAAAGCTTTTAGCCATCGCAGTCAATAGGAAAATTTGTGTCAAGTGCTTGAGGTCTGCGAGTTTTCTACAGCGCTCAGATTTCAGCACAACTAAAAAGGCTTACAACGCAACGGTTTAAAACTACAAGGTCTCATCCGATGCTCACATACTGCACACTTCACACAGGAAGAACTTGAACCATTTCACTAAGCTAAAGAGCTCTATTTTATTGGCATTATCAAGGTGTAATGCAGTTTCTGAATTTGGATATTGGGCCTTCTAGCACTGGTTTGGTTTTCCTTTATTCCTACAGCTACATAAGTTGTAGCATCTATTGTATTACTATTTTGGTGCAGATTTTCATATGCTAACATTAGAGAAACATAAAACATCCCCCTACTTTAGCGCAAGGCTTCCTGTTTGGTTATATTTGGAAACTAACATTCTACTAGGTACTTGGTCTGATAACCAAATAAGAACTGATCCAGAATATTATGTAATGGTTATTTTAGCATTTTTTTTTTTAACCAAAGCCACAAAGAACATTTTAATTTGATAAATTTGTATTAATAAAAATGATTTTATTCAACAATGATGGATTAAATTGATAAGACATTTATAATGTTACAAAAGATTTCCATTTCAAATAAATGCTATTCTTTTAAACTTTCTATTTATCAAATAATCCTGAAAAATTGCATCAAGGATTCCACAATAAAGCAGCACAACAGTTTTCAACATTGATTATAATAAGCACAATGAGCAGCATATTAGAATGATTTCTGAAGGACATGAAAAACGGCTGCTGAAAATCCAGCTTTGCCATCAAAGGAATAAATTACATATTAAAATAATTTACAATAGAATACAGTTATTTTCAACAGTGACATTTCACAATTTTTCCTGTATTTCTAATCAAATAAATGCAGCCTTGGTGAGCATAAGAGACAAACTGACCACAAACTTTTGTTCTGAATAGTAGTGTATATGAAAAGTGATAAATCTATAATTTATTTATCCTCCATCTTCTATAACAAATACCATAGATTGCTGCTTAATTGAAATCATAGTTATATTGATCTAACCATGGTTATGAGGAACCATCGCCCTACTAGAATATTCAGCTTATGATGGTTTTTACGTGGTCTCCAGCTGGCCACCTGGTTTAAGGTAGAACTGGTAAATCACCCTGGAACAGCAACAAAACAACTACCACATCATACAAAACCACCTGAACACCTTAATCTGCAATGACTCAGTTTGTCCAGCAGTATTACCTGTGGTCACTAAACTATAGTTAAAAGGGTAATCAAGGTACAATAAGAGAAGGCTATGACCATTTTCTTAGAAGATCTTCACGATTCTGGGACTAATCGTGGTGTCCACCATAACGGCCACAGCACTGGCATGATTCCTGGTTTTCTAGTCTCACAGCTCAGAGGAAAGCAGAGAAACACCCACTTTCATGTTCTTTTGTTGGTTTGTCTCTGTGAACATTGATTTTGGGGCTTGGCCAAAGCTAGACGGAGATAAACAGGACGATTCTTTGCTGTTGGTGTGAAAGTTAAGGCCGCAGTGTTTTAAAGCCTGCAGAGACACACCAACAGCCCAAGCAATAAAGCCCACCATCTCAACTCCTCTTAACACAGGAGATCCTAACAATGCTAAACACTTCATTGTTGCAGGTTGTGCCACTGTCTGATAGCAGATTTGAAATTGTGTGTTGCACTAACCGTGCAACTGTAACCGGTCCTACTCGACCCGCTCCGAACGAGATTCGAATCAGGGTCTCCGGCGTGGGACGCTAACAAGGACGCTAAAACCGCAGCCTCTAGAGCGCCTCTTGAGGCCAGGTGAGTGAGGTTTACACACACAGCTCTTACTGCCCTACGTCCGTTACACTCATCACCTCCCTAAACCACACTCTTATCCGGGTCACGGCACCAAATGTAATCGGTTCTACACTCTGAGCGGGATTCGAACTGGGTCTCCGGCATGGGAGGCAGGCGCGCTAACAAGGAAGCTAAATACCGCAGTGTATTTAGCGTCAGTCGCTATAGCGTGCCTCTTGAGGGCAGTGGAGTGAGGTTTACAACCACAGCTCTTACTGGCCTACTTCTGTTACACAACTGCCATTGAGATGAATGGGAATGTCAACGGCCAGCTTTCTCCAGGTATTATAGAGCTTGTTGGAGCCGCTACAATTAATGTCTAAATATCTTTGTACTAAATCTTCTTTACTACAATTGTATAGCAGGATAAAATCTCTCTATTCCTGTCTTTTCAATATCATTTCTCATATTCATAGCACATGCATGCATGACACAGATGAAACACATTGGTTCTGTTTGATGACCGCACCAGGTTCTGAGCCTGCCCTGCTGTCTCTGCGCACACACAAACACACATCACTGATAACAATACACTGGTGAAAGTGTGACGTCAGGTTTCCTAGCAACTACACTCCTGGGTCGTCAGTAACGTTTTTTTCAGAGTGGGATTTTCCCACAGACAGAAAACATGGTGAAAGCTAGACATCTTTACAAGGCATGGTCATCTGTCTGTAGTCATAATCTACAAATCTGTGTTCAGAATTTGTTGCATCATCCACTTGTTGCATCATCACATATAAACTGATATAATATTTTTTGCTTACTGAAGAATAAGCAACTTGTTATTACTCAGTGTCAAAACATTTTTGCTCAGATGTTGTAATTTGTATGGTTTAGGAGACTTAAAAGGGATATTTCCAAAATAATAATAATAATTACTCGCCCTTTATGTCATTTCAAACCTCATTGACTGTCATTGTATGGACAAAACAAAAAAAACATTTTTCATAACATCTTCTATATTTCAACTTTCTATAAAGTATAGACATAGATATAGTTAACTATAAGTATCAAAGATATTCTATATATACTACAATTTCTTTGTAGAAAAAAGGAGCAACAATTGAGATTTCTAACAATATAATTAAAATTTAGTTCTATTTTTTTAAATATCTTGGTATCATGTGAATATATTAATTAATAAAAATTACTAGTAGCAATAATTTCAAAGTACCACGGTAATACTAATAGCATCTGAACCATTATACCAGACTTTTTATCAGATAGTTGCTAAATAGATGAGGTTTTTAATCTAACTGATGAATATCTGGGGCAACCTGTTCTCAGACAGCAACACAACATTAGGAAATAACTAAAATGGAGCCATACTTGAATGTGTTGTTCACATGTTAAATGAACCAAAACACTGTAATTTAACGATTTAAATATTATGGTAAGCAACACTGGTGGTATTTGGGGGTGGCGTCACACCTGCCTGACTGCAGATGAGGGTAAACACAGGGACGATGTTGCCATGACGACGGCTCAGTGAGGTCAGCAGGTGTGATTGACAGCCACAGGGCAGGAACACACCCAGCTGCTCAGAGAACACAGACAGATCTGCAGAAAAACGTCAAACAATGTGTCCACAGATACGAGATGCGAGGAAACCACCTGATCCACATTGATTAGCATGTCTCTATGCAATTTCACCTGTCACCCTGGTGTAATGTGCTTAACGCCAATCCCTTCATCTCTTCTTACGCGCTGCCCACCGGCCTCAAATTCCTGCGCAGGAGTTTAATGTCGACCTCAGACAATCCCCAACACTACACATACGAGAGATTTACTAAAACCTACAGCTAATCCCAGCATTGCTTCACAGACGTTTACACATGTAAAGTGTCATGTCACGTGTGGGTCATGTGTCTGCGTACATGCTGACGCCGCCTGACTGATAATCTCATTAGATACAGTATTAATGAGAGTGTATGAGGGATTCTTTCTAGAAGATATAAACATAAATGGACCTGTTCACCCATTAACAGCTGCTAAATAAATATGAAAAATAATTATGATTATAAATACTTTTACTTATAATATGTATAAAATGACATGGACAAGGTCAATACGATCTGCTGAAGTTCAAACTGAGCATCAGAATATGGGGAAGAAACGTGATTTAAGTAACTGTGTACATGGCAAGGTTGTTGGTGGTGCTGCTGATCTACTAGGATTTTCAAGTACAACCTTCTCTAGGGTTTACAGAAAATGGTCATAAAAAAAAAGAGAAAATATCCAGTGAGCGGCAATTCTTTGGCAAAAATGCTTTGTTGATGCCAGAGGTCAGAGGAAAATGGCCAGACTGGTTTGAGCTGATAGAAAGGAAACATTAACTCAAATAACCACTTGTTACAAAGGAGGTCTGCAAAAAAGCATCTCTGAACACACAACGTGTCGAACAACATGAACGCATGGATCCACCCTGCCTGTATCAACGGTTCAGGCTGGTGGTGGTGCTGTAATGGTGTGGGAAATATTTTCTTGGCACATTTGGGGCTCCTATAGTATCAATTGAGCATTGTTTAAATGCCACAGCCTGAGTATTGTTGCTGATCAATACCATTCCTTTATAAGCACAGTGTACACATCTTCTGATGGCTACTTCCAGCAGGAGAACGCGCAATATGGACTAAAATCTCTGAGGAACGTTTCCAGCACCTTGTTGAATCTATACCATGAAGAATTAAGGCAGTTCTGAAGGCAAAAGAAGGTCCAACCCGGTACTAGCAATACCTAATGAAGTGGCCGGTGAGTGTATATGATATTCAGGACTAGAGTTCATGGCTTGTCTTGATTGTGTCTTGAACAGACATTAATGCAACAGCTGGCAAACCTAGAGGAGATGAGGAAGGTTTTTTGAAAATGTGCCTTAAATGAAAAACAAAAAAGTGTGATCTGACAATCTGGCCATGAAAGAACACTATTTAGACTAAACAATCATCATATTACATGATTGCTGCCATGCACGATAACAGCTCCTCATCAGGCCTCAGTGACGCAGCTCGGATGCGCTGGAGAATATCTAGGGAAGAGACAGCCACGAGTAATGATGGAACATCTCTTACCTGCTCTGCTTGGCTGAATCTGTCGCCCCCCACTCCATTCCCAGTCTATTGGGAGCCCTCAAACAGGCGCAGGCTGATTGGCTGGCACTCTCCCCCCCTCGCTCATCCTCTTCACGTCATTATTTTCTTATTTAACAACCAACCCTGAAAACGCGTAGGGAGGAAGACATCTAAATATAGCCCCAGCCACGACAGCACACGACACCAATGCACTGCAAAACTCTCTCAAACATCACTGCGGGGGGGGGAGCCCAGACTGATGAGGGCTTCAACAGCTGACCGTTTAAGTCCGCAAAACAGAAACCCTCTGGAGCCAAAGCTAGCTCTCCTTTTTTACCATCAACAAACGTGTTTATCCACAGAAAGATTGAGGATCTCTGCATATAAGTAGGTCACTGCTTTCCTGAGACGGCATCTCATGCTGTCGGAATCAAACATCACAGTTCATCAAAATCTGCACAAAGAGAAGATGTGAGGAGACATACGAATCTAACTCTGGAGGACACGCACAGTCCCACAGCAGCTGGGGAAACAACTGCTGCAGGAGTAACATTCCCTAGTCTTGAAGAAAGACATAGTGTGTGAGCTGGTTTGGTTTGATTATGAAATCAATGATTTAGCAAATTTCACATATTTTTAAAAATGGAACACAATTACTATCAACCTAGCAGGGTTATTATCATTAACTAAAACAATATTTACAAAATTGTACATTGAAATAAAGCTGAAATAAAGTAAATATTACACGTTGTAAACCCTAATGGTTTGAGTAGGGTAAACTTAAATGAAACAAATTAGTTCGATCAAATTAACTTTTGAGTATTTAGAACTTACTTTTCTTTTGAGTTCACAAAACTGACACATTTTAAGTAATTAGAATTGTTTCATTGCTTTGAGTTTTATGAACTTGTTTCTTTTAATTAGACAAACTTAAATTTAACTGAAACTAGACTGGGATTTCTATTTCCCCATGCACATATTTTGCCTTGACACTCAAAAGGGAGAGTAAATGCTAAAATGAAGTGTTATTTAATGTTTTTTTGCGCAAGATTAATGTTAAATGGGAGATTTAGTGGGAGATTTAAGAGGGAGATTAGTAGTGTTTAATGTTTTGATGTTAATTCAGTAGAGTTTATGTTATGGAAGGTTTTTTTTTGTGGGTTACCATCATGGTGACGAGTGGAGCATGAGCTTAGAGAACAGATTTGTGTAAAATGTTTTAATTTTAAATTCTTAATTTGTATATATTGCATATCTGCAATATATATTCACACAACAAAATATTCTGGGTCCCATGAAAATGTTGTGATAATGATCAAAAATACTGATAAAATCCCAATATATCCCAAAATTTCTCCATGTCCCGGTTAATGTGGAAATAAATCGCATTATCGAAGTAAAAAGGGGTTGCGTTCACCGTTTCATGCTGACCCTAACACTAAAATCTGACTGGTTGATAGCAACGTTGTTCCAGTATCAATAATAATGTTTATCCAGGAGCACGTCCTACTTGCGCAAACCAGCGAACCAAAGTCTATGCAAAATACGAATCGGGAAAAAGTGCCGATCAGCAGTACGGCAGCCGCAGGAGAGAGTGAGAACATTCGGTCAAACATAACCACTTCAGCCGGAGAGACCGAGAATAATTATCTCCTGGCCAGAGTGGCGAGCTGTTAAAAAAAGACGTGAAGTGGTGTTATAAAGAGCTTTCAGTGAGAATCTAACGCGAGTTCAAGCGTCTCTTGATTGCACTGAAGTGTACGGAAAGTGGTGGGGGTCTGAATGTGGCCACTTCAAATCTGTTGTTCTGTACAGGAATTAACAAGCATCCAGGGCCTGTTATACTGCCTGAGTATTGACGGGCTCCATCTGTCCCTCAGAACGACGCTCGCAACATCAACCTGTTCAGCTGGGTTAAACAGGTACTGGCTGCTGAGCAGGGAGGAAACCGGAGCTGCATACCTGAAATATGAGATTGACCACCTAGTATTTATTGCAACTAATCAAAAACATGCCCCGAAGGAGGGAGATGCAGTCAGAAAGATCTGCAATACATAAAGAGGAAGCAGGTCAAGCAATCTCTCCCCGGTGGTGACTCCACCATTTCCTGTAGGCCCAGTACTGACTGATTTGGAACACAGGTAACATTCGACTTCCTGCTAGAGCAGGAAGCAGAACTGAAGAGTCAGTTTGCTGTTCTTTCACTAAATTGTTCTATGATTTCTGAAGGATCATGTGACACTGAAGACTGGAGTAGCGGCTGGTGAAAATTCAGCTTTGCATCACAGAAATGACTTATATTTTAAAGTATATTCAAATAGAAAACCATGATTTTAAATTGTAATAGTATTTTTGACCAAACAAATGCAGGCTTGATGAGCATAAGAGACTTCTTTCAAAAACATAAAAAGATAGTAATGTTTCCAAGCTTTTGAACGGTACTCTGTACACGCACCCACACACACACACACACACATATATATATACGTGTGTGTGTGTGTATATATATATATATATATATATATATATATATATATATATATATATAGGCTATATATATATATATAGCCTATATATGTATATATAAATGCACACACACACACACACACACTATTTATATAGTGCTAAATCAGGAAGCAGAACTCAGTCTGTTTGCTGTTCTTTCCCTAAATTGTTCTAGATCTTTATCTTTGGTAGAAAAAAATGGCCTATACTCAAATAGAACGAACAATATTGGTTATCAATACATTTTAGATTGTTTTTTTTATTTTTTTTTTACTTAACAGTATTCTTTATATTGAATATTTAATTGTGCATGCTCATTTCCCTACATTTAGATTACATGTAACACTCTATTAAATTATTATTTATCAACACTATTAAATTTAATATTTGGCAAGTCTGAAAATGAATATCTATTTTTCATACTGTACATTGTATATACATTATGTTGTGATGGCTCAATTCACTTCTAGCATTTCATTTAATTATTTTAGTTTTTTCCCCCCCATTTATTTAGACAATTATTTTTAGAATGTTAATAATGTTATGCTCGCACAAATAAAATGGTTAATCATAATGGTTGACCAAAAATATGTCGTCAAGCCTCTTCTTGAGCTTTAAACCCCAACTTAGGACTAATTTCCTTTTAGATCTTGGAACACAGATCCATAACACTTCATAAAACCTCTGAGGATCTCAAAAACAATCATTCTGGTGCATGCGGTCACGTTCTCGCCCAATACTCAAACTACAGGCCCTCCGGGGCTGTTTGCACACCATCCACCCCATGGCTGTATTGATTCCTCATTAATTACCCATACCGGTGGAGCAATGGGGCACTTTCCAGGTGGAGCACACATCAATAATGACACCTAACCGCCAATGTTGTGGAAGTTAGGGTGAGACGTTATCGGCAAAACATCACACACAGAGCGGCCGACAGTCCAGTGAAGGCCTTTACTGTCAAAAAATATCAGGACTGCTTCGGGAATGGAGATGCTGCAGGAATGCTGTGCTTTATGCAGAATCTCACTGCCAAGAATATTTCACCTAGTCAACAGAACCAGGTCAAATAACCCCCCACTGGGTTAGTGTGCTGTGAACTCCACACATAAGCCAGATCTCAATGTTTTCCCTTACAGAAATGCACCATGGTATTTGTGGTGTTGTTCTTTAGATTGTATTGACATGTACTTGTCAACCCTGTACAAAATGATGACCACGGTGCTTCCAAAATAGCATTATTTCTACAATAAAGAAGTAACTTAGTATTTCTCACTACTGCACACTAAAAAATAAAGGTACTGGCTGTACCACTTTATCAAATGTTGCACTGCTATTGTGCTGCTATATGATTACCATATTCAACCATTGTGATATTTACATCCAAGCCTACCCCAGAAACCCTAGTATTGTTATCATGCTACCTTGTCATGGTAATAGCTACTGACATTTGATTGGTGAGAGAGGTTTAAATCTCATCCCTGTGCGTTTCTAAAAATATAGCATTATAGTAGTGTCTAAATTCCATTGTATTACCATGGTACCCTGTGCACACATGGTAATACCATAGTACTTTTTTGTTAAGGATATGGTCAATTGCAATAAGGGGGGTTCGTTCCAAGCCCCGTGCGCATCTATATTGCACCACAATAAACAGCTGCAGTGCAAAAATAGGAAGAAACGGATAAAGCGCGCGCGCGAGAGCGGATCCGTTCTTTCATGACGCTGCACTTCGGCCCCTCTCGTCGTTATTACCTCTAAAGTGCGGATCTCCTGCTGTGTGAGATCGTTGGACGCCGCGCATTTGGTCCGGAGCCCTTGTAAACTGGAGATGGAGATGTCGATCATGTTCTGGATCAGTTCGCACTGGTGTAGCGCGGCCATCTCTGCGCCACCGCTGCTGTCCCTCTGTTCATCACTCTCCTCCACCATCATCAGCCCCACTCTAACACCATCCATCCCACTGCATCGGGCTCGGCGTGGATGGAGAGATGAGTGCAACTACAAATAACAATACAATCCACATGCACTACTACAGACGCATGCCATCAGACTGTCCGAACAGGACAATAGAGGAAGTCTATACTGGGATCCACAAGGGAGATGTGGTTCAAGGTAATCCCAAATCCAAGTGCGCTTTTTGAAGCCCGTCGTGCGAGATGCGCGTTCTGCTGTGAGACTCTGCTGCTCACTGTCTGTCAGCTGTGGGAAACATCGGACGACGCGGTGCGCGCTGGGAAATGAAGTCCGTGCGCACATGTCTGTAGGCCAATGCACGAACGATAGATAGATAGATAGATAGATAGATAGATAGATAGATAGATAGATAGATAGATAGATAGATAGATAGATAGATAGATAGATAGATAGATAGATAGATAGATAGATAGATAGATAGATAGATAGATAGATAGATAGATAGATATTTAATATTGGCCTACATTTTTATGTATTATAATATGTATGTAACATTATAAATATATTTTGGTTTATATATATATATATATATATATACATATATATATACTTTTTTTTTTTTTATTAAAATTTTTTACCATGTATTTTTGCTTTGCTAACTCTGATTCTGAACAGTTTAAAAAAACAAAAAACAATTCAGGATTAGGAAAAGTGATCGTGAGCCAATTATCAGCCAATAATTGTTTTAACATTCACAAATAACATTTTAGGTTTTTGACAGATATTACATTTGTTTTGTGTAGTAATTATTTTCTTTATGTATCGCTAATTTTGTGTAAACATAACCAAAGATTTGTTTAAGGTGCAATTATGTTTTTTTTAAATCAATAAATAGAAACATTTTATATTATTATTGTGATTTCATTATAACCCTGTTCACCAGTAATGCCTTTCCAAAACACATTCAGTCCATTACAGAGGACACTGAAGAAATCAGTGTCTTTGAAAACTCATCAAATGTTTTTGAATGAAACTATTGTAAACCAATTAAATACTAATGATGAACTGCAAAATAATCCTAATCCTAAAATAATCCTGCAAAATAATCCTAATTTCTCTTTCCATAAAATGATATTTTCAGATCAGATATTTTTAAAGCCCCCCCAAAAAATTCCCCATCTAAAACTTCCAGAAAGTTCTCCTTACGATACACCAGGACTTCAAGCTCTCTGAGAAATAAAAAGGAGGATATTTAATATCTCTGCAAATCTGGGCACATTGAGGCATTGTTGAGATCTCTTCTGAAACTTCAGAGGAGACGTGTGCAACATTAGAAGGCCTTTTTTCCTCAGGAGACACATCTGTGAAGCATGAGACTTAAACAAAAAGCCACATTTGTTCTAATTGAACTTAATTACTGTTTATGAAAAACAACGGCGATATTAAAGAGATTTCATCTGTGGTTTTTCTTTCCTTAAGGCGTCCTCGGCTCAAACAGAGGGCCTTTCACATCTTAGGGATTGCAACAAATGAAAATGGAAATTCACCCTTTTCACCTTGTACTAAACTGTGTTTCTCCGTATGAGCACGAGCTTGCTTAATCACATTTATTAAAATAAAATAAAAATGTTGGGGGGGGGGGGGGGGGTATGGGGGGTGTTAGAAATATTTCTCATCTCAATGAGGGTGTGATGTTCCCTCACATCAAACGCTCAATCTGACTGCTGAGTCACTCTCCAAACCTCACCTCCTCTTCCATCTGTCCTCCATCTCACTCTCTCTCTCTCTCTATCCTTCCATCTGTCCTCCATCTCTCCATCTGGGTGCTGCATAACACTCTACGTCCTCCCCAACACACATCTCAGTGACAGAGCATTATTCAAAGTGTCCGCTGAGGCCCGGTTTGCAAGGACGGATTATATAGTCCAAATAGTGTGAGTGAATGTCCAAACTACGAGAAAGTCATCGCAATTGTAAATATATGAGAAATAAAGTCGCAGTCGAGTAAAATAAGGCCTCAAATTATACATCATGAGTGTAATGCATTGAAAATGAGATATCATAATACTGTATGTCATTCTTTGCTTTCACAAATCGTGACAATATAGTATTGATTTGATCTCAATCTGCATAGCTGATTTGCAGGTGTTGTTCGTTTAGGTATCTGATACAACTTATGCACAGTTTTCCCTCATCTCACATTCAGCAGACTGACTCAAATAATTCATTGTGATGTATCAGGATTACACTTACTGATTTAGCAGGTGATTTTATCAAAAGCAACTTAGAAATGAGGACAAACACAAGTAATATAATTAAGGAGTCAGAGCAGTACACATTTCAAAGGGGTAGTTCTGCCAAAAATTCAATTCTGTCATCATTTACTCATCTGTCGTTTCAAACCTGTATGAGTTTCCATCTTCTATATATGAAACAGAAAAGAAGATAATTTGAAGAATATCTGTCTTTGTTTATATGCAGTGTTGCTTTAGTATTATTTATATACTTTTATATTTATGAATGCTTTGAATTAGCTTTCATTTTTATATGTTCAGTTTTCATTTTTAGTTTACTTTTAAGTTTGACTAATTTCATTATGTGCTTTTGTCATTTTTATTAGTTCAAAAAAATTTGTTTCTTAATTTGCCAAGACAACATTTCAAATGTCCTAAGAAACACACACACACACACACACACACACACACACACACACACACACACACACACACACACACACACACACACACACACACACACACACACACACACACACACACACACTTTATTAAAAACTTTATTTTTTTTACAACACTGATACAATGAAAGACAATGGGTTTCCAAAACAACATTTTACCTCATTGATTTTTATTGTAGCCTACAGGCCAAAAACATTTTGTATGAGACATTCTTTTAAGAATTTTCTTTTGTGGCCTGCAGAAGAATAAAGACGTATAGGTTTGGAACGACATGAGAGTGAGTAAATGATGGCAGAATTGTCATTTTTGGATAAACTATCCCTTTAAGAGTTATCTAGTAGTACAAAGCTAAAGCAGACGTTTAAGTAGAGATCAAAATAAAAAAAATAAAAGGTGTCTAAATGTCAAATTTCTCTCACCAGTTAGAGTGTCAGGTGTACATCTGCTCCATGCTGATGACCACAGGAAACCCATGCAGACTGAAGAATCTTTATTACCGTAACCACTTCCAAAGCTAGCATGGCAAGCTTAGTGTTGTTCAGCTAATCTTACTGCATTCTTAAGACTCTAAGAATTAAAAAAACATTGTATTAAAGTAAATCAAGTTCTAAACTAGGACTAGGTCATTTATGTGAGAAAGTTTCAGAAAACTAAGCCAAAAAAACCCTAACAAAGTACTACAAAGTGCAGCTTCCACCTGGTGACGGTGTCCTCAGATACTGACACTCTATTGGTCAGACTGAGGAATCCCTTCCTAGGATACAGCAGATTAAATTGGATTGTGGGGGATCTGATGGCAGAGATCATCCGTGACACAGGCTTTCAATAAGTACCTGACTGACACGTCTTTTCAGTCAGTCTTCAGACTGTTTGTGTCTGTGGGGCAGGTGTGTGCTTTTGTTCTATTTTTGTTTTGTGAGATCAGATTTGAGATTATTTTAGAGACCTAGGTAAAAAGGCCACCAGTTGCAGGATCCGGAAGTGGTGCATTATGGGGCTTTGAGGTAGACAGGCATGGCTATAAATAAATCACAATCTGCAGTCACCAGACAATGAGCAGAAACACACTCGGACACGTGAGCACCCACAGCTAGCTCTCTCTTTCTCTCTCCCAGGCCCTACAGGTATTTAGGCTGTGTCTAGAAACAAAATAATGGTCATCCATCACAGGAATGACAGATTGCGACTGAAAAATAAAGATCAGTTTGAGATGAACAAACATTAAGCAGGAGAACTGGTGTATAGCTCCATCTACTGGACAGTTACAGCAATTTCCACAGCATAAGCTTGTTTGTCATAATCATTCTAGGTCATATATGATGGCCCAGTAAAACAAAGTGTTACAAACCATCGAGTTCACCAATATACCAACATAATTTAAACTGAATTAGGTAGGCCTGGCTACATACATTTCTATCAACAACTTTAGGCCTATATTTGATCTATGCATATGTATACAACATGTACTGTGGGGTTACTGTTGATTTTTACGTCCGTGTCTTTTGTGTTCAAACATAAGAAATATACAGGTTAGGAACCACTTGTAACTGACAGAATTTTCATTTTTAAGTGAACTATCAAATCACATCTTTCCTCAAAGTTGACATGTCTATAACGTAACGAGTTATAATATACGTAGCTATTAAAATAGCCTTGCTAGATACACGTTTGTTACTCAGAAAGACAGTTTTAGCTTTACTTCATGTTTTTAAATATTGGGTTAAAGAAGTGTTGTGGCGTCCTCTACTGGTTCTTACAGAAAATACAACAGAATCAAATTCCGTCGTAACAAAAAAAAAAAAAACGTTTTAAAACAAAACTATTTTACATCCTAAATATTTGACTCTTGAGTAAATTTGTGCATATGAAAAGCTTTATTCTGAAACTTTTAATGTTCTGGGAACTGTTTCATAATAAAAACAAACATGGACGTGTTGGTTTCATAATGTAATTTATTTAATAACAAACAAAATGATCATTTGAAAATCAATAGCAATTTACAGTGAGCTAACAGCCCTAAACTTTGAAAATTATTACAATTTAGTTTTAATATTTACTATCCCAGCGTAAATACACACAACCAGATCTTACTTCACACACTAAGAATAAAATCATGAATGTTCATTTCAGGAATGAATGGTGAAATTAAGTCATGAAGCACGATTTTAGATAGTGAGCTGGTTGAAAACATATCAACATTGCAACTAAATCTGAAACTATTTTTTAATCAATCACCCAGGTATCAAAGTAATATCTTATCTATGAGAAATGGAAAGAGCATTATCTCTAAAACATGGCATGGGCTCCATAAATTCTCCTGAGATAAACACTTATCAAGCTGACTAATGGGAATTTGTGCTTGTGGATGTTCTGACTCCACAGCGTGAGCACCGACCCGACAAATCAGTCTTCTTAACACCACCTGATAGAAACTACAAGAGAGACTGTTGAACCAGAATATTACAAATAAATGAACTACAATGATTTCATGGTTCAGGTTTAATTAAGCATTGCAGGAAATGAATGCGTAAAATCTTGATCTTCATGATGCTTTAGCTTTTAAATGCAGAGAAAATTGGCTGCTCCGGCCATTATCCATCTGTAAAAGATCATACAAAAACATGTCAATTAATATATCATTTTTTCAGGATTCTTTAATATATAGTGTACAAATACATATACACTTGTAATTATTCTAAATTATTCAACCCCCATTGCAAATGAGGTTTATTGGCAAAATTTACAGACATTCAGCCGTTTGCAATAAACAAATCAAACAAAAGTAATTGAAATAGCTCAACACAACAAATGTTTCAAGTGTTTCCCACAAATTCAACTTTTAATGACTTCTGCAGTCATTAATTAAATTAAAAATTATTCAACCCCGAATTCGTTACATTTATACAGCGCTTTTCTCTGAGCTTGCAAACTATGCTTCCAACGTTTAGTAGGCTACCCTAACCCTAAATCTTAAGTGTAGTGATCATCAAATACATTTTTTAATGAAAAATGTGTCACATAATAAACATTTCTGAGAATTACAAAAGTGGTAAAGGAATAAAACATTGTATTACATACCGGTAGCTATAATTTATGCTAAGGTGGACATAAATATTTTTTACATTTGATATATTATACTTATTATTATATATATAAATACATTTAATACCAATTATCTAAATCTTTGCTGGTGTTTAGTGTGTATGTGTGCACTTACCATGACATCACTTCCTTTGATTCCTCCCTTTCCTCTCTTCCTGAAAGCCTCTTGAGTTGGTTGTTGTCCTCAGCTTCCAAACACATACACATATTCACTTTACAAGGTTTCACCAAATATTATGCATCCATGCAGTGCCACTACATTGAGATAAGGTGAATATTTACCTGACAGCGGTCCCTCTATTTCATCCAGGAGATTGATGGAGGAGTTTGCAGAGCCCAGACTGAGAGGAAGTCAAGGAACAAACACACTACAGGTTTAATACTACAACGCCATATAGCTAATTCTGAGATATATTTGAAAACTAGCACTTTTAACTTTGGGCATTCGTACAATAGGCCATAGACACACACATTAGCATGAAGCTAACAGTTAGACTAAGAAAGATCCAGAAATACAAATGTAAGAACTCCTCTTTTACACAACATACATAGATGCTAACTTCCGGCAGCGACTGTCTGGGCTGGACATATCAGGATATGACTGATGTTTGGGCTGAGCTCGCTTTTTGGACTTCTTCCTTCTGGTCTTCTCCGAGAATGACCTAGCAATTTCAAAAAGCTTCTTCCTTGTAGCTGTAGGTAATAATACAGTGGTCAGAATGGGGTGAGAGCTTAAGCAATTTGATCAGTTTTACGCTTTAGGTCTGCGTTCTCTTACATTTGCCCATGTGCTTGAGTTTCTCCATGAATAAGGCATCATCAGAGACAGACGAACAGGCCTCCTCAGATCCCGAGCCACAATTATCACCTACATCAAGAGTTAGACAGGAGCATGTCAAAATTTGTTCATAAAGAAGGTTGAGTAAATTATGATAGAATTGTTTAACTATTCCTTGATTTTTTTTAAAGGTACAGTAGAAAAAACAACTAAAAACAAAACAAAAAAAGATCCCTTTAGCTCCGCCCACTCCCATGAAGCACTGCGAATGAAAATTCGGTGCATCCAGCTTCTGTGGTATTTGAATTCAGCTTTGCTTATTGTACACAGCATCGTTGTTTTGTCAAACGCGCCACCAGGCAACTGTTTAAATGCAAACATTCCTCCTAAAACTCCATCCTTGTCTCCATGATGGAGAACCATCATGACAGGGTGACTTGGTTAGGCTCACTCGCAATAGCAGCCGCAACAGGAAGTCATTAAAACGAGGGGGGAAAAGTGCTGTGTCAATTGCGTTATTTTTTTAATGCGTTAAACATCTCAAATTAATCGCAAAGATAAACACGTTAATTCCCCCAGCCCTAATATATACACATTCATTAGTACATGAGAAGTTTTTAATTTCTCCATCGTTTTTTCGATTCGGATATGCTGTTCGCAATGCTTTATGGGATTGTAGTTCTTTCCCTCACCAAAGCCGTTAAGTCTTTACACAGTTTTGTACCTTTGTATTTTTGTCCGATTTTCAAAAACTTTTTTGCTTTCAAATCATAGTTTGTAATGTTATGATTCACCTCTTAGCTGATTGGATTAGTTCATGGCTTACAACTCTTTAACATTACTTTTTTTTTTAAAATGCCTATGGGAAAAATACTTCTGGAACCAGCGCTGCTGAAAAAGGGGACAGGAACTGTCTATGAAAAGCCCCTCCTTCCAAATAAGTGCAACTTGATCGGATTGGTCGACTGTGCTGAATTAATGAGTTGTGATTGGTCAACCGCTTCAAATGACTTTGTAAATGTCACGCCCCTTACTATACCCGTAAGTTTAACACATAACTAAAGCAACTCAACCAGGCCATGACTCTTTTGCATATGCCTTGGGTGGGAATTACTTAAATGAGGAACATTGTGACGTGTACGTTCCTGGGAGAAAATTCATGACTCTAATCCAAGCAAAAAGTGCGTGCTGATATAGAGAATAAAGTCACCACAATTGGAGTGACTTTGTGCTTTGTAACTTTACAAACCTTTTTCTAGCTCAAACATTGCACACTAAAGAAAGTTGAAAATGCAAAAAAGCATAATAGGTCCGCCCTTAAATCTAACTTCATTATTAGAAAAATAAAATGGTACAAAGTGGAGAATACGACCCATGTAGGACATTATCTGAGTGTTATGATTTATGTGGCGGCACAAACAGGTTCTGATGAAGCTTCCTGTCAGTGTGTGTGTGTGGCAGAGCAGCTCGCGCCGTGTGGCTGATGGATGAAGATGAAGGGAATCTACCTTCGGTGGAGTTCTCTGTGCAAGCGGATGAATGACCACACTGTGTTTTCTCGCACCTCTGACGATCTAAAACACAGCAGGCAACAGGGTCACTGAGGGCAGGTGAAGATCAGCCGCTCCAGAGTGAGTGGAGACGGTGGACTGAACAACACAACACTGCACACTGTTAGGAATGAAAGCTGTTCACACACACATACACAATTCAAAATGCATTTGAGCAGAATGACAGAAGCGATGGTTTACAAATATGAGAATGAAAAACATTGCAAATCTTTTTGCAATTAGAAGGGATTAAAGTACAAAATGTAGTACTTGATTACATTTATTTTAATTGTATTTGTATGGCACTTTTCATATTATAAATCGTTACAAAAAGCAGGAAAGGTGAAGAAGAAATCTTGGGAGGAACCAAGACTTTGAGGGGATCCCAAATAATGGTGAAGACTGCAAAAAAGATGCTTGACTGCAATGTTGGTTTATGAATTCTTTACTATGAATGAAAGGTTTTCCTCACATGGAGAAATCCAAACAATATTTCATCCTAAGTGAAGTATGTTTGAAAAATGAGTGTTTGTGTGACAATGTGTTTTTTCCTGTTGTTTCTGAGTTACAATACAGCTTTTGGGTGGAAAAATATCAGAAAAATGGCCCAATAGCAACTGGAATAAAAAAATTAAATACAAATAGCAGGAAAACTTTAATTAGGTTTAGTCTATTGTAAGTATAACTTGTATTTAAATTAGAATTTAATTAAATATAAATACATGAATATTCATATAGTAATATAAGTCAGTAAAATTTAAGTATACTTTTCATTTAATTGTAATTTAAAGTCGACACGAAATTCATCCTATTTTGTAAATGCATATTATTGATCTTAATGTGAGCGATGTATCCATGCATATTCATCCATGTTTGTTTATTTATTTGGCCTTATTATTTTAATCAAAATGTCATATCCCAATCTTTCAGTAAAGTGACTGACTTGCCAGGCTTCTCCGATCATTTAGCCAGCATAAACGTGCCTCTTACAATCAACCGCAAGCTCAGATTCAGATCTGCCTCCATCCAGGTAACAACCGATGAATTGAGCCAAGTCCCTGCCCTTCATTTTTTCCTTTTCAATAATCCGCTTCACTCGGATGTTGTCACAATATAGAAAAAAATCAATTGCCACTTCCATCACATTGTGACTTTAAGAACAATAGAAGGCAATATGAAATTCAGATTGAGGTCCTCATATATGTGTGTGTGTGTGTGTGTGTGTGTGTGTGTGTGTGTGTGTGTGTGTGTGTGTGTGTGTGTGTGTGTGTGTGTACCTATCTCCAGAGCTATGAGGAAGTCTCTGTTACGCTGTAGCTCTTTCATAAACTCCTGATTCTGCAGGAAAAGGGCGATTCTCTCGTCCTCCAAGTACTGTTTCAACTTCCTGTCCTGTTCCGTTGACCAAACGCTCCCTGACAGGGCACCACTGCTGGACGAGAGCTGCGTCAGGGATGACAGGGAGGAAGAGGAGGAGGAGGAAGGCTGAGACAAGCTGCTCTGAGAACGCTGTGGGGGGACAAAAAAAACCCACCAACGACATTTTTTACCGAAATGGGATAAAAAGAAATCAACCATGAGATGATTGATTTGCTTTGTCTGGCCTTAAAGCTGGTGAGGTCTTAGAATCAAGATGTAATGCTTGTTTTTGTAAACTCAAGATATTTGTGTACTTTATTGAAAGATTGAAAAAATGCTACAAATGTATTACATGTACAGTATATTGTCACTGTATATAAATCTGGTGAATTTGGACGGAGGGTTGTTGAATCTGCATCTGAATCTAAATCTATATCTTTGAATCTGGATCTAAATGCCCGTCATTGTAAACGCATGATATTTAGTCATGATTTGCATGCTGGTAACTTCTACCTGAATACTCTCTGACTGCTGAGGCAGGATCCGCAGGAAGTCATCTGGGAGGTTGCCTAGTAACGGTGGATTCCAGTTCCTGTATCTTCCGACCTGCTGATGCCCAGGAGGGGAATAATCATCAAACCTGGAAAAATTATGAGGATCAAATAAAACAACGCATGCGTCGTGGCGCTCTCGTGAACTCACTCAGAAAGTGAATAGTTGAATAAATCGTTATTTTTGTTTGTTATTGCACACAAGTATTCGTGTCGCTTGAGAAAATTAAGGTTGAGCCACTGTAGTCACTTGGACTATTTTAACGACGTCTTTACTAACTTTTCTGGGCTGGCAGATGCAGTTACCTAGCAGCCTATGAAGGAGTGAGCCAGCTCTCAGATTTCATCAAAAATATCTGAATTTGTGTTCCGAAGATGAGCGAAAGTCTTACGGGGTTGGAACAACATGACGGAGAGTAATTACTGACAGAATTTTCATTTTTGGGTGAGCTAACCCTTTAAGACTCTTTATTTTATAGAGGAAGTCTATGGGAATTTGGGCCTGTCTGAAAGTCCAATATGGGAATTCCATAAATCAGATCAGTAAGAAAATATATAGCACACAGAGTCAGAACAGCCTGAAGGTCTGTGGCGAGATCGGTGAACAAATAGCTTGAAATTTAATTTGAGAAATTTGGTCTCAGAAGAAGAAGAACGGCTTAAATGGTAGATCAGCCAAACCAACAAAGTGTACACAGACACAACGTCTCTCACAGATTAAAGTCTATTCAACTATTATTAGTAGTAATTTCTTCCACCAGAAAACCCTGTTGGATGTTCTTCTTGCCTTGGTGGTGGTGTGGATGGAACATCTGCGGGATGTTTTCTGTCATAGATGTGCATGTCATAGGATGGTGGAGCGTAGACGGGTGGAGGCTCCTCATCTGAGCTGTCCGGCTCCAGCGTTCTCCCCAGGATCTGCAGGTTAGAAGGAAAGATTCTTTTGTGCATCAAGATCTAAAAATGCCAAACTTTTAGTCTCAACAGATCTAAACAGAAGTTTCTAGACTAACCTCTGGAGGAATGCTGTCCTCAGAATCCGAGCTATCATCCGTGGCTTGGCTATCCAAGCTCATCTGCAGGAGCTGGTCAATGGTGGAGTCGACAGCACCTTGGTTAGCCCTCAAGACACACTCGATAACCTCATGCTCCATGCTGGGGAACATGGTCTTAAAGTCATCCATAGCCTGGCTAAACTCCAGACGCCGGACCTGACGTGGAGGCCTCCTGTTATTGAGCTCTCCCGAGGCAGCGTCGCCTCCTCGTGTACCGCTGCCATGGTTACTGTTCGCGTTACTACGGCGGAAAAGGCTGGTCATCATTTACAGAACCTCCCTTCCACTCAAAACTGCCCATCCACTGCAGTGGCTCCACCCCTTGACCTATGCACCGCCTCCGGCCACGCCCCTTATCCACTCATGATGCCCCTGGAGGTGAACTTCAGTATATAGAGGAGCACCATTGGAGAAACTTTTCTTCGGCTGCTGATAGCTGAGACTCAACCACATCCAGGACTGGCTGGGCTTCCCAGAATGCCTTGCTCTCACTCACTCAGTCCCCCTCAAGTCAAAGGACGAACAGCGGCCCACTCCTGAAGACCTACATCAGAACAGCAAAATGTTAACCACTGATATTTTATTCAGTAAAAGGATAGTTTGTGCATTAAGAATTATATAAATGCATAAGTGATAGTTTATATACTTTAACTGAACATAATTGTATCAATATTTTTGTTTTCACTAGTTTTTTATAAATGGTCCAGCAGTGTGAAAATAGTATGAGCAGTTATTTTAGACATATTTAGACTATTATAGTTTTTATTACTATTTAAATGAGCTTTTATTTGATATTTTCAGTTTTAAATTTGGTTTAAGTTTTAGGAATTTGGTATGTGCTTTTGTCACTTTTATTTATTAAAAAAAATATTTCATTCATTTAATTGAGTTAATTTAGTTTCATTTTAGTCATTTCAGAACTTCAACTTGTTGCCAAAACAACATTTCTAATTTTCATTCTTCGTTTCCCCATTTTATTTTATTTCAACTTTATTTCAATTCAACACATTGTTTAATAATTTTAGTTAACAAAAAAAAAAACTTTATTTACCTTTTGATAGATACTACAGTATTCATTGGTTTTAACATCACAGTGCAAGAGGGATTGACAATTGTCTTTGATTTTCAAATAATTTAATTGTTATTAATTCACATAAAGGATGAACAAATAATACATTCAACACATGAAATATTGTCTCAAAATTCATATTACCCTCAAATTATTTCAGGGTAGTATTGACCTGATTCTGAAATATTTTAATTAATGTAAGAAAATGTATTACAGTATTTTAGAGCATAGACACACACAAACACACATACCGGTATGCACACACATGAACAGCATTAATCATACACATGGATGGTCCCCATTGGACATTAAATGGATCAGGATCATTAATAAACAAGGCTTCCAAAAAAGTCAGGATAGGTTTGTTTTAAACTCTTTAAAGGGCACATTTTGCCCTCACTCAATGCATGGCCGGACATACATCATCATATATGTGCAGTGTGCTTCACGTGCCCAAATATGTATCTATTTCCTACCTACTGTCTGTCTGCAGAGGAGATGCAGGCTCACACCAAAAGATCCACCAGGAAGCGACTACAGCCAACAAGATAAACCTTTAGCTTCCATCGCAGGCTCCACCATAAAATCCATCATCGGAGAGGTTCGGATATCCCTCGCTCCCATTTTCATCTCTCCACATTAATCTGCACCTAAAACCAAACAGGCAGCGCTAAATATAGCCACAGACTCTGGCACAGTTCGCCAGCGAGCGCAGGAACAGTAGCAGCTTAGTGATGTGTCTCTGAAGAAGGGAGGCTGTGCCCTTGTGAATAACATACAGCAGAGGGCTGACGTCATCCATAGTTAATACGCCTGCTGAGCTGATATCGGTTAAGCAGGGGTCTGTGTGACCCACCGAGACGGATTAGAGCCGGAGGAATGCCACAGTGCCGGATCTGACTGATAACAGTGCAACAGATCTCAGCACGGCAGAGGTGTCATGATAATAGAGACAATCATCCTTATAGAACACAGGAACGCTTCTTATTTGAAATTACGGCTATCATCAACAGTCAATATGATCAGAGCCTGCTGGTCTTGTATCCATGGCAACCCTCACGACTATCAATCCCGCTGTCGTTGGACCCTCAGAGAAAGTGATTTGTTAAAGAAGCTCAGAATAAACAACAGCAGTGGTCGTCAAAATGGCCGAACCCAATTAAACGCTTCAATCAATCTTGCAGTTAGTCAGAAACACTTGATACGAAATCAATAAAGATTCAGATACAAAACTGAAACCTAATTAAACCAGATGAAGGTCAAACCTGGGGTCAAGACGTCATTCCCACTACAGGTCATTTAAAGAGGACCTATTATGCTTTTTTACATTTTCAACTTTGTGTAGTGTGTAACACCTCGATTAAAGTCTTGAGTTTTCTTCCGGGAACGTACACGTCACAAAAAAGCGGCGGGGCCTGGATGTAGTGTGTTTAAATTTGCGGTTATGGTAAGGGGTGTGACATTTGCAAAACAAGCTTGAATCTAAGCGATCGACCAATCACAATACACTGGTCTAGCCAACCAATCAGAGCACATTGCGTTTTTCAGACGGAGGTGCTTCATAGAGACAGGAAATAAACAGAGCGTTACTGACAGACTGGGAAGAGAGGTGCTGCAGTCTGCAACAATGTCAAATATGTGAAAAATAATGTCGTTTTTGAATTTTCAAGAATGAAAACCTATTCTTATACACCCCCAAAATCCCAAATCGTAGTATGTTGAAATAAGTATTCCAAAGATACCCGGATTGTCTTCTATTTCTGGTTAGTGCACACTCCAACAGCTAATATTGCCCACAACCCTTTGCACATTAAACAAGGATTCGATTAAAACTACAAGTACATAAAAAGTGTTAAATTACTACAAACATTGCGGATGTGCGAGACCGACGGTGAAGCAGTAAAGTGCTATCAGAATTATCATAGACACGAGTTTCCTAGTTAAAAACTGGACACGAACGCCCTCACAAGTCGTATTTACCACTTTTTCTACAACAGCTACTGTACATCGCCTTGTCTAGTTGTTAAAATAGTGCATGTTTATATTTGCATCTATGAATAATAATTTGAAGTGTATTGTATGTTCTATACACAGCAAAAATAGCCTGTATTTGACAGAAATTCCAGAATTGTCAGCAAACTGATGATCTAGATAGAGTGGGCCGGGGAATATTTATGGTTGTCAATGAATGGGACACTAAATATAATTGTGGCTTTAATAAGATTTTCCCAATAAATAGGAAAGAATAAACCTGGTGTCCTCCATGATTACTGTTCTTTCCGGCAACAAAGTAGGCCTACTTGAAAGCTCACAACTTCAGAAGTAGGTAATTTTCAATCATAATGAAACGGATCGACCAATTTGACTCAAAAGAATTATTCATATGACTTCAGAAGACTAGACTACTTTTATAATACTTTTATGGTGCTTTTGAAGCTTGGAAGTCTCTGTCTCCAATCATTGTTATACTGCATGGAGAGAGAAAAAAAACAATTAATTATTCAACATGTCACATTTTGTGTTTATGAAAGAAAATCTGTCGCACATGTTCAGTTCAAAATAAGTGTGAAAAAAACACTATCAGATTTTTGGATGAAGTAGACTCCATTAAAGGGTGAACGAACCGTTCTTGGCTCCTTTTGGCAGAGGACATAACTGTGAAGCTGGCCCTGTCATTAATAACAAGCTACAAAGTTTTTTAATGAAATTTAGAAAGTTGTTCCTGCCAAAAATGATTCCCAATCTCCCTTACTGTATTCTGCCAAATTCTGATGCTTTTCTGGCTGATTCAGCATCCAAGAGGAGAGAGAAATCCAAGCGGACAGATTGTGGTGTCTGACAAGAAGAGCTGTTATCACCACAGGAGTCGTCTGTGGGTTAGTGCTTATGTCAGAACACACGCCTGCTGTCTATGTATAAAAGTAGCAGCATGTTCACTGGCACCTCTCTACACTATGCAATCATTAGCCCTAATTGGCCCAAACCTCATTGGCCTCAATTCTAGTAGTCGCTTACACATTTTTTGTATTCTGTTTGAATTAATTTGATTAGAACAGAATGCAAAATTAATCTATTGCAAAGATGCAAGAATTTCATCCAAATATTAATAGAAGAGGGCTTTTGTAAAGTTTAGCCCAAAGGGAAACGGTTAACTGAACCAAAAGCACGAGCAGGGCTTTGACAGTGTCCTTGTTCCTGACCTGGTTCTGTTGAGATAGAAGGAGAAAAGAGAAGGAGAGAGGACAGAAGGAACAGTGCAGAGGGGAGGGGATTTTGAAAGTCCACTATTTTAACAATGTAATTTAAACTAATATTGAAGCAATCGGGTTGCACGTCACCTCAAAAATGAACAACAGAAACTTAATAGGATCTCTGATCTCAGCCGAGCTCTTAAACTAAGCCCTAGTTTAATGAGACTAAATCATGTCAGATATTAGAGGCATATGGTCAGACATTTGGAAGTAAACGGATCCCATCCCAGAATCCTTTGGGAGGCCAAACATCAGTCTGCTATCAGCTAATATGACACCATAAGCAATAGTACTGTGGAAAATGTCAACGTATCACACATAGAAGAAAAACTGTTCGTTATTAACCTACTGGGTTAACGTGATTTCATCAGGTAAAATCCTTGTTTATCCTGGAACAACATTCCAATCAACTAATCAGATTTGAGGGATATTTTTATTGAGGGAAGTTAATGTCAAGTTTAGGCTTACAACAAGGGTTAGAGGCTTCTACACCATTCTTATCCACCTATCATTTTCTTCGGATTTTAGATATAAATTATGGGTAGGGATTTGTTTTTGTTTTTTAAAGAAGTAAAAACAACTTTACACTTAAAGAATGTAAAACGTATTTTTTTTTTTAGCATTTTAACCTTCAGTAAACAAAAATGCAAAATGTTGGACATCTAAATGCTTCATCATATACTACTAATTTATTGGGATAACATTTTGAAAGATCAAAATTCTGCCCCTGTATGATTTTAATCGTTACATATAGACATAAGTGGACCCAGAGACACAGGTGAGTTTTCAGAAACTCCATCATCATACTGTAGTAACATAACAGCACCCTGATTTAAGAGACCTGCACTATATATGGCGTTATTATTAGAACATAACCGCAGGGCAGATTCATTATTGAGGCCTGCCTGAATAGAATTTGAACTGAACAGCGCTTCAGCAGTAAATGTATCTAAATAAAGGCATAATCAAATCATCTGGCAGAGACACGGGCGACACAGAATGAGGATGAGATCTCACCGGCTGAAGCGATCGTCTCTGATCACATTACTCGATGCTCCATTCCTCCATGTTGTGCTGTAAACACTGATAACAGCAGACGGTGTCGTTCACAGAGCGTCAGATGGCGGGTCTTTATCGGCTCTTGAGCGCTTGAGCTGTGGGCAGATTATCCTCCTCTCACCGCGCTCAAGAGCATCTAGTGGATACAGGTGAGTAAAGCAACTCAGCATTACCAAAGATGAAATCAACTCCCGAGTTTGTAATAAAATATTATATTCATACCTCAATTATCCTAATTTTCTTAAATATATGGTAAACTTAATGCTAAGTTAATACTAAAAATATCTATAAAACATATTTGTGGAGAATTCATATTGACATTTTTATTCAGCAAGGATAAATTAAACTAAAAAAAAAATTATGAACGTTCTATTCATGAAAGAATCCTGAAAATAATATCAAGGTTTTCACAAAAATATGAAACAGCACAACTGTTTTCAACATTATAAGAAACGATTCTTGAGCAGCAAATCAGCAGATTAGATTGATTTCTGAAGGATCATGTGACACTGACTGAAGGAGTAATGATGCTGAAAATCTGCCATCACATGAATAAATTACATTTTAATATTATTGTATTACTGTCTTTTTTTATTATTATTAAATAGCCTTCATTTCTTTCAAAAACACACTCACACACATATTTAGAGATAGGCTAAATTATATTTGTTAGTTTTCATTTATCACAATAACAATTTTTAGAATAATAATATAGTTTTTCCACCAATTAACACGTCGTTAGCCTATAACGTTTACAGATACCAATTAACGTAGAGCGTTTATTGGCTACTTTATGACAGCTTTTCTAATCAGGATAATGTTATTTTTAATAAAAAAAATTTGGCTCAATTTCAAAATGTTTACTTAAAACACAAAACCCGAGTATTATTGACTTATATAGGTGCTAGATGTTGCTGAAATATCCAAATGAGATGTTTTCATGAATATGAATGAACGAAAAGAAATGCTCTTCAAATACTAATACAGCTGCCTGTACTTACAGACACGGGCAGATGGTGAACAGCGGCGCCCTGAAAAAAAGCGCAATTGTTCTTTCAATGGGTCTCATTGTCTTTTATCCCCGTTGTGAGGCGACAGTGAGGGGTGAAACAAAAGACCTTGAACCCGAAGCACCTGCTCATGGACACGAGATTAAACCCATGGCTGATTGTATTGGGATCCCAGGGGCGCGTCACGCCTGATCAAATGATGCGGCAAGCGTGAGGCCGTGAACGCGCACAAATAGAGCCAATGCACATGGAAATGAGTCCTAACGACCAATTTGAGATTCCGCGAAGAAAAAAGAAAAAAAAGCCAGCATGTAAGATTAAGGAACTAGTGTGTGGGGGGAGGGGGGCATTTAAACAGGGCCAGATGGAGAGCCATGAATTAGAGATGAACGTTTTTTTGTGTGTGTGGTGAAGATCATGGATTGAGAAAACTCTTTCCTATGTGATGTGCAATGCCTGATTGTTGATAATGTTGAATTGACACATGGATATCAGGTGTTGAGCCAAATATCTGGCCCACTGGCCGAGAGTGACTGCTGGTCTTCTGCCTCCCCATTGGCTGAACTCAGAATTCATTGTGTACCTTTACAGATTTTTTTTTTTGACCGATTTCCAGCAAAACATCTTACTCATGTAATCCTGGAATAAAGCCAGAAACTGTTTAAATACATTTCAAAACTTTGTGGCCAGCATAAATTAGCTTGTTGGAGAGAGAGAGAGAGAAAAATAAATAATAATATCTATATATATATATAGGCTATATATATATATGATCCAAATAAATAAGATCTCTGATATTAATAAATATCTAGGCATAACTAGAAAAACTATATTCCATTACATAAAAAAATGTTCATGCCTAAAAATCTCAAACTCAATGCTATTTCTTGGTTTTCCATGACTGCAGGGAATCAGGGACAAGGGCCGCAAATTAGCTTTATGATATATGCCACATGTACACGGCATCGGTTGTCTGTGTGTAACAATACGTAGTGTATTGTCCCTGTTAAATAAAACAAAACAAAATAAAAAAACAAGGTACATTTGTTGTTCTCGTCTTTTTTTTCATGAATCCAATTGTTTATGGAAAATCTTTATATATATGTGCATTATCTTTCATTATGTTTAAAAACATTTTGGTCATAAAACCACCCAAAACAAAGTGTACAGAATACGTGTGAAGAGGCCAAGAATGTAATAAAAGATTAAATGTTAACATGAGGTATCAGTTTTATCATGCAGACAAAAATCTAGGTGGATCGGTTTCAATTTCCGGTACTACATTTCATAATTATTGACTATAAATGCTGGTAGATCTCGCTTAAATGCACATACAGCAATCATGTTTTACAGTTTTTTATTTAGACAACCCAAATAAAAAGGCACATAAAACATTGCGCATGTTTACATAATTATTTCTGACAAACTTACATTAAAAAAAATGTAGGAATGTTTTTCTTTCTGCTACTCAGAAAGCCTAGCCTTCGTATATACAAAATTACCATTGTTAATGTACTAATACAAAAGTTTTATAAAAGGTTATTTTGCTTTTCTTCGCTCACATGTCTATCTGTACTCTAAGATCCTCTGAGCTAAACACTTCTGTACAAACATATACATTCAACCGCTTTCACAGGGGCTCCAAAAATCATCCAGTTCATCAACTGAATCAAAACAACATCAGACTCAATTCAAATATCTTCACTTCATTGGATTTCATAATTGGTTTGAATTTGGCAAATAAAAGGCAATTATAATGCATCTACTAAAGAAATGCATAAACGCTCATTCTGACTCTCCCCCCACAAACTAAACTATGGAAACATGCTTTTGTTTGTTCTAGTGTGACGGGAGAATCAAACGGCTCACGCGCGCACACACACACACACACACACACACACACACGGATCAGGGATTCATTGTGTCTGATCAGGATAAAGCATCCCCTTCCTGAGACTCAGTGCTGGGGTGGACGGCATCCATTCAGACACTCCAGATCATCACATCACAGGCTGTGGCGGGAAAACTACCCACAGAAAATTGCATACAAGTCGAATAATTAGTGTTTTCACTACAGCAGTCTCTTCTCTCTGGCATCTGCTCCATCCACAGGAAGCATATAGAGGAAGTGGCCGACATAATGTACCTAAATTTCCATCACATTGGCGGCAGATCCGTGTAGTGAGTGGCAGCTCACTCTTCCTACTTATACTGTTAAGTGTGTTCTCATCAACACGAAATTATAAAAACTCTTCAGTTCAAACAGATCGGCATGTAACCACCCACCACAGTGTAGAAATTTCCAGAAGCAGTCTGTAAACATTCTTCTTTATTTCAGACTGAAGACGTGCTTTTATGGTAAATGGTGCTTCTGGGCTTTAGCTACAGCAAAATACTACCAACCTACAGTCCAAACCACTGGAAAAAAAAGATTCAATATTAATCACTGGAAGCAAATAAAATGAGCAGGATGGTGCCGCTGTGGAAATAACAGGTAAAATAACTACAAAACAAAAACAAACCTAAAAAATTATATAATATATATTTTTTTTTAAAGGAAAAAAAAAAATCTAAAACAAAAATAAAACCTAAAATACAAAAATATTAAACAAAAAGTTCAAATTAATGAATCAAAAAACAAACAAAAAGCAAAACAAAACCTAAAACATACAAATACACAGGAAAAAAACAAACGAGAAAATCTAAAAACAACAAAAAATAAAACCTAAAATAAAGCTATATAAAATCAAAGTGAACTATATTTACAAACAAACATGAATAATTCCAAATCCGTTTCCTGGAATTATTCATGTTCATTTCCTATTCTCAGCCTATTTATAGAACAGGGATCTTGCAAAAATCACATAAAAATACAAGAAAACGAGGTTATAAAATACTTTTAAAGATAAAAATCAGGCAACAAAAGTCCAAATTAAAGGGTGTCAATGCGTGACTCCAACCTCTATATGGCCCTGTTTTGAATGAGCTGGTTATCTACAGTTCATAAACCCTGTCCCAAATGGCGTACTTGACTCCTCAGAATCCACACTTTGTTGAAGTAATGCTCCACAGACTTAGTAGTACGCTTGGAAGTCCGCACTAGTGTGCAAATGGGGCGCTCGAGCACCTTTCTCACCCATAAAATGACAAAGGGGACACCTTACGGCGGTCTTCATGGACTTCACGGATGCGTGCAAAAGAAACCGCAGCAACCACATCAAGTGCGCAATTTTGGACAGGGCCATACTATCATGATATTTAGATTTAGATAATACTGCCTCTTTAGACTAGGGATATGCTTTCAGTGCAAGACTCTCTTTCCTTCCTCCAAACGTTTTCTTTTGTATGCAAAAGCTAACAATGGCGACGTAAACAATAAGAAAAGGAAGCTGCCCTCCCCTCAGACAAACTAAAAAGTCGTAAACCGTGACCTGCCAAACACTATTAATAAAGAAAACAAAAATTGTTCTCAACTGTACCTCTTCAAAGTTGCTACATGGACGAACGAACTCAAAATAATACAAAAAATATTTTAAAAATCCTCCCTCCCAATGGAAGCTAAAGTCACTTTCTAATGAATTTTCTTAAATACTGATCACGCCTCAACGTCATTAAGAACCCATCGGCACTCTGCTTATAAAAAAAGTGTTCGAAATGCACATCGATTATTGCATTTGTCCTTAAAAACGTCCGTCGGGGTTTGAAGTGCTCAGAGGAGCTTGCGAAATGCCCCGCTATCGAGCTGCTCACCTTGCGCGCAAAATGCAAACGTATCCAAAGGCCAGAGAGAGTTGGATCGACCCGTGCTACTCTTCCACCAGAGTTGGCACAGGATGGGTTTTGTTCACGCCACACAGGTGTCAGGGCAAAAAGGCTGGTCAGGGGCCGGTTCTACCAGGGAGAAGACGGCAAGACTTGGGACAGGAAGGACATGCTGTCCATTGATCTCATGGCGATGTTGAGCGGGCCGCCGATGTTCATGGACATGGGTGTTGTGATGGCCACCGGGTGGGCGATGTTCATGGACCCTGAGGCTGGGATGTTGACGGAGGCGATGTTCACAGGGCCGGTGATGGTAACCGGGTGCTGCAGGCTGACGGGAGATGTGATATTGACCGTGTTGGTGGAGATGTTCATCTGGGCTGCTATGGTAACGGGGTTGCTGGTGTGGCCACGGTTCATTGCAGAGGTGATGGGGGACGAGACCGAGACCGGTGTGGAGGCAGAGTTGCAGACTTCAGTGTTGTCTGTAGAGCACGGAGAAAGAGACAGGATAAGCGTTTAATACGTGTGTTCAGGGTTTGTGTGTATTCCGCTCCCAAACTCTCTGGGTGTCTAGACTGGTGTGTCAAATGATGTAAAGAAACCTGTAGACATATGTGAGCATTTGTGATCGAACTTCGTTTGGTAACAGCGGAGACGGGAGAGAGCAGACTGTTACCGTGACTGTGTGTATCTGCTTTTCCACCTTTTTTGTTTTGTTTCATTTTTACCTTTTCGGAGCCCTGAGTGGTTCCACTGCCAGTCTCCTATTTAGAAATAGACAGAGGGTTATGATGGGCAGGCAGCTGCCTGCAGTGATGCATTATGGGACTTTTACCAACGCAGGGCTGTATTTATGCTTAGTGTGAATTCAGACATTAATATTTTATTTAAAAGGAGATATGTTCATTATCATCATAAACAGATACAAGCCTTTTTATCCAATTCAACAGAAACAATTTAATGTAAACGTTGCAGGTTCAAAACAGGTTAAACTATTGACAGCATGAATGGCATGTTGACATTTAGCACAGAAAAAACAAACTCGTCCATCAGTTTGCAAAAATTCTTTGTAGAAAACCTTCCAAATGACCTGCTCATTGTAAGGGCATTACAAACAATTATTTTAAAAGTATTTCTGTTAAATATACCATAATATAGTAAATATATAATAAATTATATTATATTAATAATATTTTTTTTAACTGAGGCAAAAGACAAAAATACTTGTAAATGTAAAGGTGTAACAATATAATTACTATAATATAATTAATTATATAATATTATCAATGTCTTTTTCGGCAAAAGACAACATTATTATTATACCCATTATATTAATATTACAAAGAAATAGTATACAAATTATATATATTATACATTTATATAAATTATTAAAATATTATAAATATACTTTTTAATATAATAGAATAACAAAATAATATTCTGTGGTAATCAACAGCATAGTCACAGATGCTGTCAATAAAATGTGGCAATTTGTTTTGAAACCTGTACAAATAGTTTTGGCTATTAAAATATACAATAAACTTTCTACAAAAAAAAAAAAAAAAAAGAAAACTACAAGAATCACAGTCAACAAAACAAAACTAGCTAATCACGTTCAAAGCAGACATAAATGTTAAAAATAAAAACTAAACTACATGACAGAGATGGATCATGGAATGGGGATCAGTGGGTTAATTCATGAAAAATATCCAAGCAAACTAATGGCACCTATCACTAAATCGCTGAGTGATAACTGAGACCACAAGTATGAATTTGAGGAACTCCACTCCTTAAACACTAATTCAAGTAAATGACAGTACAAATTTCCAGAGTACTGCTTTATATCCTTGCATTCGATCTAGATTAGCCCTTTTCCTGACCCTGTTGTCCTCAGAAAGGATCCGGTTCTGTCAGAGCAGTTTCTGCCTAAAGCAAAGCATTGGCCTCCTCCACTGATATGCTTGACTAATTTAATCTCTGAACATACAAATCAAATGCCATGACCAATGAAATATGATGGAATGCACAACCAAAGTTCAAAAAAACTTCACAAAAATAAACGCAATATTACTGGGAAAGGACTTCTGGCTCAAGAAATCACAGCAGCCATGTTCAAGTATCATTCCAAACAGAAGTACTCACAAATAATTGCTTTAAATGCCCACTTTACAGAGACTTCACTCCCACGATTCTTTGTGCTTCATAAGAAGACCATTTTCCAGCAACCTGAACCATTCCTCAATCTCAGAAAGAGCTCTGGGCTTAAAAATGGACTCCGCTCCAGCCCCTAAAGCATGTCGTTCTCAGACAAAACTCAAGTCAAAGGACGGGAATGGGACCAAGCAAAAACGTTTTCAGAATAACCTGTGATGTCATGAAAACACTGAATTAAATATACTTTGGATGTTAAAATATGTTCTGCAAGAAGTGTAGGATTTAAAAAAATGACAATGGGGTTTAATTTATTGTAGGCGTTATTGTAACACGTGTTCATTCTGGACGGTTCTCAGTTTTTCAGTTTTTTTTTAAAAACCACTGAGCAGGATAAAGTCACCTCTCATAAACTAGTGCACTTGAGTATGTGTAAGAGAGTTTGGGAGCTGAAGGGACATCAAAGAGCTTGGAGAAGAGAAGAAATGATGGAACAGAGTATTAGTAGAAGGATGTTGGTGCTAGAGCTACATGAGTCACCCAGAGAAGCTGGGAATGTTGGCGTACAGACTAAAGGTTGATTGGCTGTTGGGGCAACCAATCATGTTGCACTTACCTTTGTTACAGGCATTGTTAAAGGTGGTCTGGCCGTGTGTTTTTAAGTGGCTGGTGATGTAGGCAGCGCTCAGCATCTTTCCGCACACGTTGCACGTGACTTTACCCTCGTGCCGAATCATATGCGACCGAAGTCTGTCTTTGGTGGCAAAGGCTGATGTACAGGCCTATTATGGACACAAGACATGAAGATCTACATCATTTACAGACAAAATTCTAAGCTTTCCTTGAATCACTTATTACTAGGTAATCAACATTTACGTGTGCAACGTTTTTACTTTAAGAAGTTTTCGTTATTAACCCTTTCTGCGCAACTGCATAAATGGAATGAATGGGTTCTGGTTCTTACCGTTACTTGGCATTTGAAAGGTCTCTCTGAGGAATGAACATGCTTTACGTGGCAGCTGAGATGGTCAGGCCTGAGAGGAGAAGGAAAAATTAAAAACATGGCGGAGAAGAAAACAGCAGTGTCTGTAACAAAGTGGTACCAACTGTGTCTACGTGAACTTAGGTGCTGTACTTTGCCTCTGAGAGACAGTTTTGATGAGTTTGTCTCTAAGTTGCAGATTCATCAGATGCCTTGACCTAGAAAACCTAATGCAGATGTGGCTTACAGTAAACACTGGGCTACACCAGCACTACTCACTGTTCACTTAATAGAACGCAAACTGATGTTGCTTTCACACTAGAGATTTTGGTTTGGATTCAAGTTTGATTGCCTGTAACAGGGATGTCCAAACTCGGTCCTTGTGGGCCACTGTCCTGTAGCCTGGGAAAACCCAGACCACTTCCGGCAAATTTAGATTTGCTCTGCAAGTGGGTCTGGCAAAGAGCCCATTGAAACCCATTTCCAATCCGTCGAAATCGCGGCACCAATCAGAAACGTTGGGGCGGGCTTTACACGATGACGACAGAGCAGCGACGGTGACGCAGATTTTGTACATTACAGAGATGGATGCCGCCGTGGAACATCACTCGTTCGAATCAGCTATCGCGTCTGTTTCAAGCGATTTAAAATGGTCATTTACAAAAACGGCAAAAGTCGTCAGAAGCCATTGCTACATCTTCCTGAAAAACACAAACAGAGAATTGCTGAGAGTCTCAGATGTTTCTCCGTCGCTCTGATTGGTTTTAGATCTATCCAATTGCGCCCAGAGCCATTTGAGCGACGTCCGTTGGTGACGCCCCTGTGGAAATGAATCGTCTATGGAGCTTTGCCAGACCCTAACTCAGAGTGGTCTGGGTTTTCCCAGGCTAACTGTCCTGCAGAGTTTAGCTCCAACTTGCCTCAACACACCTGCTTTCTAGTATGTCCTAGTAAGAGCTTGAAAAGCTAGTTCAGGTGTGTTTAACTGGGGTTGGAACTGACCTCTGCAGGACAGTGGCCCTCCAGGAGCTGGATTGAATACCTCTGGCATATAATATTCGATTTATGGATTGATGTGAAAGCATCTTCCAAAATCGATGAATTCATACAGAATTCGGTTCATGTGAACTGCAGCACAACTTACGATTGTTGTGAATGAATATTGAATGAATATCTGAATATTAACATATTTTGTGAGGATACACTACAGCTCCAAAGTTTGGGGTCAATTTGATTTTTTTTATTCAGCAAGGATGCATTAAAGGGTCATGAAAACCAAAAACACTTTTTAAATTATAATTTTTTATTTGAAATAATAACAAATTAAAAAGCTAGAATAACTGCAAAAATACTGACATTTTGAAAACACATTTTTTAAGATGTTGACATGTACAGGTTGCACATCAACGAAAACACTGATAGCACTCGTGTTTACTATACCGGGAAAACATTTTTTCGTTTTTCTGAGCCATTTCGTTATTCCGGTTTAAAAAGCAGAGTTGAACCAACGTCACGAAAAGTGAGGTATATGCGTTAATTTGGAGAGGTGATTGAATGCCGTGGCTGGAGACTACGTGCCTACATCATCCGTTTCTGAGCTTTCCTCCGCATTATTTCTAAGAATTAACTCTTTTAATCCAATTATTGTTCTGTATTGTGCATGAGATCGTATTACAGCGGAGAATACGAATAGCGTTCAACTTTGCATTTGGATGCGCTGTGTGTTTCCTCAGAACAGTAACACAAGTGTTGTTTGCATTCTCCCCGCGATGCGGTCAGAGCAGGTGTTTGACTACCAACACATGGAAAATATGACTAACAAAATTTAATATCTAAAAGCGTGTGTATGAGAGAGCTTGTATCTGAGAGATACTGCAAGAAACACCGCAATGAGTTTAACAAGACAAATCTGGACTGGAGCAAGCGTTTCAAGTTATTATGGACATATTTGATATACTCTAGTGCTCCAAACATGAACTAGTACAGTGTATGCGCACACATTTCATCATGTCGTCTTCAAATGTAATATGTTCAAATAAGAACAATCTGACAGAGGTATTTATTTCTATATATTAATTTCTAAGAATAATTGATCACAACGTATTTGGTTTGTTCATGATACCGGTAGTTGTGTTAGTGGTGATTATAAATATGTTGACATATTAGAACAATTTCTGTAGGATCATGTGACTCTTAAGACTGGAGTAATGATGCTGAAAATTAAGCGTTGACATCACATTTTAAAACAAATGGAGTTTTGCGGAGCATAAGATAAAAAAAAAAACTTTTGAACGATAGAGTTTCTCCAATTATTTGTTTACAATTCAAAAGTAACATAAAATCTAAGTAAAACAAACACTTCTAACCAGGGTTATTATAGTAACAAACTTAAAACTGCAAAAAATGTGTTCTTGAAATCAAATTAAATATTTCAAGAAAAACTTTAACTTATTTTATTTCAGCTAGTTGTCAAGGAAAATTTTCACATTTTCATTTAGTTTAATTCGATGTACTAAAATAACTAAAACTAAAATAAAAATGAATGAAAACTAGATTGAAAACACTAAACAAAAAGAAAAAATTTTTTTAAATTAAATGGAAAATCTACAAACCTAACCCATTATAACGAAATGTATTTTTTGCAATCGTACTTTTGGAACACAATCAGCAGACTAAAATGGACATATGGAAGAGAACAATTAAATTCGGGTTTACAAAACACACTAAATATGAACGTGACAACCTGCCAGAGGAGACTGGGACATTTTGTTTCAGGTAGTGTTCTCAGGAACAGCCAGAGCTCTAAAAACAGCTCTTTTCATCTCTGTGCTTTGACTTGTGTCAGTGCGTGATTAATAATCCGAGGATTAATTTCAGGGATAGCGAGGCCTCTCTGATGCTTTTCTGGATATTCAGAGACATTATAGACGAGACTCCTAAAGCAGCCGTGTGTCTGTGGCCCCTGAGTGACTCAAAGGAAACCCCAGCACTGATCCTCTAAGACAGAACAAACAGGAGGGAATAACAGAGGAATAAGAGCACCCCCTCCTCCTTCTGTTCACGCAGACCCTCGGCATGCTGGGCCCTACAAAGGAAGCCAGTCAGATCCATTCACAACAACTATAAATCAGCCAGCGGCAGCCAATAGGAACGAGATGAAATTAACATCATCAGAACAGCAGATGGTGGATTCAGCTCGAGCCGCGAACACATATTTCAACAGACAGTATTAAATGCACTGACATCATCAGAATCCACAAACAGCATCATTTTATGCGGTATGGAAATGAGTTATTACTACTTTTAACATTTGCTATTAATGTATACATTTAAGCATTGTTGAAAGTGAAAATGTGGTGTTATTTGTAGAGATTGGAATCAAGAAATGGTTCTTATTTAAAATCAACCTTAAATCTTTTTTTAAACTAAAACCAAAAGATTTTCATGATGTTCGGTTTCATTATAGATTGTACTGAACTAATAAATCTACCATGTAAAAAAAATATGCTTTTTTAGTCTCTCTTTAGCTTGAAGTCCGATTCAAATATGGGTTGAATTTATCCGATGAGAATTAAACAACAAAATAATTCTAAGAAAGTTATAGTGACCAGTAGGCCAATAAGCAATCAATCGGCCAAAAAGACTCAAAAATGCGTCTCAAACCAAACCAGTTCATCGTTTAAATCTGCATTTTAAAATGTACTTTATTCCTGAATTATAATATGCTGATTTAATGAAAACAGTTGTGCTGTCTAATACCTTGCTGAAAACTATGATGCATTTAAGAATTATTTGACGACTAAAAGTGCAAAAGAACGACATTTATTTGAATTAGAAATCTATTGTAACATTATAAATGTCTTAACTGTCACTTTTGATTAGTTTAATGCATCCTGGCTGAATAAAGGTTCATTTATTTTTTAAAAATATGACTATCTGAACCAGAATCATTTAATTCTCAACCCCTAACTTCTTAATCAAACACACTGATTATTAAATCTAAGCCAATTTACAAGAAATGCTAAATCCCCTCATACCTTGAGAAGCCCTTTCCGCACACAGAACAGACGTAGGGTTTGTGGACGCCTCCGTCATGTGAGCGCACATGGTACGTCATGCGATCTTTCCTCTTAAAGCGCTGCTGGCATATAGGACACTCGAATGGTTTTTCGTCCGAGTGCGACAGCTTGTGACGGTTCAGATGGTAAACGTCCCGGAAGGCTTTCCCGCACATTTCACAGCCGTGGTTCTTTTTTACGGGCTTGGGTGGCTTTTTGGGAGCACTGTGCTGGGTCACGTTGGACATGGACGTCAGGGACATGACAGTGGAAGAGGAGGACGTGGAAGTGGTCGGCGTGGAGAGGATGCCAGCGACGGTTGAGATGTAGGAGGGGTCACCCGTGGTCTCGCGGGGCATGGTGGAGATGAGCGAGACCATGGTGGGCGCCGCCTGCGCCGTCTTCTTGGGTCTGGACACCATTTTGATGCCGGTGTGGCAGGACTCATGGCGGCGAAGGTGGTAGCTGTCACGGAAGGCCTTGTTGCAATAGCCGCAGATGAATGGCGTCTTGCTCTTGTGCTCTTTCTTGACCACGACCATCGGACCGCCCCCTCCAGCGTTCCCACCCCCTCCTCCCCCCGTCCCGCTGGCTACATTGTCCTTGAGGAGCTCGGCTGCGCTGACAGGGGGCTTGTGGTCCAGCGGAATGGGCATCACAGGCTTCTGGTCCTGTGGCTCAGAGTTCAGCAGTGGCAGCAGGCTGTTTGGGGCCACCTGGTGCTGGTGGTGAAGGGCTTCATTAGCCTGCTGGAAAGAGAAGACAGGACCGGGGCAGGGAGGTTAAAGACTGTAATGTACTGACAACATTTTTTAATTACAGCATTGGCCAAAATTATGGCAGATAACAATTGGGATGACATTATAAATACAAATAAATGCAATTAAAAATAATAGTACAAAATACTAAATAAAAAAAGAAATAATGAGATAATAGTAAAAATACAATAAAATGCAATATGATAATGAGATAAAATAACAATTATATAAAATATAAATGCGAGTATAATAAAATAATAAATAAAATATTAAATCAATCAATCTCAACTGTCATGTGTGCCGAGTCCCGACCCCAGAAAATAAAACGTAATAAATAATTTACTGGTTTACAACAGGTTTAAATATTCCCAATATTTATATACACAAGTAATTTTACATGCTATAGACCAGGGGTGTCGAACTCCGTTCCTGGAGGGCCAGAGCCCTGCAGAGTTTAGCTTCAACCCTAATTTTTTTTTAGAACACCTGATCAGCTAATCAAGTCCTTCATGCTAATTTGAAAATTGCAGGTGTGTGTGTGTGTGTTGAAGCAGGGTTGGGACTAAACTCTGTAGGGCTGTGGCCCTCCAGGAACTGAGTTTGACACCTGTGCTATAGACTAAGTAAAGTCAGCCAGCAAACATGGCATAAATAAAAAAATCTTTAAATAAAAAAAATCTATATATGATTTACTATACATAATAAGATATAATAATATAATAGGATACATATATACACACACAAGCATATATTCGCAATACAGATGTGAAAGCTGTCTCATACACCGGTCTTCACATTTATTTTTCCTCAGATAAAAAAAATATATCTCCAGAGAATTTTACTCTGGGGCTCCAGTACGTTTGAACAGAGATGAAAAACTCTGATCTCAAGGATACATTACAGATGATATAGCCTGAGCCCATCCTGAGTGTGTGCGTGTGTGTGTGTTCTCTTCTGTTTTCCCATCAGCAGCCTGTGGGGTGACTAACGATGAGCAGAAGTTCAGGAATGAACACACACGCTCACGTTACATACATGCAAACACACACTGGACACGACAGCTGGCAGGAGGAAGAGCCACTCCATTGAGAAACATCTCATTAAATCAAATGAGTCAAGTTTCTCCTCTTCAAACACAGAAATTCATGCTGGGCTAATGACTGGATTCAGAATTCCTGATTCAGAATGATGCACAGTGTTATCAAAAGTGTCATCTGGGCCCCAAACTAATGACACAGATTACGCTGCAGTCGTGATAGAGCACATGCTGGGTACAGGACAGAGCCTGTGTGCTCGGCTCTCTCTGATTAACTGAACTCAAAAACAACACCGGGCCGCTGAGGAATCTAAATCTGTCCGGCGTAAACCGATCTGCCGAGATGCTCCCGGTTCTCCATGTGACTGCTAAATTAACCGTAACGCAAGAGAGATGATTCAGCGGGTCAGGAACAAACAAACTAAACCTGTGAATGAGACTTCACACAGAAAAAAGAAAACGAGAGAGATTCAGCACTTAGACAACTCTGATTGGTGGACAGGAATATGACACTTTTATTTAGAAATTGATAGGCAACACACTGGCTGATATTAGATAAACAGATCTCTATGCATTTCAAATGACACTAAGCTTCATGTACCATGGCCAACTGCTTTTATGCCTTTTAATAATAAAAAACGAATGTAGCACTTTAATCAAGAAATATGCTATTGTTCAAAAGTATGGGGTCAGTAAGATTTTTTCTTAAATCAATACTTTCATAAATAAATGATAAATAAACTTTTGAAAAAAAATGTTACAAAGAATTTCTATTTCAAATAAAAGCAGTTGAACAAAATCAGCACGTGACACTTAAGACTGGAATAATGGCTGATTGCCATCACAGGAATAAATCATTTTAAAATACATTATAATTTAAACAATTTTAAATATTTATGATAGTATTGATTTAAAGAAAATCTTTTTAAAAGCGCTTTAAGAGGAATCCATATTTTACTAAATTAATGTTTTTATTCTCTTTTTTTTATCAAAGTAAAGGAATTGATTATGCTTGGTATTTTATGCTTGGTGAGCATAAAATATTTTTAAAACAATGCATTTAATAAAAAAAAATTTAACCCCAAACAGTAATTTATATTATATATAGAAATGTAAAACATTACTTTCACATAAACAATGAAATGGATGAATTTTAAAAGTCTACATTTTGGCAAATATTACCCTTAAGATGCAGAAGAACAACAAGGAATGCAATCCAAAGTAGTTAAACATATGATGCAATTTTATGACGCGCGATACTGACGTACCACATACTTAAAAAGCGCATACTTTTCTATCATAAGGAAATTATTTACTTTCACAGAGTAGAAGTATGTGAATTGGGACGCAGCCAACATGAACAACACACAGGGAAACCCACCTCGCAGGCCTGGAAACAGAGGTGGATGTTTGTTTGTTTGTTTACTGAGGCTTCTGGGAGGCTGGACGCACTCCTTCAGTTCTCCCTTACACAGACACACACACACACAGCAGCATGAGGGATTTGTTTACACGGCCAGGGGCAAAAGCTTACAGACACTCGCTGCTAACCTACATCACAACCACCTGCCCCAGCAGACACTGATCTTCTCTGAGCCACAGCGTCAGCAGCGCAAACAAGAGGAACACTAATATACAGCAATCGCAAACACATTGAATTCATCTATGAACAGCCCAAACGAACTGATTCGCTAAAATGAATCAGACTTCCCAATGCTCCCACAGCCTGAGGCCCTTAAAAGACCCAATAAAGTGCGGCAAACACACTGTTCACCCACTATTGATGTTCAATGGAGCATCTAAAACAGGCACAGCCCCCAAAAACTGAGAAACAGCCCCAAACCAGCTCTGTTAAAGAAAAAAAAACTCACTCACTGCACACAACTAATGAGCCAAAATCGTATGTAGATTTTAAACCAGAACAAAGTCAGCAAAAGGTCAAAGGTGGCATTATTAGGGCTCGGCCCCTGAGGGCACATCTTCCCCTGTCATGATAAAACAACAAGGCCTGTCAATTCTCAGAGGCCAAGGAAACACACACACACACACACACACACACATAGCCTGAGGGCATCAGGAAGGAGAATGCGTTGATTAGTCGTCCTACAAGCTAATTGATTAGTGAGGCAGACTAATTAATTTAAAATATATATTTTTAACATCATAAAGACAGTTTCAGCATGCTGACAGTGGGGGAAAAAGTAGAGAGAAGGGCTGTATGATATATCGAAATTATAAAAATATCACAAAGGAATCACTTGCGATGACTGCATGATTTTAATACTCCAAAAGATTACAAAGGTCCAACGCTGCGTCCGAAATCAAATACTTCCCTAGGCTAGTATGCGAGAAACAGTACGCCAACAGAGTAGTATGTCCAAATACATAGAATTCGAAACACAGTATGTGAAAAGTTCCCGGATGATAATACTTCCGGCGAGAATCTGGAGTGCGCATTCAATTTACACTTTACTATCCCATGAGGCCACGGGAGAGGATTTATGAATGGAGGTGAAGGGACGCAACTGACGCTTGATAATGATAATGAAAAAGGTCACATGATAATGATAACATGACGGATGTAGTACGTCCGGATTACAATCATACTACACACATTCATACTATATAGATAGAACATACTTTTTTAACGGTCGCGAAGTTCAAATTCAAATGTAGCATGTATCGATTTCAGACGGAGCTCAAGTTTTATGTCGTTGCAGACAGCAGATTGAACACATTGACGGTTACATATGTGTGACATGCTTAATGTTATTAAACTCAAACGAAGTACTCAAGCACACAGGAAGCTGCCTCTCAGGCAGAGCGTGATCCCTAATTTAGCTCTCTTCCATAGCTAAATAGCCTACACAAAATTATTATTGGACAAAAAATGTCTGTCTTGGTGAGCAGTCGTATAAACGCAGTGAGTTGTGTCTGAAGTGGACCAAACAGTTGAGAAAGAGCGCGTGTGCAACAATATATTGGATCCGTGCAGCTCTTAAAGTGACAGCAGCGTAATAAACCGTCTGTGAGCTTAATGTTACTCAAACAACAAAAGACAAGAGAAAGTCACTCACTGCTCTTGACTGAATAACTTTTGTAGCATTAATAAGGATCAGTATATAATTCATTCATGGAGTGAAGACTAAGCTGGGTTTTATTTTTACATTTGATTATTCCATTTCTGTTGTTAAATAAACCTAATGTAGGCCTAGCCTGGTTCTATCTAGTCTCAGCCTCAGACGTCACACCCACGGAACGTTGGCTAAACGTCTGATGCATATGGTACACTTAACTGGAAACACTTCAGGAATGTCGAAGTCGTCATCTGATTGGTTGAATTTTATCGGATTTCAGGGGGGCGTGAGTGTCGCGTTTATTTTCGGTCCGCCGGAAAACAAAGCGCAGACGTGTGATTGCGGAAGAAAAACTGTTGTGTTTACATGAGTGACAATGAGCATTTATCAAGATCAGCTAAACGTAGGATTCTCAAAAGTATGCGAGGTTCACGGCATAGACTCTTTAAGAGATGTCCAGGAGTTTTGTTTGAGGCACTTAGTGGAGACTTATTGCACGCCGGTCTGTTGTTGTGGGGACATTTCCACGCCCCGAAACGTGACGCTGAACGAAACGAACTGTAATTGGTTGTTTGACATGTCGGTCAAACGGCCTTATGGGCGGGCCTTGGCCAAAGAAAGCTGCTATGAATTCCAGACCTTCAGCCGTCAGTCTGAAGGTCTGGCTACGCGAGACTAGGTTCTACCAGACTCTCGTACATTTCATTTGTACAGAGAGTCTGGCCTCTCTCCATTGACAAGCGTTAACTTCCTTGAAGGCGGGTCCTCTGTTGAACTTTAAAACTATTGGATCTGCCATAACCAATCACTAACGTTTGGTTGTGACGTATGACGACTCAAACTAGCGCACAACCTCAACGTCATCGTTCTCAGCCACTCCTTCTGTTCGCTGATTGGACCAGTAAAAAATTGACTGGAGAAAACGCAAGAATATACCACAATCCCAGACGTAGTACTGAAGGAAAATTAAAATTTAGCAGAAGTACTAAGGAGGGCGGAGCCAGGCTAATGTAGGCCTACCTGTAACCCTAAACCCCCAGTTCACACTGACATTAAAACTACACATACTTTTTATGTAATGCTGCAGTAAAAAAACTGCTGTTCACTTTCAGAAGTTGTAGGGACGCCTCTCACAAAAATAATGTGAAACATGCATGTTGGTTTTTGGTTGTATAATTTTTGTTTAATATCTATTTTTTTATATAATTTAAATTGTGCAGCCCTAGAGACTGATTGCGTTGGTCAGAAGAGAGAAAGATGTCAAAATTGCCATAACTCCCCCAGCAGTTGTGTTAGAGATACTCACACAGCAGTGTGCTTTTCTTTTTGTAATTGAATGGCAAGGTAATATAATACAAAGTATAGTGTTATAACATTTTATAAAACTGGAAAAACAACTAGGGCTAGTTTTATAATGTTACAAACTGTGGAAATGCATTATCACAGTCAGTGAAAATATTAAAATATTTAATTTTGCATATGCTTAATCAAGAGATGCTGTTGGTCTCTGAAAAGAGGACACTGCAATTAAGTTGCGTGCTTTCCTGCAATCACGAAGAGGGCAGGGTTAAATACCTGACCTCTCGCATTCAGCGTCATCCATCCATCTCGCAAGACTGACCGCGACGCAGGCAGACGCAGGACAAGAAAAACGAATGCTTCTTTCTGCTCCTTATTTCATCTGCTCTATTGTGATAGACACAAATCGGAGCGGGGATGCCCTCACGGATCCGCAGGGGGTCTTTGTGCGGGAGTCTTCTCCGATTTGGTTCCTCTATTCATGAGGAGAACTGCATATCTCCACACACACACACACACTTCCTATAGCATCCCAGTCATCATTTTACTGGGTACGTCTGGGGATGCGAGTCTAGACTAGGCCGCTGTGTGTGTGCGTGTGTGTGAACTTCACGAGCATGTGACGCAGAATGACTGTAGCCCTGCTGCGTCTTCACGCCACTCTGACAATTTTGATACAAATCGGCTCTGAAGGCTGAGGTCAGTGTAACGTAAATAACAGAGAAAACGAGTTCAGCGAGAGAATAAGGAGTTTTGAAAAGCCAGCGGCCGCACAATGGAGATCCGCAACGGGCCAGAGCTGGATGCTGAAACACATGGTAATTCATTTTCGAGTAAAGCTTTCTTAAATTTGAATTTGAAAAGAAACAGCAAAGAAGAAAGAGTGATTAAACGGGCAAAAAAAAAAAAAAGTACAAAAAGGAACAGGGTGCTTGTGGGAAGGCAAACAGCTCATAACACCACACAACCCAGCTGTTTACAACTATTAGACCCTAAAGGACAAATCCCACAGCATAATCTCCCTGCAGTTCACACATTTTCACAGACACATGAAGGTTGCGTTTTACTGGGACTAGGGATGGGAGGTATGACCACAATCTTACATCATGCTATGAGTAATTGTATATCACGCTGTATACATTAAAAAAAGGAACATGTTGTTTTGTCTTTAATCATATATATAAATATTCATATTTCACATTTAAGGATGTAATATACATTATGGGGTTGAATTTTTTTAATAAATTGAGTATTTTACATATATTTATATAAAAAAATGATTGTGTATTTATGTGTAGCCTTCTAGCCGATATATATATAGTATTGAAGTAAATAGACCATTAAAATATAGGCTATAAATTATAAATTTAAATATTGAAAAGGAATTAAATGTATATAAATATTTTTTTTTTTAAATCTCAATAATCTAGACTTAAATACTTTAAATAAACAAGCGTTTACATAAATACATTATTGAAAAATAAAAAATATAGGCTATATTTCATTACATTTTAAATAGCCTATATATACACATTTTTTTCTCCCTTTTCTTTTTTTAATAAACTTCACAAATAAATTTGGCATCTGTGCAAATGTAGTTCCACATGTTTCATCATGTTCAACAATTAAAAACAGAAGACTGCAACACTGTTAATATAAGCCATATTTAAAGTCACTGTAAAACAGCTGATTACTCGATGTTGATTTTAAAACCACACCTTTGGATAAATTGTTGCATGAACATTATAACAGACTGGTGTGTTGACACATTTAAACCATTTGCCGATATAAAGCATCATACCACCCCAGCCCATAACTGTGACGCTGCAAGAAATGCATCTCACTGCCATTTGACTGTCCCAGCAAACATTTCCACTCCGGTGACTCTCTCGGATGAGCAACACTCACATTCAACAGCACATTCATTCATCATGAAAAGTTCATCTTCCGTACAAGTAAGAATGAAAGTCTAAAGCTATTCTGAACACCGAAGGCAAGGTGCTGATGGGCCCTGGGGGTGACGGAGCAGGTCTGTGCTGTATCAACAAATGAAGGACGTTTTAGGAGTCAGTCACTCATGAGTCACACACCTACATCAGCTCGGTGATAAATGGATTAAAGGAATTCTTCTTTCTCTAGGCTACACTCCGATATTAGCTGTCGAACAAATGATTAGTGGTCAACTAGTTTATCAAGAGCCACGTTAAAAAAACAGGTCAACTTCTAAAAAGAGCATCTTGAGACACTTGAATGATTTGCTCAGTCACTAAACAACAACTGAGGGGATTCACCCTCAAACTGAAGTTTACTATCAGAACAGCTTCTGCAATCTCACCAAGTCCATGACTAAAACCCAAAGTCACCACATTCATTCACTATGATGCTCGACCAAAAACACAATCAGAGTGAAACGGCTGCCACAGGTTTCAGCCTGATCTATATTAATCACAACCTCTTTTCACTGAGAAGGAGAGAAATAGACATTACAGAAAGAAACCGGCTTTGTGTGGTGGCATGTGTCACATTAGAAGGATTGAACTTGTCTAATCTCACTTTGCATTGTAATGACTGTGAAATGACTCAGTCTCTCAGTCAGTCGTGCAGAACTTCAAGGGCAAAACAGGACCCCAAACATCCATTGCTTATGTAAATGTCAGGTTTATTAAAGCAAACATTACAGCAAAAATGTTTACCAGGATCTTTTCAGAAGAGTCATATATTAAAATATGTTTCGCACTTACAACCACAATTACATAGGCAATAAAAAAATTATAAAGAAGACCTGCAGAACTAAACTCATCCACCAGGCAGCCCACATATGGCTCAACATGTGCTGAACACAAAGCATGTAATCAAACACACAACTCTTTCACTGACATGTTGCCCCACAGTAGTTTATAGAAGAGCATACACGGACATCAAAAACTCAACAATATCACACAGAGGAACCAGGTGCAATAGCCAATGCACACTGTAAAAGGTATAATGAAAAACAGAAAGTTAAACTTAAGCCTGGAGGATACAAGTGACTAAGAAAGCAATCCAACTGAACACCTCATAAAGTGAGTTTACATGTGAACTAGTCCTGAGTCACTACATCTAGTCACCAGAGCAGTTCATTATGCTCAGATGTATTGCTCTCCCAAAGCTGATATAGATAGACAAGTTTATACAAATTGTCCAAATTAAATGTATTAAATATTTTTTTAACTAATAACATATTGACTAACGTTATAGACATTTCCATAACTTTTTCAGATATTAATTTCTGTAACTTTTCCAGAAAATGAGAGAGAGATGGAGGAATTGATAATGGAGAGACGATAGACAGATCTAGAGAGGGAGAGTTAATGGAGAGATGGATGGAGGTAGGGACGAACAGAGATAGTGACAGATATAGGAGCAAACAGAGTGAACGATCTATAAAGGAATGAATAGAGAGATGGATGAACGGATAGAGAGACAGAGGAAAATATCCACAGAGGGAAAGATAGAGAGATACAGAGACAGAATAACAAGAGAAATAGAGCGGGATAGATGGAGCAAAGACAGATAGGGGGACAGAAGGAAAGATCAACAGAAAGAGAGAGATGGAGTAACAAACTGATTGATAGAAGGCTACATCTAAAGAGATAAGAGGAGGAAACAGGGATATGGTGTTAGATCTACAGAGATAGATGTGTAAACACTGAGATTGAGTGTTACTACTACATCTATAGAGGGAGCGCAGCTGGGCGCCCGGGACTCATCTACTATTGTTTTGCTCCAACTGCTCTGTTTCAAATATCTCTGTTCATAAAGCAGACTGAAGAAGGCAGACCGGCAGCATGAGTGAGCGGCGCGCGGACTGCGTGTGAGTGTGAATGTGCGTGTGTGCTTAAGAGAAAGAGTTTCTCACCTGGAATAAGAAAGAGCTCCAGCTCTGCTCCATCATCGCGTCTCACTCACAGAAACAAAGCGCTCAACATGGCAGAGCGAGACTTCCGCCACCCCGCGGACCGTACCACTCGCGCGACGGGGGAATACAACAGCAGTCTGAATTGTTTAATCAATAAAACACCATTCATTTCTACATTATGGTAATATATGAACATATGTATACATACTTTTCGGTACAAGGCACTCTGTCTATGCTCTCGGGGGCGAATGTCATGAAGTTCTGAATTTAGTGGTTTTCAGAACACCCCTGTTTTTCATCTCCATCTCGATAAACTCTCGGGACGCTCCAAAAAACAGGATTGAAGAAGTTGATGAATAGCGCGGAACTGTCGCGAGACTCGTCATAACTCACTGCGCGAGACTGACTGCAGGATTTATCTGCATTTATTCGATTGAACATGCACCATCTGCATCTGTACATTTAATATGCATTTTGATACTTTTAATGCAGCGTTATGCATCTTAATGGATTAATCTAAGGGACTTGACTGTTTTGAAACTTTTCAGTAAGAAGATTTGTTCATAGATTCGTTCAGTGTCCCTAGCTGTGTTCGAAATCACCCCCTATACCCTCATTCACTATTATTCCCTACATGAGTGCACTAATATAGTCCACTTGAGTGAATGAAAACGTGTGAGCAGTTTCGGACACTTACTGAGTGCACCGGAAGGGCTGCCGCTTTTGTATAGTTTTTGCTTGCTGTTTAATAATTATTTGAAACTTAGAAAACTGACAGCTCCCGTATATTTTTTTTCTCTTGAACTATGTTATGGAAACTAGAATGTATAAACCTTAATTAAACAATGTAATAATCAATTAAAATGGAATTTATACCTGTACGATATTATCATATAGACTGTAAAAAAATAGGATATTATGCTTTACACAACAAGCGGTTTGGAAAATTGATGGATGGATGATTCAGCTGCGGCCGCCATCTTCTGGCAAGATGCAGGAATTCATTCGCTGTGACCCTCACATTGCATTATGGGTATTCTCTAGCTGTTGAGTGTACGTATATCAGTTGTACACTATTTATTGCGGTACATTGTGGGATTGAATAAGTGCTCTCGGTCAGGTCCACTGTGGCTTCGAACACCACTACAAATGTTCTCTCAAATAATTCCCTATGAAAAGGCCGGGACACACTAAGCTGATGGTCGGCCATCGGGCAAAGTCAGGCCGTTTTTGAGCATCGGTCGGCATTGTTTTTCCGATGTGTTCCCTACTGTTGGCTCTTGTTGGACGGATATACTGTCTATGGTTGGACGTCGTCTGGGTTTTTGGGACTGATTCAGCATGCGTCAGTGAGAGAGTGAACTCTGAGGCTGTTCAGCTTAGCGAACAAGTCAGTATAAGAAAATAAAAGCAAAAGTGAAGCAAAGAAGTCAAGATGGTTCAGACTGTTGTAATTTTACGTCATTTTACCTGTGCATTCGAATTATGAATATTTTTCATAATAACATGGGCCGACTGAAGAAAGTGATCAGCGTGATTGATGCTGCTTTGTTTACGGATTGTATATCTGCAGTCCTAGTTTTGGACTCGTCATTCCTTGTGGTGTGTTCAAGCCTTTTGGAGTGTTCAAGCGCAGCTTTTTCTGGCTGAGACGCAGCCGACAAGAGGCTTTGAAGTCTTTGACGTCGGCTTGGTGTGTCCCTGGCTTAAGGGTATAGGGGGCGATTTCTGTCTGAGTTAGCACCAATGAATAGGTGTGTTCGACTTAAAGCGGCGCTGCACGGACCAATCAGTTCGTTCACAAACAAGATTCGCTGAGATGAGTAACTGCGTAGAAGTGAACAAAAAGGCTCATTCACTTAAACGATTAATTTAAAACAGTGAAACACCAAATATAAGTTGTAGGCTATCTGCCATTTTACCGGCTACAGGGGTTGTACAATGAAACAGTGGTCAATATTGAAGGTTTCACACCATGGATGGGCTACTTTGGTCCTGGAGGGCCACTGTCCTGCAGAGTTTAGCTCTAACCCCAATCAAGCAGACCTGAACCAGCTAATCAAGGTCAAGAAAGCTACAGGTAGGCTAGGTTTTTTGTTTTGTTTTCAGAGTTGGAGCTAAACACTGCACAGTGGCGCTCCAGGGTATTCAGGGTAATGTCGGCATACCACCATTTAGGACAAACCACATCCAACAGTATTAACTGCCGGCGCAAGAGGAAGCTGTCTGAAAGGGATGTCCAGGTACTAACCCAGATTGCATCCAAAAAATATAAAACCACAGCTCCCCAATTCACAGCAGAATAAAATGCACATCTTGATTCTCCTGTTTTCACCAAAACTATTCGTCGGGAGCTTCAATAGCTCCAAAGTCAATATTCATTGTCGGGCTGTTATACCCAAACATTTTGTCACTCGTGCCAATGGCAAATGATGGTTGTATTGGTGCCAATGCCAACAGGGAAAATCTTGGGCTGTGGATAATGTGAAACATGTATTGTTCTTTGATGAGTCCACCCTCACTGTCTTTCCCACATCCATGGGAGTTACGGTGTGGAGAAGCCCCAAAGAGGCGTAACACTGGACTATTGTTGCCCAGAGCATGGTTTCAGTTATGGTTTGGGCTGCAATATCATGGCCTTCCCTAGGCCCACTACTTGTGCTATATGGGCACGTCACTGCCAAGAACCATTCTGGAGGACCATGTGCACCCAATGGTTTAAATATTGTGCCCTGAAGGGGGTTCCGTGTGTCAGATAAGTTGAACGTCTCCCATGGCCTGCCCTGCACAGTACCAGATCTGAATATTATTGAGTCGCTTTGGGGTGTCACATCGTGACCTGAAGAGGAATGGCTCAAAATCCCTCTGGCCGCTGTGAAGGACTTATATCTGTCATTCCCAAGACAAGTTGATTAGTTGCCAAAGGAGACCCATCTACACCATACTAATAAATTATTGAGGTCAAAATCCAGGTGTTTGTTTCATTGTCCAACCCCTGTATTCCTATGATTAGCTGAAGACAGAGACAGCTTGGTCTACTTTAGGATCGTTTTGTAATGAAGAGCGACATACAGAGCGAGTCCTGAACTGAATTAACCTAATAACCCGATTTATTATCAGCGGGGTTCCTTCTAAGGTCACTGTCAAAGAGAGATTAAAAGGTCAGGCTTTATAAGGGTGTTTTTTTTTTCTTTCAGAAGTATTATAACAGTTATTTTTGTTTGTTGGTCAAACATTAAACCCCGGTTTCACAGACACGGCTTAAGCCTATAGTCCCAGACTAAAATGCATGTTTGAGTTGTGTTAACTGAAAGCAACTTGCACTGGTATATCTTAAAATATGTCAGTGCCATTGTTTTGTCTCAAGACGCACACCAGTAATGTTTTTTTTTTCTAAGGCACGTTTATAAAAGCTACTTAAATGTCCTAATTAAACTAAGGCCTAATCCTGGCTTAATTTGAGCCCTGTTTGTGAAACGAGGACTGTACAGTATGTTAAAAAAGAAAATAATGGATTTAAAGATTACAATATATCAATGTACAATAAATCAATTAAAATAAATAAAATAAACAATAAAAATAATTAATTAAATTTAATTAAATAAATGAACATTAATTAAAAATTATTTTATAACTAATTACATGTTTTACTACTAAAGCACAATTTTCTGGTATGGAAATGACCTGCTGTTTTACAGAAAGGATCTGTCATATTTTGCCAGCTATGACACTGTGGTTGCATCAGGATCAGATTATTTGTACAGTGTGTTCTTGCGGTGAACATGATATGAAATGTGACCTGAATGTAGCCCTAGGCATTTTAGTTTTTAAAAAATCCTCTTCTTCCATGATGATCCTATAGTGTAAGGACCTTTTAAACTGCTGAGGATTGAAGGAAGTACAGTGAGGTCAGGTGTGAAGAAACGGCTATATATATATATATATATATATATATATATATATATATATATATATATATATATATATATATATATATATATATATATATATATATATTACTCATGCAATGCCAGACTCTTTCCAGTTGTATGTGGGGTTTTCTGTGTGGTTTTCATCACTCTTTTGGGTTTTCTATCAAAACACCACATAGTGAAAATCTAGCTTTCGGATATGGCTTGGTTAATGGTTAAACTTATTTGAAATATTTTATATGGATTTGGATTAGTGGACCTTAAACTGATAGCTCACCCAAGAATGAAAATGTTGTCATTACTTAATCACCCTCAATTCCAAACCTGTATGTTTTTCTTTCTCATGTTGAACACAAAAGACGATGTTTTGAAGAATGTTGGTAACCAGACAGTTGATAGCCATTGACTTTTGAGTTCAACAGAAGAAAGAAACTCATACAGGGTTGGAACAACTTGAGGGTGAGTATGATGACAAAATTGTAATTTTTGGGTGAAATACGATCCCTTTAAATGCATGGACCCACTATTTGTTAAACTTTTTTTATTTATTTTTTGTAATTTATGCCACTAAACCCACTAAAGCTTTGTGCTTTATATATGTATTCAGGCTCCAAGACCAGAACAAGAGACGTTGTATTAATATGAATTTAATATAAAATGCATCACAAATGCGCAACAGATGGAGATTTTGTAGATTATTGCGTAACAGGAGAATAAAAAAAAACATGCAGGAAGGATTAATGCTGTCAGAGAGTTGGTCCATAGGAGGGCGCTATGGCCATGCAAACGAGTTTGAACCACCATCATATGCCATGTTTAATAGAATAATGCAATCCATTTAAAAAAAAAACATAAATTCATATAAAGGACATTATTGTGTTGAAAAGACAATAATTTGTATTAAATATATATATATTTTATCTTTATTCTTTATTTTATATATATATAGGCTATATATAGGAATAACATCTTAAATATATTTAATACAAATTATTGTATTTTCAAAACAATCATGTCCTTTACATGAATTTATAGAATATATAGGCTATAATGCAGGCATATATAGCTATACAATTTTGATAATTTATTTGTAAATATATTTAATATCATATTATACAGTATTTGTATACAATAGTGTGCACTCTACTCTTATAGGCCTATTTATAGTTTTTAATTATTCTTTTTAGGGCTACTTGTACTACAATACTTGTACTCAAAATAAAATAATAGGCCTACAAATTATTATCTTTATCTTTCTATCTACTATTTGTTTAATTTTTATTTTTATTTGTTGCAATTTTAAAGTGCTATGCTGTGTACATCAGACAAATTAAACTTTTAACTTATTCTAAGTATCTCTCACGCTAAAAGTCTCTTAGATCATATCCAGCAGGGCTCAGTGAGCGGGAGCGCGCTCAGCTGGTGCGCGCGTCCCACTGACAGTCCAACACTGTTTCCACAGGACCGGTGCTGCAGTTCAGTGCGCACCGGGGATCGCCAGACTTTTTCATCACTGTTTCAGCGGTAAGTATGTTTATCATTAGCGGTGTTTGTCATTAGTTCACTGTACAGGTGAACAGACTGTCTGTTTGCTTTATGCGGAATAAAGAGGCTTAGAGAAGCGCATTACGCGAACCAAAACATTCACCTTAAAGCCATGATGTGTTTCACTTTATACAAAATCAAAGAAATTCTATAAATGCAGGTATGAGTATGTGGTTTAAATACTGCATCAAGGGGCAATATATTAAAGTCACACACACACACACACACACACACACACACAAACAGATTTACTTTCAGCGCTGAATCAATGAGAGTTTCTGCCGGTACTTTATAGAGCCGAATTCATCATTACATGACAGACACGATTGTGCAGGCGAGGTCAAGTGATTTCGTGTCATAAATAATGTGTTAAATAGTTTTGAGATTCCAAAATAGAGTTTAATTTAATTCAAAGAGGAAGCGTTGAGGGGGAGATGAAAGGACGAGTTTCAGGAAGTGGTTCATTCTACTCGTTTTGTTTGGATAATCTGGAAAACTGATCGATTTAAGAGCATCACGGATTTATGGCGCTGTGTTTTATATCACGTTTATGTAATTGTTTTATTAAATGTATAAAATTGTATAAACTGTGATATGTACCTGTCAGGAAAGGTAAGAACAGCCAACGAGAGTGTGTGACGTCACACAGTGGTCTTCCGTCACATATCCACCTTTTTACTCGTTTGATTAATAAATTATGTGGGTTATTAACCCATGAATTACTGAAATGACTGACATGAAATATGATATATATATATAAAATAAAGTATATTGGCTACTATATACTTAAATTACTAATATTATACCAGAAGTAAATCTACAATGCTTTTAATATGTGCATATATATAATATTATTATTATTATTATTAACAATAACAACAACTATTATTATTATTTATTTAAAGATTTTAAAACGTTTAATGTGCCTTTTAAACTACTACAGTCACAAACTACTACTACAGGCTACTGCTAAAGGAAGGAAGCCTTAAAAATGTCTTGTGTTTGTCAATCTGTTGTTTTAGAGGAGGGCTTCGCCTGTTGCTGAGGTGCCCTTGGTGCTGTGGAACTGCTGCTGGTCATGACTGAACACTATTATTGATCTCTATGGTGTGAAGAGGACAACATCTGGTAGATTTTACATTTAGGTCCAACCATGTTCCACTTGATCAAGAAAGATAAAGACAAGGAGAAGGATGGATCAAAAAAGGAGAAAAAGGAGAAGAAGGAGAAAAAAGAGCGAATGTCTCCAGCCGAGCTGAAGAGTCTCGAGGAAATGAGCGTGAGGAGAGGTTTCTTTAATCTTCATCGGAGCAGCTCTAAACGGGAGTTGAAAGGGAAGCTGGAGATTTCCAGCCCCATTCCCATCAAAGTGGTCCGAAACACAGAGCTTAGCCTGATGGATGCGGACCTCAGGAAACTCCACACTCAGGGTACCGTAACGCCCACAAGCTCAAGCGATGACATTAAGGTGGAGCAAGATGTCCGCCGGAATTCCGTCAAAGAACAGGTGGCCAAGTTTGACTCCATGAAGAAGCAGAACTCCCCGGTAGAACAGAAGCAGAATTCCCCTGTAGAACAAGTCTTAGAGCGGTTTTCTTTCTCACAGAAGAGCAAAGAGGAAAGGCCCTCAGGGTCGACCGCACCATCAGGCCAGAACTCAACCGTTCCCTCGCCTCAGGTAGAGGTCAAGGTATTCAATCCATCAGCCCTACATATGCCCCACCAAACCAGCCCTGTAAAGAATGTCCAGGTCCCAGAGATAGTGGACCGAACATTCCCTGCAGACTTGCGCTTGCCTGCTTTGGCGCCTCCTCGGGTTCCTGCGCCAAGGGAACTGGAACTTCAGCGCCGCAACACTGGCGATTTCGGCTTTTCCCTTCGCCGTATCACCATGGTGGACCAACAGCCCGATGGGTCGCCCTACCGAAAGGTGGTCCACTTTGCTGAGCCCGGCGCTGGGAATAAGGACCTGACTTTGGGGCTCGTGCCAGGTGACCGTCTGGTAGAGATCAATGGGAGGAACGTGGAAAATAAAAACAGGGATGAGATCGTGGAGATGATCAAGCAGTCTGGAGACACGGTGCGTCTGAAGGTGCAGCCCATCGTGGAACTGAGTGAGCTGAGCCGCTGCTGGTTGAGGAACACGAGAGGTCCGTACCATGAGGTGAGATATGCAAGTTTGTAGCTTATGTGGAATAGTTGTGATGTGTGAAATCACACAATGAGGACTTGGAGCCAATGTGGAAGGCATGGAGTCTGGTTTTATTATGTGCTTCTTCCTCACATCGTTTTCTGTTGTCTCTCAACTATCCACTTATAGGCCAACAAAACTCAATTCAATTGTGTCAGTATAGTCTGATAAATAAAGTGTTTTTTAGATAAAGGTGCAATTTGGATGGTGTGTTTGCCGTTTCTCTGGATAACCGATACAGTTTGAAGGCACATACTGTTTCATCACATTTTCAGATGGAAGATCAGTTACAGCCTTGAGGTATTCTGTGAATTCAGAGCAATATGAGTGTTTCTGTTGACGTCTGAAAAGACCGTTGAGCAAAGAGCTGGTGATGATGTCAACAGTTTCAGTGAGACAGCTCGGGGGGGGAGTTTAATAACCTGTCTAATGGTGTTTTGTCTTACCCACAATGCATCTGGATTTGTGTAGAGTTCCATCTGAGTGGAACGAATAGCAAACAAGCCTCTGCCGTCCATACTGTTATGTTGTTAAATGAAGTTCCAAGAACGAGAGTGCCTTTTATTTGTTCACTGAAGTTTTTGTGATATTTCCCTTACTTTAGAAAGCATTCCTGTAGCTCAAACTGTAGAGCACGACACTAACAACGGCAAGGTCATGGATTATGTTCACAGGGAATGCATGATCTGATAAAGAGCATACCTTGAATGCAACTTAAGCATCTGCCAAATGCATAAATGTAGAAATGGATTAGGCAATATTCCTGTAGATCTCATCTTATCTTCTGGAATGGTAAAGATCTTAGTTTCACTTTTTGCAGCAGCTTTGTCTGCTCTCTTGGCTTTGCTGCATTCCCCAGTTGCTTTCTGACACATTTTCATCGCTATATCCCGCACAGCTGAGAGAACGGCCCCGTTTCAGAATGTGGGCGACTCTGTTGGCCCCACAGCCCTTTTAGTATATTTCAGTCTTATGTTGTAAAGCAGTGATGGGTCTTTTGATAACAGAGAGGAAATTGAATATTTCTGTTAAGGTCAGGTGCTCCGGGTCAAAGCAGAAGTGATTGTTTTCTCTTAATCGTCTGTCATCGTGATTCCTCAGATATTTCAAAACATCAGCTGCCATTGTCTCCGACAATAAATGAACCAAGCACAGTCACATAGGAAGTCACAATGATGGTTACATTTCCCCAATTATTACATGCACAAAAAGACCAAACCCTTAAGTAATGTAGACTGCATTCAGCTGTCTTAATATAGCATATATATGTATATTCATATATGTATATGATATTATCTCACATTTTTGTTTTGTTTAACTTATTTTCTACACATTTCCATTCACTACAGAAATAAAGCCCGTATTATTTAAGTGTAAGGCCTTTTTTTAGATAACAACTTCTTTTTTTTAGATATCTTATCCGGTTTGACAAACTAATCTAGTATGGAGTTGAGTTATTATGACTAATGATTGTATAATTTTCAACTTATTCTAGTAGGTTGAATGTCACAGAAAATCTGGGACATTTAATATCAAAAACATATTTATATATATATTGTGTAAAAATACTTTTCCAATTTTTTTTTTTTAAATAACATTCATTTAAAATGATTATTTATAAAAGTTCAAATTTAAATTATTATATTTTTTAAAGTGATTTAAAAAAAATGAATTATAACCACGAAATATGTTTTAACATCGCTATTACCAATGTGACAGCAAATAATTTTGTATCAAATTCATCTTAACAAATAAAATAAAATAAAAAAGGTCAAAAAACAAATACTTAGTTTAAGCTGACGTCCAAGATTTTATCTAGCTCAGAACGGAAACCAGAGCTCAGTGAGGAGATTAAAGTGCATTGAGTGATTTATTCGTGATGTAGAATAATGTGGGGGAGGTAAAAATATAGAATATTGTGTTTCTACACTGTAACGTTTGGCCTTTTGAACCGTAAGAGGTTTATCCCGGTGCAGCTAAGAGCATCTGTCCTGATCCTACAGAGCAGCTCTTCACACAAACAGCATTTCATAATGCTGCGAAAATAGGAAGAGACAGGTTTTTAAAGAGAACGTTTTGGTCAAGCTAATCAAATGAGTGTGGCGTGGATCACATGAGTCAGCGATCACTCCTGCTAAACCTGTTGTTCTGTTTGAATAGGAGTGTGTGTGTGGAGAGAACTCAGCCCTTTATATGCTTTCTGCTAATGGATAACGAGAAAAATCTCAGTGTCAAAGTCTAAATGTGTTATTTTAGAACACCATCAAACAAGTGTGCCAGACCATTAGACAAATGTTATAGCCAACCCAGTGAAAAATAAAAGTTTTGGGGGTAAACCTTTAGAATAACTACTGAAAACATATGTTAATGTTAAGTTTCTTCATGGGTCATCTTTAAAAATCACTTGTTGATATCCATGGGTCTAGTTGCCTATGCATATACATTTATGCAGTCTAGATGCCTCTGGGCACTTTTGCCCCTACAACACTGAACAATCGGAGCACATCAGTCAGAGGAGAGGCTGGGAATATTGGGCATTCAAGTTATCTTGACCAAGTTTTCTCCTAATTCCTGCTACCAAATACCAATAACTCATAATATTCGATGTAATGATATAAAATGCTTATCCTCATATCAAGTTTTAAATGATATGTTATCAGATCTATTCTGCTGTAATGAAGCGCACCCTTTGTGATAAAGTGGCCAGTCTCACCCACCCTACGAGGGGGCAGGAGTCCCACCGGGGTTTTTACTGGCCCACTTTAAACCGAGTACAGAAAAAGATATGACACATTTGGGATTGGCCTAGAAGCGATTATTCTATATAAAGATTGTGATACAAAAATCTAGACTATGCCACTGTGGAGAGCTCTGTGTTGAAATGTGTTGCTTGTTGCATCTATTGATGAAAAATATGTTAAAATGTTGGCAGTTTTTCAGTATTTCAAAAAGAAGTTCTTTTCATCACCACTTGTAATCCAGTTTAACCAGGTGCTAAAATGTCACTGCTGCATAGCAACTCTCATTCTTCACATTGCAAACACTCCTTTTAATGCAAATTAGGATCTATATATTACTAACTAAAATTATCTCTATTTGCCTGGTGCAACTAATTTCACCTTATTCAAAAGCACAAAAAAATTAAAAACTATTTTTTCCCCTATTCATATGATATGCATTTCATTTGAATTGGATGCTAAAATGAATTGGATGCAAATAAACAACACTATCAGCAGTGCTATTTTTGTATTATTTAGTATTAGTATTAAGAGCAAACGTGTTGAAGATTAGCCAATAGGCAGTAGATTTATAAAATGTTAAGCTATTTTCCCACAAAAGCAGTTTATTCAACATAGTGAAGCCTCTCCTCCATTGACATTGACAATGGCCTCTTGTCTCCTTCCCTTTGTATCGCAGCGTTACACTATTTTTTTTCTAACTTCCGAGGCTTGCCTTAAAGTGGCTTTGGTTCAACACCTCTTCCTTCTGCAATAAAAACAAAAAATGAAATCTTTATCTAAAGTAATTTTGACTTACTAGTAGGCCTATGGTTGAATTGGATCATTGAAGGTCAGCAGCAAAGACATTGGTTAATAAATTGAGATTGAATACTTGGTTCATTTGTATTATTTGACAAGTTTAATTATTGCAGGTTTGCATAAAATTCTGATAGTCTAAAACAATAACGAGCATGTTTACACATCAGCACACACACAACCTCTGCACTTACACACCTGATTTCTCTCAACACGGGGACAAGAGGCATTAGTCAATGAATGGGAAAACAAAGTAACTTGCATTACTTATTTAAAAAGGTGCCTCAGATATTTTGTTGTAAATTTAAAAGTAGTGCGTTATTTTTTTAAGTAATCTGATTACTTGTAATGTGTTACCGCCAACACTGGATCAATACATTATCAACACTGACTATCACAATTCCCTCCATAACTGAAATGCTCAGGGAAGATAGTCTTATGTCTTGCAGCATGTGTGGCTTTTTATGCCAATAGAATGTTTGGCATTTGTTCAATCATAGTGTCTGTGAATGTGACAGGAAGCCCTTTAATTTATTTTGACAGGTTTGATTGTTTGTGCTGATAGTCTACCAGATAGACAGGTTTTGGCTGCATTAATGTACTGAGAAGAACAACACTTAAAGACACACTGTCACCTCACACCCTCTCCGGTCCTCTTAACTGAAGGATTGGGAAATAAATGAATGAATGAATGAATGAATGAATCAACATGCTCTTCTTAACCTTTTGTGTGTGACTGCTGTTGAGAAATCCGAACACACAAATGCTTTCAGGGCTTTTTTGACTGAGAGTTACTACATGAGCTTGCTTCAAAAATGCAAATAAAGGCAAAGTTTTTCCTTGCTCTTTTGAAGTATAAGAGTTAGATGTACAATGTAGACGTTCGCTAACCTAAAGCCACCCACGCTTTATAAATCAACAGTATCAGTATATCTTGGCCTGCCTTGATGAACTGTGCTGATACATAAAGGTTAGCCAATCATAGCTAAGCTGATTTACATTTACACGTAGTCTTAAAGTGTTAAAGGTTTTCGTTTATATTATGCTGGTTAACATTCAATAATCAGCATATTATTTTATTTTAAAATCGTGCATTAATAACGAACCAACAGTCGATCAGTCTAACATTTAATTATCCGTATGGCTTTGTCAGTCAATGTTTGCGTTCTAGTTCAGTTTTGGCAACACTGTCCTGTATTTTTATTTATTTATTTATTTATTTCTGGGCTCAATGGCTCTCTTTTTTCATCTGCTCTGATAGGGTTCAACAGCCTGTGGACTATTAATGTCCTCTGACTGCTCTGAAACAATCTGTCTGTGAATGGCTTCATTAACTAGTATCAGATTAGATTATGTAATAGATTAAGTTGGCTGCACATCAGGCACTGAATACAGGAAGTGTCTTTCGTCTGTCATCAGTGTCTGCTGTCTCTCCGTCCTCTCTGTCAAATCTCTCTTTATGTCTCCACTTTGTTTCCTGGCCGATGACCCAGAAGTCTTTCTCGAGCTGTCAGTGTCGCCCCAGTGCTGTCGTGGGATTGAGAGGGCCTTGATATTGACGCTGGTCATTGGACTGACTTGGCCCTCCACAGGGGTCCAGGAAGTGGCTTTATTCAGGCTGATAATTATCCTGGTTTTGGACTGCTGGGTCAATGTGACGACCAGCTGTGGTTTTTGGGCTGATTTGCACTGGTATTTGGCAGTAGGATTGTGTGAAGCTGTCCAGTATTCAAGCTCTAACTGTGAGCATGTTGGCACAAGGATGATTCCAGCTCTGCCAGTTTACCAGTCCGTTAAATGTGAATTGGTTAATGGGAGCAGCCAGTTAGTCACTATCCTGCTGGTTATTCACACCCTCAGAATACGGGACAATGCATAGAATGAAAACAATGACTTTTTTACTTTCTTAAAGTCGGCATGACATGGAAGTTGCGATTAGTCTTTTCTTCTCCACTGTGACATATATCCGAGTGAACCGGCTTCTCTAACAAGAAAAAATGTTGGGCGGGACTTGTTTTTGTCAATTGATTGGATGATCGGATTATTTCTATGATCTCATGACAGGTTGTCCCGCTGCCCTTGCGCCGGTAAACACGTCATCAAAGAATAGATGGCGCTGCAAGAGGGAGAGGAAATTATTTTAACTACTTGGGTACATGAATTTTAGCAAAGAAAAATAATAATCAATTTTGATTGCATGGTGACTTTAACGCTATATGGAAGTGAAATGCATTTTGAATGCCTTTTGGTGTCGTCATAGCATATGCAATTTGATTTGGTTGTGTAGCTTTAGTTTTCATAAAGGTGAAAATTTATTTTTATTTATTTAAAACAGGTTTGGGAATGTTTCATTTTATTCACAGAATTGAATCCATCCATAATTATTGTGTTTTTATTGTATCATTTCCTTAAGATTTTGTTTCCGTAAAGCATGAAACTTGTATTCTTACATCATGTAGGCCCTTTCCCCATAGCATAAACGTTATATGGAAATCAGTATGCAGAGAGAAGCAGCAAAACCAGACATGCTGCTGTTTTCTGTCCGCAGGGCTCGTGCCCTCAGGATGTTTCTGAATGAGAGAAACATCAGTTTTTTTGCATCTTTGCAATATATTATGAGTTTGTTACAACCTGTTTTTCCCAGTTTTTATTTGTACACTAGAAATTTGTAGAAAGACACATTTTCAATGGCAACTGAATGATACGACATATTGCACATTGTAAATACAGTATGTCAACTTCTTTAACTAAGATCTATGGCTTGATTCACCTCAGAGATCAAATTATGCTATGCTAATCTTTTCTATGCTAGCTATACTTTAACCCTAGATTTAATCAAATAATTTATGTATAGCCTATATTTTATACATAAAAATACACCTTATGTATTTAAAAGCAGATGAAATGCACAGTTTTCTGCTCCATTAGCACTTGGTATTAACAAACAAAGGATTAGCAAGACGAGCTAAGAATAACCAGGCTTTGAAGGAAGGAGGTGCTATGTTTTCTAACCATAGCAACGAATAGGCTTCTAGGTGGGGCTTAAAAAGTCTTTAGACCTCCCACCATGTGACATTATGTTCTTGTTTGGAGACCCTCCTAAACTCCGCATTCATCATAACAATAATGTAAGTTTTGATGTATGTGTGTTAGTGCATATGTGTGATGTATGCCATTTAGTCCTGCCCCCTGTTTATGCCTACTCTAATCATTTGCTATAGATTAGAAATGTTGGATAAAGTTAACATCAGTCTGTCATTGTGTCCATTTAAAGCATTGAAGTCCTGAATGCAGAAGAGTTGCTTTCAGTGAAAACAGCTGATAAGATGAAGAAATTCACTGATCCATGAGGATTTTGTAGAAAGACCACACAGAGACAACGGATCCATCTGCGCCGGGGAGCTAATCAGATTAAGGAGCCCACCGCGTCCTCCATAGACAACTCCAGCCTGTTTGTGTCCTGTTTGGGAGTGCTGATATGATACAATATGACAGGCCTGGACTGGTCTACAACCCCACCAGAATAAAAGGCCTCATGGTGGGTTTGTAGCGGTGTGGTAGTTAGTCACAATAATATTGTGTTATTTCTTCTGTGAACATTCATACATGTTGACGCTGAATCATTTAATCAGAATCTGTTTTAAATTGATTCATTAAGTTGCAGCACATCCAATCAGAAATCACCCTGTTCCCAACCTTGGCCAATCACAGAGGCCCGTTGCAGCTCTATAAAGTTAATCTGATCAATTTTACCAGAATGAACAATTACTTTATTGTTTACTTTTGAGCTGAAGACTTTTTAATCACAGTGAATCAAGCTTGCTATTTGTTTCTGAAAATAGATCTGCACATTTTCTGAAGCAAAACTAGTCATTACCGCAATGCTAGGATGTTTGAAGTGGTTGCTAGAATGTTTCTTAAATATTCTGAGTGTTTCTTAGCATGTTACTATGTTTTTCTGGGGTATTTTGGGTGGTTGCATTAAGGCTTAAGTCAAAAGAGGTCAATAGTGACATTCTGGTCTCTAGATAGTGGGACAGTCAGTGTAGGATGAAGGTTATTTAAAACACTAAGGCACTGTTTCACAGACAAGGCTTAGATTAAGCCAGAATTAGGGCATTTTAAGATGTCAGTGCATATTGCTTTCAGTTAAAACAGCTCAAACATGCATTTCAGTCTGGGACTAGGCATAAGCCTTGTCTTTAACTCTAATTAAGTCAGGCTAACAAAAATGAATTTATCAAGAAGTGTGCACAACGTCTCCCTCTGGTGGATCTGTGAGGAACAGCAGCATTTTTTTAGTCACATGTTATTGCCCCCTTGTGGTGGGATTTAAACATTCATCAACAGAGTTGTCTCTTGATGAAGTTTGTGAATTGAGTTTGGCTGGATTTTCTTTAAGAACAGTTAAGCTGTTTGAATCCAGTTTTTTATGTATGTGTGTGTGTGTGTGTGTGTGTGTGTGTGTGGGGGGGGGGGGTCATGGGGTACTGGGGTCTACATGGTTATTAATATCCTCTGTGTCCTGCAACAGCTGCTATCCCCCCTCCCGAGCACGAACTCCGGCTCGACGTCTATGTCGTAATGTCCTGTCCCACGTTGAGCTCCGCTCAAGACGTCTGCCCATGGATGCCTACCTGACTAACTGGTTAACATAACAGAGGGAATCCGATGTCTCTGCTTTGAGTTTGACAGGTATAAGAATCAGGGTTTTAAAGCCTGCGGGACAGCCGTGTGTGTATGTGTGTGTGTGTGTGTGTGTGTGCTGGTCACTTCACATCGTGACTTCTTCACATGTGCTCTATTTATAGTGACTGTGTGTCATGAAAGCTCTGTTGCCTTAAACTGCACTTTCACTTTCAGACCGGTTGTTTTTGCATTACAAATGAGCTCTTCCAGCATGTTTTTTTTTTATCCATGAGAAGCTTGATGCTTTATTCTGTATTTAGATCTTTGTTTGTCCATCTGTCATAATTTACTCACCCTCATGCTCTAAATAACAACTTAAATTTTTTTTTTTTAGAAGGCTTGGAATATAGCACGAGTCAAATGATTGAGTCTAGATCTAGCCCCAGTCGTGTGTGTGACTAAGATATTATTTTTTTTAAATCATGCATTGAAAGCCCAATAGGTTTTGAACATTATGAGAATGAGTAAACAATGACAGAATTTTCATTTTTAGGTGCATTTTCAGAAAGCTGCATCATTGATCTCTAGGCTTGTTTGACTAAGCGAGTTTAATGCTGTAACCCTAAATTATGCTTCTTCTTTACCCTTTACTCCACCTAACAGATTTGATGATCCTTTTTTCTTCCCTTTTAGCTGTTCATTCTACCCATTCACCGCAGGGTCCTAGTACCCCCAAAACTTCAACCGAGAAGACTGTCTACATTTTACCAATCCTGTATTCTGCCGCTCACCAAAAAAGCCTTTCTTTCCACCCCTTTCCTTTCCTCTCCTCTCCTCTGTCTGTTTCTTCATGGCCTTCTCATCTCGTTTCTCATTTTGGGAGAAAAAGGGAAGTACAGTTTTATGCTGTTTGTTAATTCATAATTTGGTCATTTATTGCCCGGACAGGTGAAATAGATACAGTTTAGACGATTTTTCTACAGAGGCCTATATGATTGTTGGGTCAATGTTTTACAGAGCCCCTAAATGGGACTGCAAAAACTATAAAATGGGAGGGAAAAACTATATTTCAGTGCTTTTACATTCCCTGGCAAAATGTTTGTGTTCTCGCAAGAAACTTTGCATTTGCTAAAAAAAAAAAGTTTGCTCGATCTCAAATGAATTCCCCATCACCATGTTTTATCTTATCTTATGTCAGTCTGCGTTATATAACAATAATAATTACAAAATGCTAAAAATAAGCAATTTATTTAAAATACTTAAAAGGGATCTTAGTAAACTTCGAAGGCCACCACAAAATGTATTTTTGAGTTCAGTACTAGTGGAAAATTATACATCGTACCTTTAAGATTTCTTCTTTGTCGACATTCAGTGACTTTCTAGTGGTGCATGTATGTGATAATTTAGCTGTATACCATCCTTTAGTAAAGTAAAGACAGGCATTATAATTTATTCTTACAGAGGGATAATGAACTTCCTGACCTCATCTCCGCCTCTATGAGAATCCCCATTGCCTAAACTGTAGAACGGGAGAATAGAGAGAAAGCAGGCTCAGAGGTCACATAAGACATCAAGCACAATGTCTTAGGTCAGAGGGCCTGATCTTTAATACTGTCTCCATCTTCCTCCCTTCAGGTGAAAGATGAAAATGTCCCAGGTGCAAAAGTAAGTGTTTGAGCAGCGCCGTATTACTGCATTTCACATGGGTGTCTGTTCTGAGATCAGACGAGATCACATCTCCCAGCACTTTTGCATTTGTTATTGTGCCTGTGGTTCACTCTAAAACACATTCTGTGTGTTTACTTCACATATATCATCAGGAGGTGGTAAAGATGGGGTTTGTTTGGAAAATAGTGGTCTTTTTCCTTTAGGACAGCTGTTGGCTTCCAGCCTTACACTTTGTCTATAATTATTATTATATAATTAAAGATAATTATTGCAGTTGGAGGTGAGAGTGATTGTTTGTGGATGTTTGTTTGGAACTGCACTGCTGCTGTGCTCCAGTGGGCGGAGTTTGCTGACATCACACCCTGCCCTTTTTGTCCTCCAATCACTGTTGTAGTGGGAGGGGCAGCTGGAGGGAGAAAGAGAGGGAAGGAGCATGAGAAGGATGCTGAGCTGAGGATGTGTGTGTGTGTCTGAAGCAAATGTGTGAGAGGTTTGCAAGTCATCATGGAGGTGCACAGCTGGAAGAGCACCAGCATCATCACCTTCAGGATAGACATGAAGGTCTGTCTCCACATAAGAGCTCATTACTAGTATCTTATTACTGCACTTTAAACTGTCATTTTATAGTGTGAGGGGGTTGTGAGGTCTCTGCAATACACCGGTTCTGAATTGTGCATAGTGTGCAAAAGAGACTACAAAAAGGCTGTGCGTATGATCCTGTAGAGTTGTGTTTTAGGGCTGTAAGCCAGCGTTACACTGCAGTGAGCTTAATAACAGGGTTTGTCTGTTAACCTGCCTCACTGTGCTGAGAAAACAACTGCAAAGTGCCTGACCATGTGGAAGAGAGCCAATCAAAGTGTGTTTCAGATGAACTTTCAGTACTTCTTACTTCTGGGCTGGAGAGCGTAATGACCCTCTGATATTCAGAACGGCACTCATTTGTTTGGCAAATTCAGGAAACTCAAAAGGTTGTTGCTTGTTGATTTTTACCGCAGCTATTGTGAACTTGAACGAAATAGTACTGTTTAGGTTACAAGGGATGTGAACTTTTGACTTTAATTATTGCTGCTAGCGGGTTATTTCACTGGTGTTTACTTTGTGGTGAACTGTACATGTGTGTTTTGGGTTGTGTGAACAGTCGGACAGTGAGAACAGCATGAGTCAGTCTCAGACAGCGGTAAGTGGCCCAGCTGAGCGGCACGGAGCTGAACCGCCAACAGCGGTGAATCCAGAGCGGCCACTGATTGTAGACCAGAAAAGCAGTGGCTCCATAAATGGACGTCATGGCTGCGTGGAGTCGGACACGTCGGCAAGGAGAGGAGTGAACCTGGCGCACAGAGGTGGATCAGAGGAAAAGCCATCGACAGCCACTTCTGTTCCCAAAACAAGCCGTCCCCAGCAAGCCGGCAGTTCAGTGGATGGAGATGCCCTCGCCTTTGGGTTGACCAGCCTAATGGGCCGTGCGAGGACTAAAGAGCATCGCTCCCGCTCGAGAGCTGCCGAACGGAAAGAAAACCAGGAGGAAAGCAAAGAAAGGATTGAGGAAAGTGAGACGCCCTCAGAGGAACCCCAACCATCCGGCCCTGCAACCAGTCCATCTCCTAAAGCTGACCCTCTTGCCCCTCCTGTTGGCTTTTTACCTTCTAAGCCGAATCCTCTTACCCTTCTTGCTGGATTTATTCCAGCTGCCAAACCCAACCCGTTGGCTCCACCTGCTGGTTTCATCCCAGCTCCTAAACCAAATCCTTCCACTCAACATACACCCAAACCTGATCCTCTGGCACCACCGACGGGATTCATTCCGGCTCCTAAACCAAACCCTTCCACTCAAACTATGCCCAAACCTGATCCCCTGGCACCTCCAGTGGGATTTGTTCCTATCCCAAAGCGAGACCCGTTTGCCCCGGTGGCAGGATTTATCCCCAAGCCTAAAGTTGACCCATTAGCACCCCCCGCAGGCTTTATTCCTGTGCCACGGACTGCTGCTGTGCGAAAGCCAGAGGTACAGATTGCATGGGTTTCTGAATGATTTTGCAATGCATGTAATTGTAAACAAGCCAATGGTGTGAAACTCCTCGAGGCTCACGGCAGAACTAATATCCCGCCATATCTAATGTCAAATGCTTTTTCTCACCCTTGTGTAAAGACTTTGACTGCTGTCTCACTAACTCTCTGAAGTGGATTGCAGATAACTCTGAACTCAGCTGTCTCCTACAAGAATTCAGCATGGCAAATAATGCTTGCTGGAAGCAACTTTTTGTAAAGAAATTTCTAAAGCACACCATCTCTTTAAACTCCCCACTGGCGTTAACAGCAAGTTGATGGGTAGAAATCCTATGGAAATATTAGAAACTTTGTTGGCTGTATAATCAGACTAACATTGCATTGGCCCGGATCATGTCAGTCGCAGAGTTGTAATTCCTGATTGTGGTTGTTCCCGTCTTGCTCGTTTTTGGCATGATTGTAGACCGTCTGCTTGCATACAAGGACACTGATTAGTGCTGTGTCTGTGAAGGTGAAGGCAGTGTCAAAAACTTCTGCGGCTCCTGCTGAAAACCTTCCATCTCAGATTTCTACTGTCGCCAAACAACAGGTGTGTGTGTGTCTCGCAACTGCCAAGATGTTTGTGTAATACAAAGGTGTTCAGCAGTGAGAGTTGTGTGTTGAAAGTGGATATGTCAGTGTTATGTCTCACTGCTGATATTCAGATTTGACCGCTGCTGTTAACAGTTGTTTACAGTTACACTATTGTGTCAGACTTGGTCTTGCAGTGAACTTGGTATGAGCAGGAAGCAGATGAAAATTACAGGTGGTTTGATAATCACCTTGCTCAGGGTCACAGATCCTATATGATTTTATCTGTAGGGCTCTCTTTCTTTCTTTCTTTCTTTCTTTCTTTCTTTCTTTCTTTCTTTCTTTCTTTCTTTCTTTCTTTCTTTCTTTCTTTCTTTCTTTCTTTCTTTCTTTCTTTCTTTCTTTCTTTCTTTCTTTCTTTATTAAAGTGTTAGTTCACCCAAAAAAATAAAATTATCCCATAATTTACCCATCCTCAACCCATCCAAGGTGTATATGAGTTTCTTACAACACAATCTGAGATATTTAAAAATATCCTGGCTCTTCCAAGCTATATAATGGGAGTGAATGGTAACTTGGATTTTGAAGCCCCCAAAAAACGCATCCATCCATCATAAAAGTAATCCATACGGCTCCAGGGGGTTAATAAAGGCCTTCTGAAGCGATTTATAACTGTTTAAACAATCATCTCTTGCTTCTGGTAATGACCATTCGCGAGACGAGTTCCGGCAGAAGAGTGACCTCTGACCCGACGTATGACGTAAGATATAGTAGTAGCGTAAGCTTAGGTGAGAGTAGACGAAGTTTTGCTTTGTTCTATCCTCTGTGATTCTGAGTTCGTCAGTACGTCATAGGTCGGGTCAGAGGTCAATCTTCAGCCGGAACTAGACTCGCGTACGGACGGACCCTTTAAGACCTGTTGATTTCTCTTCAGTTCACAATAATTTGGGGGTTTGACTAATGCTCATGTAAAATATAAATCATATAAGGTGGATTATTACCTGCCTCTTTCCCTGTTGTTTATTTATCTTTTGAGGATTTGTGTTTACGACTTTTGATCTCTTGGTTTTCCCGGCCCTTTGCAGGCCAAGGCAGCCGAGGACACTGTGGCAATCCTGCAGGCTGCACATGAAGCTGCCAGTCTGTCTAAGGTCTGGCCACTGCATTGCCTGTGTGAAATTCTGCTTATGTGTACAGCTTGGTAGTCTCATAGTGCCATTAGAGGAGTCAGATCACCTCAGAGCTCCTGGTTGAACCGAAGCATGTTTCCCATTCAAGTTTTACTTTGATATATGTGTGCACATTTGATAATTTCAATTAATTTGCAGTTTCTGTGTGTTATAGATTTCTCTGTGGTGTGTGAAGAGAACTTTTTATAATTTTTCTCTCTAGACGTAATGGGTGGAGTTTGACTTAGTCTAGTTCCACCTCTGTGGACCAAATGGGTGGAGTTATATTTAGCGGTAGGGTTATTAAGGGTTGGGTTTGGTTGAACCATCTAGCTCCACCCATTACGTCCAGTGATTGGGTGCTGGATGTCAAGCTCCACCCATTGGCTCTGCAGTGAGCAGTCTCTCTATATACTTTAACCTAATGATTTCTCTGCTGTATTCTTTTTTTTTTTTTTAGGTCGAATGTGTTTGTCTCCCTCTAATATGCACATCTCCAGCAGTTTTTTTGTGTGCAGATGCTTCATTATATTATATTCAGATGCTTCATTACCAATATATTTACATTATATTTGATATATAATTAATCTCAGAATTGTGCTAGCAGTGTTCACTTTCTAAAGTCACAAACATAACACACTGAAAAGCTGAACTGAATCACAATCCATCACAGAGATACGGGACATCTACATTTCTCGCAGTTTGTGTGTGTTCTGACTTTCTCTCTCGCTCACTACTGCAGGTGAAGACGGAGGAGCAGCTTGCTGCAGAGAAGGCCTGGTACAACACTGAGAAAGTCTGGCTTGTCCATAAAGATGGCTTTTCTTTGGGTTAGTGAAGTCATAGTGTTCACTCCTATTATAATCTGAATCTGTCCAGTAAAAAATGTTCATTTTGTCTGTATAGCTACACAGCTCAAGACAGAGATGGGCTCTCTCCCAGAGGGGAAAGTGAAGATCAGACTGGAGCATGATGGGACATTACTGGAAGTGGACGAGGATGATGTGGAGAAGGTGGGCGGAGTCACAAACCACATGGATGATGGATGTAACTCATGTTTAAAAACCTGTTTAAATACTCTCTATCTTACTCTGTCTATCTCTCTCTCTCTCTCTCTCTCTCTCTCATCAGGCAAATCCTCTATCATATGATCGAGTGGAGGATCTCTCGTCTCTTCTGTACCTCAATGAGTCCAGCATCCTTCACACCTTGCGTCAGCGCTATGGTGGAAACCTCATTCACAGCTATGCTGGGTCAAATCTGCTGGTGATCAATCCTCTCAGCACCCCTGCCATGTACTCAGAGAAGGTACGAACTTCACAAAAAAGTCATAGTCACCTCAAGAGTTATGTTCAGAAGAGATGGAGTGACATGGTCTCTTTATGTCAGGTGATGCAGATGTTTAAGGGCTGCCGGAGGGAGGAAACAGCCCCGCACATCTTCGCTGTTGCTCAGTCGGCATATCATCAGCTGCTGACAACACGTCAGGATCAAACCATCGCGCTACTGGGCAGGAGCGGCAGCGGAAAGACCACCAGCTGCCAGCATCTGCTGCAGTACCTGGTCACCATCGCAGCCGGCAGTGGAAAGGTGTACTCGGGTGAGGAACAAAATGAGGAGCTCAAAAAGCATTGTTGCCTTGTTGTACACCGCTACTGTGAATATGAAGCAGCATGGCCTGCTTTTTTCTGTTCGTGCTTCTTGTACTTTAAAGCCTTAAACTTTGGAAGCTTGTAACTGCCACAGAATAAAAATAATTGCGACTTTATATCTCACAACTTTTTTTTCTAAGAAAAAGTCAGAATTGTGTGATATAAACTCTCTATTGCAAGAAAATGGCAGACTTGAGAGCTGATTTTCAGATTTTTTTTAATTCCATGGAACAAACAAGTTTCCAATTGAAACTATATATTATCTATAATAAAATAAAATAAATAAATATATATATCAATTAAACTTCAGTTAAACAATTATTTCAATTAGTTGGCAACATTTCTAATTTTCTATTTTTTTTAAAAAGTGTAAGTTATTCATGTAATATTATCAGCTGTTACAGAGTGAAATGAATCAAGATAAATTCTATGATTTTTATCGAGCATCATGAACTGTTCCCTCCCCACAGCTGAGAAATGGCAGGCGGTCTATTCGGTTCTAGAGGCGTTTGGAAACTGCAGTACAGCTATGAATGGGAACGCCAGTCGCTTCTCACACATAGTCTCTCTTGACTTCGACCAGGCAGGACAGGTGGCCTCTGCATCCGTTCAGGTAGTGTACAAGCTAGGCCGATTATTCATCATTTCACTTGGGGATTTATCTTTGATTTACTTTACTGTATGTCTCCCATACAGACCATGTTGCTGGAAAAGCTCAGAGTGACCAGGCGGCCAGAAGCAGAATCCAGCTTCAATGTGTTTTACTATCTGATGGCCGGAGCAGATGCATCTCTAAAGTGAGTGAGAGACTATTATTAAAAAACAAGAAGCATGCATACTTACGGCATAAATCAATCCAGACATCTTTAACATGCCATATTCTGTCACAATAAATAGTAAGAATAGTGTGCAAACTGAGATTCATCCATAGAAGAACACGTGTAGATTAAAGTTGATCGCTGTGCCTTTCAGGACTGAACTTCATTTCAATCACTTTGCTGAGAACAACACGTTTGGGCTCCTCCCTCACTCGAAGGTAAGAAATGCCACACATGCAATCATAAGGCAGAGCTAGACACACATTATATCTCTTTTATCTGTACACATTGTATCATATCATCTTTTCTGTAGCCCGAGGACAAGCAGAAAGCCACTCAGCAGTTCACTAAGCTGCAGGCTGCCATGAAAGTCCTGGGCATCTCTGCTGAAGAACAGAAAACAGTGTGGCTGATTTTAGGGGCCATATATCATCTCGGTGCCGCCGGGGCCACCAAAGGTAAAGCTACCAGCGTCTCCAGTGTCTAAACCAACACTAATATCTGAATGCATGATACTGAGAGTGTATTTTAACATCTGTCCACTAAGAGTCAGTAGAGTCTTTTCACTCATGTCACTGAGAAGTGTGTGTATGCGCTTGATGTCTAAAACACATTTGTCAGTTATCATCAGTGTTTAATACTGTTTCATTGTGTACAACAGTTGTTGTGTTTGTGTTTTATTTGTTGTAATCATGTGTTTTTATTGCATATTGATGTTGCATGCTGCCCCATCATAACACAGAAACAGATGCAGGTAAATGCAAGTCTCTCTCTCCCTGTTTCTGTTTTAGACTGAAGGCAGGTGGTTTTATTATTTTTTATTGTATTTATTTAGCATCTTTCATCTGCCTGTGCGCTTGTTTCTGCTCTCTGATGTCGAACGCCAGAATGAAAATGTTTGTTCTCTTTGATCATCAATCCAGGAGATGAAAGTTTCTCCTTGTTCTTTGGACATTTGACCAAAGAGCTTTCACTGTAGCTGGAAAATCTATTCTAGTTCAGCTTAATGTGACGGATGTTTTGTGGTAACACTGTTTTTCTTTTGCCAATGCGGCTTTCTGACCCTTCAGCGGGCCGAAAGCAGTTTGCCAGACATGAGTGGGCACAAAAAGCAGCGTATCTCCTGGGCTGCACGCTGGAAGAGTTGTCGTCCGCCATCTTTAAACAGCAGGGAAAGAGCACCCTGCCCCGCTCAGTAAGCGTCCGGCAGAGTACGGATGATACGGACAGCTCGGGTATCTTTTTTGTTTGTTAATATTCTCAAATGTGTCATAAATGCTTTCCTATTTTATGTTTATCCCTCATCCTTCCCTTGGGTGATTTTGACCTGAAACTCGTTTAATTATTTTTGTACAAAATTGAGTGTTCATCAGAGGGGGCCAAGACCCTAGGACTTTCGAATGAATGAATGAGACCTTTATATAGCGCTTTCATTTTGTCGCTTTTGTCGCACTTGCACCACGAATACACACAAAAAATTTGAGTTTTGTGGTTGAAATTTAAAACAAGTAAGAAATCCTTCCCTAGCGGGTCAATTCGACCCCCTTAGGAATGAATGGAATGCGAGGAATGCTTCAGTATACATAGAAATAACCTAAAAATGCTCAAAATTCAAACTAAAATTGCTAAAAACTTTACCAAATTTTTTTTCCGTTTTTTTTCCACCGGAACAGCTCATTTGCTCTAAATAGAGCTATAAGACCATCTAGTCTAGTGGTAAGAGTTATGAAATATCATGTTATATAATTTTGTTTCCCGGCAAAGACACCCAATGTAAGATATTTTGAGCTGAGTTAAAAGGGTTATGCATGAAATTGTGAGTTTTTATTATTATTTTTAATTAAGTTGAAGAAATGTGATAAATGTGCTTAAATATATTTGTTTATTATTTATTGATCAAATCTAGTAATTTAAAGGTAAATAAAATAAAAAATAACAAAAAATCTCCACAAAAAATTGGATTAAAAATTTTAAAAAATATGATCAAAATGAAATAAAATAAGCTTTCTGGACAAACATTAAATAAAATTGTAAGTATAATTTTAGGGCATCGGGTCATTATGACCCGCGAGGGAAAGATGTGTTACAAAGTGCGAGGGAAGGATGAGGGTTGCAAAGAGTTTTTGTGTGCGTTTCAGTGTCTAAAGCAACAGCAGCTGAGTGTTTGGAGTCCATGGCATCTGGTTTATACTCTGAGCTTTTCACGCTCATCGTCTCTCTTATTAACAGGTAATCAGTGATTGCCTAGTGCAGTATGAACTTATTTAGTAGGGTAAGAGATCCATTCAGATGTGTTTGTCTCCTTTCAGAGCACTGAAGTCCAGTCAGCATTCTCTCTGTTCTCTGCTGATTGTGGACACACCAGGGTTCCAGAACCCTCGTCAGGTGAAGAACCAGCGCGGTGCCACGTTTGAGGAGCTTTGCCATAATTACGCTCAGGAACGTCTACAGATGCTTTTTCAGGAGCGGACATTCGTAAGGGAACTGGAGCGTTACAAAGAGGTGCGGAAAACACACACATCCTGAGCCAAGGACAAGTCAAAATCTCATGACTGTTAATATACTACTATAACTTAAATGTACATTTTTGTTTTTTATTTACAAATAATTTATTTATTTATTTGCCATTTGCCTGTATTAGATGGGTCAGTGGAACAATGCACTACTACTCTGACAGTTTAATAAAATAATGATAAAAAATAATGCAATAAAATGTTGATGTTGAACAAGATTACCAAGATGTCTATGATGCATTTGTACATAGATAAACAATTAATCACAATCGATTAACAATCCTATATGAATGGCCTTCAAGTCTATCTCAGATAGGAAATACAACAAACAATGCACAACTGTTCAAAAGTTTGGGTCAGTAAGATATTTTAATGTTTTTGAAAGAAGTTTTTTATGTACACCAGGTCTGCATTTATTTGATCACAAAGACCAATCAAAAAAAAATGTTTCTATTGTGAAACATTATTAGAATCTAAAAGAACTGTTTTCTATTTTAATATATTTTAAAATGTAATGTATTCCTCTGATGTCAATTGTCAGCATAAATATGGTCCTTTAGAAATAATTTTAATATACTGATTTGCTGCTCAAGAAACATTTATTTTCCTTCTTCTAATTATTATAATTATTATGTTGAAAACAGCTGTGCTGCGTCATATTTTTGCAGTCGAATTCTTTGATGCATAGAAAGTTCAAAAGAACAGCATTTATTTGAAATATATATCTTTTTGTAACATTATAAATGTCTTTACTGTCACCTTTGATCAATTGAATGTATCCTTGATGTATAAAAGTATGAATTTCTTTAACAAATGTTGTTACTTTTTAGTATAGTGTATATTGTTTTCTCAGGCCACTTTTTGCAATTTCTATTCAATGTTTTATTCATCTTCCACAGTAATATAATGTCTTATTATTTTCATTTTTCACCACAAACATTGGCATATGCAATTATTTGCAGTTTAATTAGTTTCATTAATTTGAATGTCATCTAATTGAAGCAAAGCATTGTGAGTCAATGTCCATTCAAACAAATAAACTGTCTCTGTTCATAGGAAAACATCGAGATCACACTGGATGACCTGGAGCCCAGCCCTTCTCGCTCATTGGCTGTGATTGATCAGTCCTCCAGTCAAGCCCTGGTGAGACACACTTCCTAAACGACCAACTGCTATGGCCAATAATTCACCTGATGTTTAAAGTTTGTGTGATTTATATCAAAAAGAGCTCTCTGGATAATAATTATTTAATGTAACTCCCATCTCTGCATTTGTCTTTAATCAAAAACACTGAGATGTTGAAGATTGAAACTGGAAATGACAGACTGTCAATGCAGGGCAAATTTATTTTAAACTAAACTTAAATTAAACTTTATTAACTGGGTTTATAAGTACAAGTCAAGAACAGAAGAGCTCAATGTGAGAGACCTGAAGGAAAAGTGTGTGTATTATTTCTACGATTGTAATTATTGACAGTGGATATTCATGTTTGTGCTTCAGGCACGTACTCTGTCCCGTACAGATGAGGCCAGAGGTCTGTTCTGGCTGATGGAGGAGGAGGTTTTACAGCCGGGAGGATCCGAGGAAACACTCCTGCAACGACTTTTCAGTTACTACGGCCCTGCGGAGGGAGAGAGCACAGGTCACACACACAAACATGCACAAACACAGACTCACACACTTACATTCTGCCCTGGACCAAATTTATGTATAGTTTTTTCTGCAGGTCGCACAGTGGTGCTTAAAAGTGAAAATGCACATCACTTCCTGCTCGGCCACAGTTATGGGACAGATTGGGTGGAATATGACACACGTGGTTGGCTGAACCTAGCCAGGCAAAATCCCACCCCCCAGAACGCCGCCAATCTGCTGCAGAACTCCCAGAAGTAAGACCTGCTTTTAACCATTTGCACTTGTCACTTTAGTAAATTAGTCAAAAAACACATTACACTGTTAAAAGTGTATCTATTATGTTTTTTCCATTTGACCTTTCCTTTATTGTGTAATATAGTTGTTTGTGCATGTAAACAGTCTGCAAAGTTACAAAGCACAAAGACCAAAGGGACTCCACGACTCCAAGAGAAAACACCTGCCTTAAACACCTTGTTTGTATTCCTGTGTTATTTCCGTGTCATACCTATGCCATCATGTAACACATTTGCATAATCCCCGCCTGCTGGATATTTTGTATTTTATACAATGGTAGTTATAAGGCCAGGAAGAGGTTACCACTCTTCTATTTGAAAGAAATACAGTTTTTTTCACTGTAAGAGAAAAAACATGATTACATGGACTTCCAAAGGCAGTGGAACTGAGAGTGTTATTTAACACTATTCCTCAGCAGTACAACTACAATCTTTTGTATAGTAGTGTACCTTTTGGTGTTAAAAAAAAAACTACTGTCAGGATATACTAAAGACGGTGAAAAATTAGCACTGAAAAGGTGTTATTTTTGCAGATGACCTTAATGAATATGCATTTGTAGGAGTTTCCCTTTCAGACGCAACATTTATAGGAGGAGAGTGTTTAAATTAATCATGCAAGGTGATTTACTAAGGTTTGCTCTAGTCAATTTACAGTATTTGTGCCATTAAACCAGACACTAAGTTGCGCTGCTTTTGGTAGATTGCATTGGTCATTATGGAAATGATCTGGTTGTGTTTGTGTTCTTTAATTTGCCCTGAGCAAATTAAAGATCTATTGATCTAATTTCGTCAGTAGATCAAGCGCAAAACTTTCCACTCCCATCTGCGCTTTTTTGGAATTGCGCTCAGACGCTAATTTGCCCTGTTTAGTAATCCTGGCCCTAAGTCATGTAAACTTGTTCTAGTAGACCTCCTAAGCAAAATGATGAACCTGTAAATAAGGATAAAAGGGGTGTTTTATATTCAAGAACAAACTGTCTTTCCTACAGAAAGAGCATCAGCGGGATGTTTGTGGGCCGCTCCAGCAGCGCTACGGTTCTGACCGGCTCAATCGCTGGACTGGAGGGCGGCTCTCAGCTCGCACTGCGCCGGGCCACCGGCATGAGGAAGACCTTCACCACAGGCATGGCAGCGGTCAAGAAGAAATCTCTCTGCCTTCAGATTAAACTCCAAGTGGTGAGTTTTCAACTACACTGAATAGTAGTTGTTGGATTGGATGTTTCTTCCAACATCTTTGGGGAATTGTTCAAATTCCCCATTAATTCGAAGAAATGGCTAATACTATATTACCTCTTTCGATCAGGATGCACTGTTGGACACCGTTCGCAGATCCAGGGTTCACTTTGTCCACTGTCTGTTACCCCGAGCAGAAGTTCTGAGGGCCGCAGGATCCTCAGAGGAGAGTTGCGACCCTGGACTCATGCAAATGGATGTGGCTTTGCTCAGGGCCCAGATCCGTGGCTTCAAACTGCTGGACAGTTTGAGGATTTACAGACAAGGTGAGAAAAGAGATTGAAAGATCTAATCAAATACCGGTAGATACAATTACGTCCTCTCTGTTATTTCCTGCTGAATAACCGCTTGTTTTGTGCAGGTTACCCTGACCACATGGTCTTCTCTGAGTTCAGAAGACGCTTTGACATTTTGGCCCCTCACTTGACCAAGAAACTGGGCCGAAACTATATCGTGAAGGATGAGAAACGAGTGAGTAGCTATTTAAGAGAATAATGAGCATGGAAATAATAGTACAAAAGCTTTACAAATTACCAAAATTAAGTTTTGGGCTCCTCTCGCTCTTGTGTTTCTTGAGTCCGAGACAGAAATGAACTCTGGGTAATCAGGGTTATTGTGACAGCTTAATCAAGAAACCCCAGCTGGGTCGCTGACTTGAATCAATACGCAGAGCAGACAGGAAAAATGTAGTAATTGCTCTGGGCTTTAGTGCTTACTTAATGCCCAAATGTACTGTAATTATCAGCTAGAAAAATTTCTCCATCCAGGGGGCTCCTAATCTCTTTTTGGTCCTGTGATTAGCCGGGGGAAAAAGGAGAGTTTTATACAAAACCTTTGCACTGTGGCCCTTGGGCATGTAAATGGCAGACAGGGTCCAAAATTAACATTCGCCAAGTGCCAAATGCAAGTACAAATGGGCTTTGTAGAGTAAAAAAAAATATTCATGAGTTGAATGGAAACTTCATTAGGAAATACAGCATAATGCATAGTTTAAAAATGACAACGTGAATCTCACTGATGCAAATAACATGAATATTCAACTACTGACACATGTTCTAACAACTTTTCCTAAGTGGAAACATTGTAAAACAGAAAGTTGCAATTACAATAAAGTCGTACAATAAACGACAAAAAAAAATACATGCATAAAATGGGATATAACATCAAATTGTGAGATTGTCACTGTTGTGAGAAATTAAGTTGCAATTGTGAGATACAGTATAACATTGTGAGATATTCATATTGTGAAATATAAAGTCATACTGTGAGATTTAAAGTTTCGTTTTTTTTACTCTGAGGCAGAAAGAAGCATGTGTTCTTGACTTGTACAAACCTGTGCTGTAAAGAATGAACAGCTAAATAACACATTTAATGGGACTATATATATTTTTTGCAAAATACAATGCCAAGTCTGAAACATTAATTGCTGGTAAAAATTGACAGGCATAGCTAAAAGTCAATTTTAGACACCTAACACCTTCTTTTAGAGTAAAAAGGGTACAGAAAGATGCCCAACCTCTTTTTGTAACACAACAGAGAAGGTCAGTGGTGTTTCAAGTCCCAGAGAAAGTAGAAACGATGCAAAATTGGAGATCTAGAGAGACACAACAAGAAAGAAAAAGACAGAGGGAGGTAGAACTGTGTCTCCGGAGAGAGTTTTTTTTTGTGAACCAATTCAAACAATGGCCCTTTAGTTGTCAGGGGCCAGAGCCCCCTTTAGTGCTGTAATCTAGATGAGCCCTTTCAGATAGATCGAGTTCTCAAGACCTTTCCGCATGAGAGAGACAGTGTCAGTGTCACGGTGAGGGCTGATGGTCGCCTGGACAGTATTGGTACTGTATAACCAGTGAGAGTGTGTCCTGTAGGCCCACACAAGGGTCAGCAGTTTTTTTTGTAATGTACACTGTGTGAACGAGACATGACAGTGTGTGTGTCGTTGCAGGCAGTAGAGGAGCTTTTGGAGTCATTGGAATTGGAGAAGAGCAGCTATCACATGGGTCTGAGCAGGGTGAGTACACACAAACACACATTTCTGTTCAATCTATCACTTTAGAAGCATCAAAGGATGCGGGTGAGTCAAATGTTGAATCTTAAGCGGCGGGTGATATTGCGACTGTGCGCATTTTCCGTCATCTACTGCGTGGTCCGTTGGTCGGACGCAAGACACTCTCTTCTCAGCATGAGCTGCTTTGTTTGTTTGTGTCTTTCCTAGTTCTTTATTGCCGTCCTAATCAGTGTGAACAGACGCTGGCGCTCAACAGTTTAATCCCATCAGCTGGAAAATCATTGCAAGCCAAAAAGACCCCTGAAAAAAATGGTGGCGTGTGTAAACAAGCCCCGCCTGGTGCGTTCCCAGAAGAATGGAGATTTATTGGACCGGATTATAAGTTGGAATAGTCAGTCATTATTTTGTGGCAGCTGCAATTGGCGTAAAGGTTTACGAAGGCTGAACTGCGCTCAGAAATAATTACAATGTCAGGGGCTCTTCATGAAGGATTCGAGCAACAAAACAAACTGATTTACAACTCTACCAGCGTCTCCTGTCAGTTCTGCTCGACTTGTGCTCTTACGATTACTGGCAATGAAAAATAAACCAAATAGGCGTTAAATGGACATTGATTTACTTGGTTTGTTCAGATTGTTGTGGTCAGATGTTGACAGTAGATAGTTACATGAGTGTAATCACAATTAGCCTCTCTTTTACTGTTAAATAAATATATCCATATTATTTTTCATATTAATTTGATTGAAGACATAGTTCATTACAAAAAACATCAATGTGCTTATGCATCTTCATTACAGATAAAAGCAGCATCTGTTTTAAAATATGACTCCTGAGTTTAATCACATCTCTTTTACTACTATGAATTTTTAGGACCATCATAATATGCACTTTTAACAGGCTCCCTTTGCTGTTGTCACAATTATGTTGGTGTGTGTGTTAGGTGTTCTTCAGGGCTGGAACAGTGGCTAAACTAGAGGGACAGAGGGATGAACACACCAGACAGAACATCACGCTGTTCCAGGCCGCCTGCAGGGGCTTTCTGTCTCGACAGGCCTTCAAAAAGAGGAAGGTAAAGTCAATTTTCTGTTTTGCTTCAGTCCTGTGCTGGAATTGCAATGTCAATCAAACAGAAACTCAACATTTATTTATCCAGCAAAATTCAAATGTTTTCGAACAAGAAATCTCTTATGCTCACCAAGGCTGCATTTATTTGATAAAAAATTCTGTAAAAACAGTAATATTGTGAAATATTACTGTTTAGAAATAACAGTTAATTTTCCAATTTTCTTTTCTAATATATATTTATATACATGCATACAGTGTTGGGGTAGTTACTCAAAAAAAGTAACTAGTTACTAGTTACTAGTTACTTCTGTAAATTGTAATGAGATTACTTTACTAGTTACTGCATTTGAAAAGTAACTTCACTACTTATTACTTTACTTTCCCGTTTCTTAATTTACCGTGTAGATACATGGACAAACATCATAGCCCTATCATCACTTAGCCTGCATGTCCGCATAGTGTTTATAAATGTAGCCTATAAAAATGGCATGTAAAACCATATAAAATAACAATTATCCCTCTCTGCACAAAGAAATATGCCTCACTGTAAAATCTACAAACAACAGGATTATGTCCGTGGTGGTAGACACATGATCAGGGCTGGACAGGGATAAACATTATATTTTATTTTGACGGAAACTGCAAAACTGAAACTTTCTTCTCCATCTGTATTTTGACCATAGACCGTATATAAGAGATTTTGACCGATACACTGACACTGCACGCTCGCTCAAAGCCCAAAGGGGGAGGCGTTTAAAGATGTGATTGGGCCAATCCAGTGTCAATCAAGAAAATAACCAATGGGCCAATCTACGTGTTTCATGGGCCGGTCTGTCAGAAAAAAAACTAACGCTGACTTTTTTTAACCAATGCATTACACCGGCACTTACCCAGCGCCGCCAATTAAGCAAAACAAAACGAATGGGCCGCCGATGTACGAGTTTTATGAGCCGTTAAGACAAACGAACAAAAAAGTTTTAGATGCATCGGATCGGCCCAAAAAGCCGTGAATCTCCCGGTAGTCCCGATGGCCAGTACTTGCCTGCCAGGGCATAGAGTGAATTTCTGGCAAATATTTTTGTCCTTTCGGGCAAAAAACTGAAAGTAATGTGAATATCGCCACTGGCCGAAACTCGCGTCTCCGTCTCCATCTCCATTCCTCTCTGTCCTTCGCACCAGCAGCTACGTCACTCAAATCGATCTCTATGGCAACGGTGCTCAGGCAAGCACACACACACAGGCATGCACGCACCACTTCGACAGATCAGAGCTTTACACACATGAAAACACGGCTTGGGTAACGCAGGAAAGCGCGTTCCTATAGTCTAGTAAAGTAGTATAGTTACTGATATTTTTAGTGTAATGCGTTACTTTACTTCGTTACCCAAAAAAGTAATATCGTTACTGTAATCCGTTATTTTGTAACTCGTTACCCCCAACACTGCATGCATACATACATTTTATTTACTCCTGTGGTGGCAAAGCTGAATTTTCAGCAGCAGATTTTTCTTAGAACAGATTTTTACTTGTTTATGTTGAAAATATGATATTATGTTCATTGACATAACTTACTACTAGGTAGTATTGAGTAGGTGATCATTTATGGAGTTAATTTAAGGTAAAACATTTATTTTCTGCACCACCAGTATCACCGTGCAGAATTGCAGACAAAAACACTCCCTCGTCTCCGCCCATTGGCCAGCCAAACAGATAGTCCCACCCTCCGTTGGTCAGCCAAACAGATAGTCCCACCCTCCGTTGGTCAGCCAAACAGATAGTCCCACCCTCCGTTGGTCAGCCAAACAGATAGTCCCACCCCCCATTGGTCAACCAAACAGATAGTCCCACCCTCCATTGGTCAGCCAAACAGATAGTCCCACCCTCCGTTGGTCAGCCAAACAGATAGTCCCACACCCCATTGGTCAACCAAACAGATAGTCCCACCCTCCATTGGTCTGCCAAACAGATAGTCCCACCCTCCATTGGTCTGCCAAACAGATAGTCCCACCCTCCGTTGGTCAGCCAAACAGATAGTCCCACCCTCCGTTGGTCAGCCAAACAGATAGTCCCACCCTCCGTTGGTCAGCCAAACAGATAGTCCCACCCCCCATTGGTCAACCAAACAGATAGTCCCACCCTCCATTGGTCAGCCAAACAGATAGTCCCACCCTCCGTTGGTCAGCCAAACAGATAGTCCCACCCCCCATTGGTCAACCAAACAGATAGTCCCACCCTCCATTGGTCTGCCAAACAGATAGTCCCACCCTCCATTGGTCTGCCAAACAGATAGTCCCACCCTCCATTGGTCTGCCAAACAGATAGTCCCACCCTCCATTGGTCTGCCAAACAGATAGTCCCACCCTCCATTGGTCTGCCAAACAGATAGTCCCACCCTCCATTGGTCAACCAAACAGATAGTCCCACCCTCCATTGGTCAACCAAACAGATAGTCCCACCCCCCCATTGGTCAACCAAACAGATAGTCCCACCCCCCATTGGTCACCAAACAGATAGTCCCACCCCCCCATTGGTCAATCAAACAGATAGTCCCACCCCCAATTCGCACCATTGGTAGAGCCAATGTTGTTGTTGGGCAGCTCAAAAAAAACCTACACCTACAGAATTACACTTCAGCTTTAAATGCTCTCCTGTTTAGTTTCTCTAGAAGTATTAGATTTATTATCATGCCATCTCTGTATCATAATAGTCTACTCGCTATGAGATCATGACATGCAATCAGGCCTCTGAACAAAATTCTCTCAATTCTTTATAAAGTGCTTTTTTTTCATTCAAATCAAATTTACAGTATTGGTTGACAAGTCTTTCAGTACTTTTTCAAAAAATGGCATATCAAAGTCATTCTGTGGCTTTTATGTTTGTGTTCGCAAAGGAACATTAATCATTTCATGCCACGCTGTTAATGCGACTGTCATGCCATTCACAGATGGAGATCTGTATCATCAGCCTGCCACATATTGCAGAAATGAAGGAATAGTTCAGTCAAAATGAATATTCTGTCATCATTTACTCATCTACATGCCATTCACACGTCTTTCACACTCACTCACGCTCACGTCAGTAAATGGGCTAGCAAAAAACCGCATGAAATATTTGACTTAGGAGGACTTATGTGCTATAATATAAACAACATTATGGGGAGTAAATGAAGACAGAATTACAATTTTAGTGTGAAGCGTACCTTTAGATAAATAAAAACCCCTTTCTATCTCTCAGATCCAGGATTTGGCCATCCGTTGCGTCCAGAAGAACATTAAGAAGAATCATGGCGTGAAGGACTGGCCTTGGTGGAAGCTCTTCACCAACGTACGGCCTCTAGTAGAGGTTCAGCTCACCGAAGAACAGATTCGAGGAAAAGATGTGAGTCTTTCCATATTACTCTTTATTGCATGTCCCAGTTTGCCCACTATGTAAAGCTTCTTTCAGCTTACAGTAGAGTGCAAATGTTTATCTGTGTGTGTGGGTGCATTTGCTTTAAAGATGACATGGTCTGAGAGCTTTTGTTGCATCAGCGTTAGAGCTGAGAAATCTCTTTGATTCCTGAAGCCGTCATCTCAATCCGAGCTCAAAGCATTTGCAACATTGCTGCCTGGCCCCTTCCTGAACTCACCTGAAGGCAGATAGATATTGCCTGATCAAAAAAAAACATCAGATCATACAATATTAGCCCAACTCAGGCCAAAGATAGTTTCTTCTCATCTAAATATTCAATAGTGTTTTGTGCTTGAGATTTTGCTGCCATTTTGACTCGTAGGATGAGATCATGCATCTGAAGTTGAAGCTGGAGAAGGTGGAAAAGGAAAGAAACGAGCTTCGGCTGACCTCGGATCGAATGGAGAGCAGAGTAAGACATGCAAACATCTTATTTGACTTCAACAGGCAATGCAGGGCCTGATTTTACTGTCTTGTTTTTGATAGACAATAAATGTAGTAAGTGATGAAAATGTAAAAATGCAGGAAGGTTTCTGTGATTATTAGGTTTCAGTTGAGGAGTTGATAATATATGAGTAGAAGTCAATGGAAAGCCTCCACCATTTTAGAAAAACCAATGCATATGTGTGTTTATGTAGATTACGGAGTTGACGGCAGAGCTTTCAGATGAGAGGAATTCTGCGGAGTCTACATCCCAGCTGCTGGAGACGGAGACAAGCGAGAGATTGCGTCTGGAGAAGGACATGAAGGATATGCAGGTACATGTCCTCCATGCTTTAGGAGGACAGATGCTACAAAGTTAACTGTAAATTCAGAATTTTTTTTTAGTTTTTCCAATAATGAACTTTTTCCAGTGGTATAGTTTACAAAAACACTGCATCACTATATTTTGTCACATTATATTGCATGTGCAGTTTTACTTCCAAGCTTACTGAGTAGATAATTAAACGCAATCTAAAATGTCTCTAACATTTAGTGTTGGAAACGGATTCATATTAGTAAATTGGTTTATTCAGACCAATATGAATTTGGAATTAAGATTTAAATTTAACCAAAAAAGTAGAACCGTTTATGCATTTTTTGTCAAATATTTAAAGTGCCCATATTAAAGGTTATAAAGGCTTATTTAAAGTTTTAAAATAGTTTTGGAGGTCTTCTACAATAGATTATATGTGTCAAAGGCTAAAAAAAACTTTAATGTTCTCATAATCTACATTGCACATCACCTCATTTCTCAAAGAGTCTAAAAACGGTTTGTTCGAAGATTTAGTCTGTCTAAACCCCCTCCTTTCCGCGAGCCTACTCTGCTCTGATTGGTCAGATGGCCCAGTCTGTTGTGATTGGTCTACTGTTTACAGCTCGTGTCGGAAACGAAACACCCATTACTATATCTGATTTTCAGCTCTGGAGGCTTCCTCAGTGCGTGTATACACAATGAAACGAACCAAACTCTTCCAGACCTCAGCTACAACTACAGTGCTTGAGGGCGGGTCAAAGTAGACGTTCATGGGCAGCCAATGAAGACCATAGGCTGGCATTATGCAAATGTGTTACATTGTTACGTAGATATGTAAAAGGAAGTGAGGAAGGAATTGAGACTTTACATTTTGATCTTTGAAACTTTGCAGAACTTTTACATTCACATACTGCTATATTGCACTCTACATTAAAGGTAATATTCGAAAAAGCATAATAGGGGCACTTTAAATGCTAATGTTTATCACTATGTTGTCAATATGGCATCTAAGTACTTTTTTATAAGTGTAGCTTTACTGTAGTTGAACTGCTTTCAATTTTGAGTAGTTTGTGTTATGGATTGACTGGAAGTTGAGGAGAGATCTTATAGTTAAAAAACTTTCTTTTATAATCTGAGGAGGTTGTGGTAGGAGTGTATTTTGTGAGTGGGCTGCTCTAGAAAACCTGTTTCTTGTCTTTTTATGAAACTCAGGTGAAGTTTGACTCTGTGAAGAAACAGATGGAGTCCATGGAGATGGAGATCATGGAGGCCAGACTCCTCCGCGCATCAGATCTCAACGGCGAGATGGACAACGATGGCGATGATGATTCTGGTAAAAACAAAACAACAAGCTAGATGACCAGTCAGATGACCAAGCTGATTCCCAAAATTTTAATTTTAATAAGAACATCACTCACACACACACACACACACACACACACACACACACACACACACACACACACACACACACACACACACACACACACACACACACACCCCAGCTCAACAAAACTCAGGAAAAATCTTTCTGTCTCTGTGTGTTTGTTCACGTCAGGAGGTGAATGGAGGTTAAAATATGAACGTGCCATCAGGGACATGGATTTCACAAAGAAAAAACTCCACCAGGAGATGGATGACAAGCTGGAGACAGAACAACAGAACAAGAGGCACCTGGAGAGAAAAGTTAGTATAACACGGCAAATACACACACGCACAAGTGCACACACACTAGGCTTGCCAAACAGACTATACACACACAGTGTGAAATGTATCTGAATTCAAACTCTGCTACAATAAATAACACTCTGACAATGGAAACCAGTTACACTTCAGAATCTTTAGACTTTTACAAACTTCACTTTCCTGTCTCTCTCTGTGTGTAGTTTGCGGAGATACAGGCTGACCAGGAGGAGTCCCAACGATCTGTCCAGCAGCTGAAGAAGAAATGCCAGCGGCTGGCGGCTGAACTGCAAGACACCAAACTGCACCTGGAAAATCAAGAGGGGCGCAACCATGAGCTGGAGAGAAAACAGAGGAAGTAAGAGCCAATCTCACACACACACACAAAACCAAAAGAATCAATCAGCAAACAAACAGCCCAAACAATCAGAAAGTAAACAAACCCTTATACCTTCTATACCATAACCTACTCCTAAACACAAACACAAAATTGTCCCCACAAGGTCAAAGATTTCTGGTATTGTCATCCTTGTGGGGTTATTTTGTCCCCCCCAATGTATGGTTTACCAGGACACATCTCAGTCTGATCACTTGCTGAGGTTTGATTATAGAGATTTCTGTTTGATTGTTTACTCTGGTTGTTTCGGACATTTTTCACTGTTTGATTGTATGGACTGTTTGTGTACAATTTGAAAAGTTTAGTTTAGTTTTTGTTTCTTTGTTTACCGTTTGTTTGATTCAACGGTTCATTTACTTTCTTATTACTTGGCTTGTTTGTTTACTTATCGTTTTATCATACATTTGTTTAATCGTACAGTTTATTTGATCACACAGTAAGCAATTTATGTTAAACAATTGATTGTTTAAACTGTTTCATTACTGTTTGATTGTTTGGGCTCTTGTGTGATTGTTTGTTTACTGTCTGATTTGTGTATTTTATTTGTAAGTTATTCAATCAGTTTTTTACTGCCTAATTACTTTTGTTTGTTTAAGCTGTTTTTCTGATTTTTATAAAAAAATTTGTTCAGTTAAAGCATTTAATTTACTGTCTGATGTCTGTCTTTTGTTTGTTGTTTAGTTAAAGCTAACCGTTTACGGTTTGATAACTGTCTTTTGTTTGTTATTTAGTTGTTTAAGCAGTTAGTTTTCTGTCTGATCCCTGTATTTCGTTTGTTATAGTGGTTTAAGCTTTTTGCTTTCTGTCTGATTGCTGTTTTTTGTTTGTGTATTGCTAGACTGCTTGATTTTTTTATTTTATTTTTCATGTGGCTGAATTGTGTTTAGTACTTGGCTGATGTTGCTCATAACTAAAGCTTAGCAGATCAGACTTAGAGCTGTAACTAAACCTTAACATGCATGACATTTTATGAGTAAACTTGGTGCATAGACGTTATTTTGCTCAGAATTTTCAGCATCTGTAGAATTGGAGATGGAAAAAGAAGATCAGATTACTCAAATCTAAAAATCCACAAGATCAGTTACAGAAGAGGACATGTTTGCTCGGGTGCCTACTGGCTGAATCTCTGTTTGATAGTTTATGCCCATTGGAGATATGAGCAGACTATCATGTTTTTTCCCGTCACACTGTGGTTGAAATTACTTTGCTCAATGCTTGTTTATCTTCTGAATTTTCTGGCAGGTTTGATGTGGAGAAGAACCAGGCTCAAGAAGAACTACAGAAGGAGAGGAACCAGCGGGAGAAACTGTCCCGAGACAGAGATATGCTGGTGGGCGAGATGTTTACAATCAGACAACAGCTAGAGGTGAGAGCTAAGATCGAAAAGTGTGTGTCACTCTCTCTTGTGTCCTTAAGCAAGACACTTAACTTCAGATTTCTGTAATAATTATATGGCATGTTGCTTTGGATAAATGTATCAGCTAATGTGTATTATTGTAAAAAATAGGAGAAGGACACAGAGCTGTGTACGGTCCGTGTGAAGGTGGAGCAGCTGGAATCCGAGGTCCAGGATCTCTCCTCTCAGGAGTCCAAAGAGGAGGCTTCACTTACAAAGGTTAAGAAGCAACTGCGTGACCTGGAAGCAAAGGTCAAAGATCAAGAGGAGGAGCTTGATGAACAGGCTGGAAGCATTCTGATGCTGGAGCAGGTACAAGCTAAAAATGGCCATTTAAAAGACTCTGAACAGCAGTCTGTTCAGCCCCAGTGTTGTTATTGTTAATTAAAACGAAAACTATTAAAATAATTTTCATTAATTGAAATAAAGCTAAAAAAAAGTAAAATATGAATAATAGATGAAAATCTTTAAAACAATTTTACATCTTAAACACAAATCTTTCTGACTTCCAGCTTGGAAAATTGCAACTTGGAAGCAGTTTTGCAGAGGATAATATCAAGTGAACCTCACGTAATCTCGGTGTGTGTGTGTGTGTGTGTGTGATTTAGGCTAAACTTCGTTTGGAAATGGAGATGGAGAGATTGAAACAAACACACTCTAAAGAGCTTGACAGTAAAGATGAGGAGGTGGAGGAGATCCGACTGTCCTGCAGTAAGAAGGTGAACACACAGGATCTGAACACTATCACAGGTCTCTCACAATTCGAGACCTCCGTGTTTCCTAATGGCTCTTTTGCTATGTGTGTGTGTAGCTGAAGCAGATGGAAGTGCAGTTAGAGGAGGAATATGACGATAAACAGAGAGTTCTGAGAGAAAAGAGAGACCTGGAATCCAAACTGATGACTGCACAGGAACAGGTACTAACACAACACAAATATTGCTGACAGCATACACTGCACTCAACAAAGCATAACACAGTAATGCACCATATAACAGGTTGGCCAGAAGGATGTAGAGACAGAGAAACGTCTCAGGAAGGACTTGAAGCGCACAAAAGTTCTTCTAGCTGATGCTCAGATCATGCTGGACCACCTGAAGACTAACGTGCCTAGTAAGAGAGAGATCGCCGCACTCAAAAATAAGGTAGAATCACAATCACAAGCTGTAGAAATGTCAATTTCTTCATGTGAGCGGATGAGTGTTTATGTTGTATCTGGTTTAGTTGGAGGAGTCCGAGTTTGCCTGCGCAGCCGCAGTTAAAGCACGCAAGTCCATGGAGCTGGAAATTGAAGACCTTCATATCCAGATGGATGACATCACCAAAGCCAAGATGTCTGTGAGTTGAATTCTGTTTTACTTTTCTGTGCTCTGAACAAACAGTTCTGTGCTCATAACAGTGCTCATAAACAGGACAAGATTTCATCATTTAATCATATGTTTGTTTAATCATACAGTAAAGAATGTTTTGACTCGTCTATTTATGATTGCATGATTGTTTGTTAACTGTTCGATTTTGGTATTGTCTTTTAGTTGTATAAGTTTTTTTTTTCTCATTTCTGATTGTTTAGGCTGATCATTTGGTGATTGATTCTTTTGGTTATTTGTTTTTTGGTTAATTGCTTTACGGCAAAAAGAAATCAGCTAAAATTATATCATTATTGCGCTCCCTCACGCTGTTTGAACCCGAATGAAGATGTTTTAAAGAATGTCCCGTCTGCTTTGATGTCGTTGATCTACTAGCCTCTAGTATCTGAGAGTCGCCAACAAGTTTTTCGACAGTGTTGTAAAATATCTATTCCGAAGCTGTAGGGGGAACTCTATAGAGAAACCTGCGAGCAAAAAGCAGCGAAGAAATTCCTGAACCTGCATTGCCCTGCTTTAATTTAGTTCCTCCAAGTTATTGAGCGGTTAAAGGGACTATATGTAGAATTCAGAAACCTGTGTTATTAGTGACACTGGTGGCCGTTAAGTGAACTGCTGCCCGCAACTTACCGCTCGTGCTCGCACTTGTGCACATGTAACGTACTAGAGACTGAACAAGGTTCAAGCTCCGATATACTATGGTAAATATGTGCTATGCGCTTTTATCAATAACAAAATAAACACTCAACAAAAATGACAGCGGTAAGAAAACAGCAGTTAAGAATTATCCTGCATTATCCTGAACATTAAGCATTAATTTAATGTGTCATTGAACGGAAGAGAGGCTCTCGGGAGTGTGAGTAAACGTCAAATCCTTTAGATTTTCCCCATTGAAACCGGCCCGAGTCCTTAACATAAAAATCAGTCTAAAGGCTTTCATAGACAACCTAGGAAGTCAGGGAAGGTTTCATTAGAAGCTGCTTACACATTGGCAATACAAAAAGCAATTAATACCTGAAAATGCGTACATGTAACCCCTTTAACTATGTGATAGTGATTGATTAGTCATTATATGCAACAAATTAATCATAGTTTCTTTTAGAAATGTATAGGGAAGAGATTGTGCCATTGAAAACATTTTTCCTATGTAAGAAAACTAGAATTTTGTCCAGCAGATCTTTTAGAGCTTTTGTCAGGCAATATGTTTCTTTTGAGCAATATGTGAATAGAGCAGAATAAATGTGTCATGATTCACTCAAACTGCTGGGTAGAGAAAAAACAAGCATGTAGTCATTTTCCTGCTCAGACTGATGGAAAAAACATTTAGAGTGTAAACTTTAAAACTCTGATAAAAAAATCATGGTGTCCTAACCAAGCACAACATGATAAAGCGTTAAATCCCGTCTCCTCCATGTTAATCTTGAGTTTTTGCCCTAACAGACTGTGACAGACAACAAGACATTTTTACAGTTGCTTGGTTTTTATCCCTGCGGTGTCTTGCTATCTGGCCCCGCCCACTGTAAAATCTCATTGATCCAAATCCTGCTCCACAGGGAATTTTAAACATCAAATATGTTCTGATTGGCTGTGATTTTGTCACTTCACATTTCACCTCGCTGAGGACAGAAAAAAGGGTGGAGATGAAATGAAAATCAGTGCAGCTTTACTCTTCTCTGATTACTCTTTCTGAATCTTTCTTCATTTGAAAGCACTCCCTTTCTCTCTCATCACTCTACAGGCTCTTTCAAGAACCCAAAAACATGTTACTCAGTCAGAATTAAAAGGCTCAGTTGTGGTGTGCATTTGATTTATTTCTTATGAAGAAGAGGCGATAGGAGAGTTTAAGGGTATAATCTCCTCGTCACTGCCTTAACCAGAAATATGCAATTACTGCGTGTAATGACAGTGTTTTAGTCCCACTTTCGTTCTTACTCTAAAATGGCAGAAGCATAGTTGTTAAGACGTTGCTGTGACTGTTTTTCGAGAAGTGTTCTGTTATTAAAAGTAATGTTTGTTTTTTGGGGTCAAAAAGATCATTCTGCTCTAAAAGGGTCACAGAGAGCAGGGAAAAACAAATAATAAAATGCTGAATAAATAGGTTTTGTAACTTTTACAATGAATGAAAATACATCATTTGTTGTTGTCAAAAGCTGTGCGTCCAGTCAAACTGTATTTCGGTGCAGTATTTATCTGTCGCATGGTAGAAGCTGTCAGACAGTTGTCAACATGGACAGGATGTGTTTCCTCATCCTTGAAAACCTGTGAATAAACTATTTAAGGCACTCATCCAACCCTGTCTGTTCTGTCTAACTCAGTTGGAGGAGCAGATAAGTCGTTTGCAGAGAGAGAAGAATGATCTGCAGTCTCGCTTTGAGGAGGATCAGGAGGACATGAACGAACTCATGAAGAAACACAAAGCAGCAGTGGCTCAGGTGACCTCACATCCTGTTCATATACATGCATATACATATATTATATAGTTAATACTTTTATTCAACAAGGATGCATTACAATTTATAAAACATGACAGTAAAAGATTTGTAATTTGTCAAATCAATGCTGTTCTTTTGAATATTCCATCATCAAAAAATCCGGAAAAAATATATATCATGGTTTCCACAAAAATCCACATCAAATCAGCATATTAGAATGATTTCTGAAGGATGTCTTATACTCTGATTTGATGCTCAAGAAACACTGAAGACCAAATGGGGTAATGATGCTGAAAATTCACAGGAATAAATTACAATATTCTAATATAGAAAACAGTTATTTTAAATTGTAGTAATATTTCACAATATTACTGTTTTTACAGTATTTTTTTAACAAATAAATGCAACCTTGGAGAACGCGACAGACAGAGATATATAGCAACATTATAGCCATTAAATGCATTTAAGATACTATAGCACAGATTAAGAGTTAAAATTAACTCTTTGTGTTACATATGTGTGTGTGTGTTTAGTCTACAAGAGATCTGGCACAAATCAGTGACCTGCAAACCCAGGTGGAGGAGGCCATGAAGGAAAAACAAGAGATCCAGGATAAGGTACCAAAAAAACAAAAAAATCCTCAAATACACTAAAAAGGCAGACGCTCTCTTCCTTTTTTTGGATGACACAGTTGACAGCCCGAAAATCGACCCCTATCACCTCATTTACCATTTCTTTCAGTATATAGTGGCTATTGATTAGTGGCCAAAGCAGTGAGAGAACTGCGGTGGGTCGGTCGCTTGTGGTCTTGAATGTGACCTCAGTGTGTGTTTTTATTCTTTTCGGCAGCTTCACTCCCTGCAGTCACAACTTGAATTTCAGGAACAGTCTATGGTGGAGAAATCTCTGGTCAGCCGTCAGGAAGCCAAAATCCGCGAACTGGAGACCAAACTAGAATATGAGAGGACCCAGACCAAACGTCTGGAGGTGAGTCATTTGTGATATTGTATGACAAATTCAATTAATTCACAGCAAGACACTGAACCAGGGCTGTAGTTCTAAAAAAAAATGTTTTTTAGTTGTAAATTTCCTTTAGTTTTAGTTCATTTTAATGTTAATTTTAGTTTTCATTCAATGACAGGGCACAACAAATTATTCCATGCATAATTTTTGTTGAATTGGGAGCTAAAACAACGTCCACGGCACATGCAAATATGCAACGGCATCAATGGCCACGATTCATTTACAGTTTATTCTTTTAATGAACTCTTATCTTTGGCTTCTCCATCTGTCCATGTTCGACCTCCAGTCTCTTGTAACACGGCTGAAGGAGAATCTGGAGAAGATGACGGAGGAACGAGACCAGCGTGTTACCAGCGAAAACCGGGAGAAGGATCAGAACAAGCGCATGCAGCGGCAGATCCGGGACATAAAGGAGGAGATGACTGAACTGTCTAAGAAAGAAACCGAAGCCAGCCGCAAAAAACATGAGCTGGTGAGTTCCAGAGCAGGATGGAGATTGCCTTAGTATCACTATAGCAACTATAATGAAGAGAAACTGCCACAATGCCACCTTTTATTGACATAGTTATTGCAGTAACCATAGCTTGACTGTGGCATTTTGTTGTAAGGCCACATGTAAAACCCATGGATGGCTTCTCATTACTATAAAATGGTTTCTATAAAACACAACATGGTTACTATATTAAAACCGCAGTTATTTTTCATAACTTTGATTGTTTGGACCTTTAACAGGAAATGGATATTGAAAGTCTGGAAGCAGCCAATCAGAGCTTACAAGTAGATCTGAAGTTGGCCTTTAAGCGGATTGGGGACCTGCAGGCCGCTATGGAAGATGAAATGGAGACGGATGATGATGACGACCTCATCAACAGGTATGAGGATTAGTCTCCTGTCATGTTCCCATGGCAACATTTCTCTGATCAGGATGACCACTGCATGTTACTTTCGTTGACATGCACTTTTTTCAGTTCTTTTGCTTTTCTTTTTCTTCTTTTGTTTCCTGTGTCCAATTTTATTTTAATGGATCAACAATTTACTCATTTTCCATTTCTCCTTTATTTTCCTTCCTTCCCCCCCCCCCCCCAAGTTTACAAGACATGGTGACAAAGTATCAGAAAAGAAAGAACAAAACGTGAGGATACTAAATGGTCTTTGTTTCTCATCTGTTGTTGGTTTGAGTTTGTAATTATATTCATTGTAAAAGCATGTGGAAAATGTTTTTGTATTAATCTGCGGTACAACAAACCATATGAAGTCTTACATGGAAAGTATTATATTATTTTTTAGCTGAAATGATTCATTAGTCCAATAAGTCATTTGATAATACAGCAGCATTTTCCTGTCTTCATGAGCATGTGCTGTACATGTTTAACACTATCATTATTGCTCATCTGATTTTGCTCATCATAACACGAGCCATCTTTTCATCAGAGCCCTGGAAGAGTCATGGAAAACCAATTTTCATCAGAGTCATGGAAAACTAATGGAAATATCAATATATATTTAAAAATTGGGATTTCTAGATTTATTTAGAATTTCTAAAGAAAAACAACAAAAAATTAATCTTTACAAAAATATTGAATTTTTTTGGCATTAAAAAGTCATTAAATTGGTAATTTCTGGAAATCTATATGAAAAACACAAAGAAACTAAGTGAATACCAAATGAATGCATTTAGAAGTTTCCACTCCCTGAGCGAATTATGATTCAGCATAAAGTTTCCCGGATGCTCTATGAATTCCTAGTGCATCTTGTTTAGCACATTGTGACGTGTTTATGTGTGTTGCTGTGCAAGTGTAACTGCTTGGATTTGGGAAGGGGGGAATCCACTGCATTCGGTTGATTTGCTGTAATTGGGTGGAACTTCAATATGCAACCAAAAGAAGCAGATTGTCACAGTCGATTAGCATCAGAATGTGAGCTGTGTGTGTGCTTAAGCTTTAAATTGTGCGTGACGGTAAGTTGAAATTCTCCACAAACAGCTGCAGCCTAAATCCAATGCACTCATGACGTCCCTGCTTGTGCGTTTGTGCAATTTTTAAACATATTTATGCTTGAATAAGCTTTATTGTATATTCTTAAAAGTAGAGCCTGGTATAAACAGTAATATTTACTGCAAAGGCTCATGGTAGTGATATGACATGTGCCACTGCGTTCACAGATCTCCACAGAGAGAATGCAGTAAGAGTGAACGATGTGAATGGTTTCTCTTTCTCTCTCCATCTTCTAAAATAGAGGCGGTTATTGTGGGATGGATTGAAATCCTCTTCTCCCAGATTTGTTTTTATTGAAACAACTTGTTGTGGCACTAACAACTAACTGAAGGATCATAACCTTGTCTTGACCAGCCGAAATGACCTTTATGTCAGCTGCTATGTCTGATTGAGCTTCTCTTGTTATCAGTGGAGATGAATCAGATATGGACTCTGAGGTGGAGGACCGCGTTGATGGGGTGAAGTCATTGCTCTCCAAAAGCAAAGGATCCACTAAGACGCTCACGGATGAGGGCACACAGAAAACCACCAGGTCAGTATGGAAACCCCTTTAGTTGCATATTAGAGTTTCATTTTAAGGCTTTAGATCATTTTGCGAGGCCTCAGAGTTGGATCAATTAAACCACATTTAAAGATGTTGGGGAACTAGTGACACGTTTGTTTACATTTAATGAAGGCTATGTTCTTACTTTGGAAGTACAGGTGAATATTTAATTGATCATTTGAAAGCCCCTTTCACACTACGAGTTGATCCCGGGAAATTGGTGCCTTCTGTGTGAACGCAAACACGTCCCGGGATTGATGCTGGGATCGATGGGGACCTAATAACATTGCCGGGATCAGTCCCGGAACGCGCACTGTGTGAACAAAATGATAGGGGGGCTACTGATGTGGTTTACCAAAGAACCAGCCAAGACTTGCATATGACCTCTCCATCTGTGAGAAGTGCTAATAAGTTCAAGATAGCATTTGATGGTCTTGGATTCATGACTGTCTCACCAGGAGCTGCTGTCTCTGTTCTGTTCCTCAGTAGTATTAGTAGGGAACTGTTACGTAACTGCCATTAGGAGTCTAATCCTTTTAAGTTTATTCCTGGGGTTAGTGTAAAATATGCTCCTAAATTACCTCTCAAATCTCTCTCATTCTTTGAATTCATGTTTATCTCTGTCACGGGTATCATCCTGTTTCATTCATTGATCATCTGCAATTCTGCCGCTTTTAATGTGTTTTCTGTTCGTCTCAGACACCCCAATGCCGCTAATGCTGATGTGAAAGATATAAAAGAAGTGAAAGAGGGAAAAGAGGGGAAGGAGGAAGTAAGAAAAGAGTCAGATGAGAGCCGTTCAGTGTCTGTGATGAGCTCGCTCAGCTACAGGAAACGCTCCCATCAGAAGGATGAGAGTTCCCTCTTCAGCGCCCTTCGTGAGCAACCGGACATGCCTGACCGATTGTCATTACGCAAAGCTAAAAGCAAATCCGTCGAAAGGCCTCAGACTGGTGATGACCTGGATGACCGGAGTTCAGTGATCTCCCAGGCTTACTCAGAGGCTGCCAGCAGGGCCAGGAGAGGCCTAGACCGTCGATGGACCAAGAGCAGTCCAGAATTTGACAAGGAGTCCATGGTGTCCTCAGTGGCCCCCAGCCGAGCTTCCACCCGCCACGGGATGGACCAAGATGATGATGCTCGGTCTGGTGTGAGCAGCTTTAGTTTAAGACGTAGTACTTCTTGGGTGGATGACAGCCGCAGCGATTACGGGTCAACGAGTGCCAGTCTGAGGCAACGATCTAGAAGTCGCAGTCCTGGGAGCACTAGCGTCGGGTCTCGAATCTCCCTGGCTCACAGCACTCGACTTAGTGAGTTCGGAGTTCGTTTGAATAATGATGATGTTGATGATGATGATGATATTGACTCTGTGAGTGTGGCCGCATACAGTCCACGCTCAGTGGGCCGTAGTCTGTCTACTCCTGCCCAACTACGCTCCTCTGAGAACCCACTGGACACCTCTGATGTCAAACCTGTGAGCCACCGCAACTACCTGGACCCCGAGCTAGAAAAAGCTATTAATGAAGTCCTGAGCTTCAAGCCAATCAAATTCAAACGTCGTAGCTTAGAAGACTCAGATGAAGATGAAGAAGAGAAAGGTGGTGCAGGAGAGGAAGAAGAAGAAAGGAAGAACATCAAGAGTTTGCAGCAAGACAAGGACGATGAAGGTCTGGGCCACAGCGGGTCGAGTTTGAGACGCTCCGCTTCAGGTTCTGCTGTAGATTCTGGACGTTCTGGAAGCTCGTTAAGTTCCTTTAGCTCCAAGAGCAGCAGGAAAAAGAACAAGAAGAAGAGCAGGCGTTCTGAGTCCGACAGCTCCTCCAATGAGGGTCACACTCGGCGGCGTTCCAGAAAGAAAGAAAAGAGAGGTTCCAGAAACTCAAGGAAGAAAGAATCTGGATCTTCCAAATCAGAATCGGAGTCTGAGTCATCATCTTCAAGCTCTGCATCAACCGTTTCATATCGCAGCTCGAACAGCGTTAAAAGAACCCCGGGTAAGAAAACTTCTGATGGGGGTCCGGAAAGTGATGAAGAACGACCCTCCAGCAAAAAAGAAGTGAAGAAACAGAAGAAGAAGATGGACAACCTGGTTATGAAGTATCTCTACAAGCCTGACAGTGAATAAGGATCATTATTAGGTGACTCTGGATAGGCCAGTCAAAGAGTTGATGTTCTCAAGAAGCTCTAAACGCATGATGTGTTCTGCAGTGTGTTAAACTCTAGAGCCCGATCGGTCTGCCAACATTAACGACAAAGTCATTAGTGAAGATTATGCTAAAGTATATAGAATATAATATAGAATAGAACATTGCAAACTAGTTTGGTTACAGCTCAAATGTCTCATTCTCATTCTATCATTCACCCTGCCTCCATTACATATTCTTGTCACACAAGTGTTTGATCACCACATTTGAGTGATCATTGCAAAAAAATGTGTTTATATATACAGTATCTATATTCTGTTCATGTATACTGAATTCTTTATACAGTACCAGTCAAAAGTTTGTACTCACGAATGGGAAAGTGTGTCCAGACTTTTGACTGGTACTGTACTATAATATACACATACATACTATTGCTACTGTATTATAATATACACATAAATAATATTGGCCGATATATATATCGATATCAGGCTTTTTTACTCCCTAATATCGGTATTGGCATCGGCCCAAAAAAAATCCATATCGGTCGGGCTCTACTCTAAACAGTGTTACAATTTTAATAAGCTCTGTCAAGAAATTAAATCTAATGATCTCGTTTGTGCCGCTGGATGGAAAAGCATGCCCTGTCATTGAAGCTTAAGCATGGTTTGGGGTTAGAACAATGTCACAGCCAGATTCAAATTGTGCCCACTTACAGTAGAGTACTAACACAAGAATGCTTGTCTTGATTTTACCAAGTAGGACATGTTCCTTGTTGGTTCTGGAACAACATGCTATCAATCGGATCATTGCGGCAAGTTAGACTTAGAAATTGATTTTGGAGCTGGCAGAACCTTATCATTATCAACCATTTAATTGCAAGGATATGTTGGGTACTTAAGAAAGGATAAGTAAAGGGATAGGGTTAGGACTTTTTGTTCCAGAACCAACAAAAGATGTTCCAGGAAAATGTAGCAAGCCACAACTAAAGTACACAAAGTTTTAGAGATATTTTGCAAGAGTTTGAATGATAATTCAGCAGGACCTTATTAAAAACAGAGTGATATTTTGGGCACTGCTGCAGATGTGCATTTGTGAGCAGTCAGGGACATTCACTCATGACCTTTGTGCTATCGATCTGTGCATGGCATTGAGCACATTTGACCTCTCGCAAGGAACAGGTCTGCACTGAGTGTGTGGCTGTAACCTTCTCTTTATCTTCTGCTTATTTCCTGTTTCTAAAAAAATCTTTTTTTTTCTCCAGCCCCCCTCTCTACAGACTGCACTCAGCGCAACACGACGAAGACAACACTGGACCAGAGAAAGACACTACACAAACTGGAAGAACTAACCTTAAAGACAGCAATGGTGACAGCCAACCTTCAGAAAGCGCTGCGTAGATCTGATCTGCTGCTCACATGCACTGAAAAATGCCTCTGTTTACCTCTCATCTACCCTAGTACGAACTCACTTCGGACAGTTCATCACCGCTGGTCTCCATATACCATGTGTTATACAGTATTTTCTCTGCAGCTGTGTGGCACATGTATTTATTTAGATCTCACATCTCTGTCAACAACCACTCAAAGAAAATGAAGTAATATATTGTGAAAAGGAATGAGAATCTTTATCCAATGTGTAATGTTGTTTTGAATGGTTAGAGCAGTGGTTCTCAACCCTGGTCCTGGCACCCCCCAACACTGCACATTTTGTATGTCTCCCTTTTTAAATACACCTGATTCAGGTCTTCAGCACATTAGTAGAGGCTCCAAGACCTGAAATGAGTGTGTCAGACAAATGAGATCCTCAAAATGTGCAGTGTTGGGGGCGCCAGGACCAGGGTTGAGAACCACTGGGTTAAGACTAAGAGTGACTGCTTCATGACATATTTTGCCTTGAGTTTGCTTGAGTGAACTGTTTAAAAGAGCTTTACTGTAGTTTGCAGTTAATGCAATAGGGTGTTTATCTTTCTCTCCTTTGTTTTCTTTATGAGCTTATGCGCTTCTGTTAACCAGAGTAAGTTAATTTAGCACTGGTTTTCTTAATGGCAGCGTTTGAGTTTATTTTCATATGGGAGTGCATCATGTTTGGGCCTTAAATTATATTTATACCCCTTAAGTTAATATAATAATTTAGTACTATATAATTTAACTCAGCCAAAATTTATTATTAATGGGAGTCTAATAATTTCTAATGTTTTGTCTGTGGGTATGTGTGGTGTGTGCATGTGTTGTGTTTGTCCTCCTGTTTTTCTATGCATTAAATGAGACTTTTATTATGAAAATTCACGCAAACAAGAGACTTTTTGTCTATGCAGTGGCTTATGCAGTAAAATAAAAATTATATACAAGAGCAATATATATGCAAGAAAGAGTTTTGCATTCATTTTATTGTAAATAAAAGATGTTGATCCATTTCCATGGCTGTGAACTTGATTTCTGACAAAAGACTAAGAGTGTCAGTAGGGTATACAGATTATACAGGGTATCTGTATACAGATTCAGCCTTTATGTATGCTTAGAAGTACAATAGAGATGGATGATTTAGCCAGTTCTTGCCATTTGTTGAGTAATATGCAATAGACAGTTAATGAACAGAGTACAGGCAGTTTGTAGGCATGTCAGCTGAGGCTGAGATAAAGGTTTAGCTGGTTACCTTTAGCAGGTGCACGGCCCCTGCTGGTAGATGCCATTATAGAGGCAAAAAGAGTATTTGTCCATATTTAACAGTATATTTTTTGGATATTATATTATATGTATTATATTTTACTGTATTTATTATATTTGATCAGTCATCAAGTTTTTGGAGGGCTCTTAATTTGGAGGGGGAAGTTCTAATATGATTGATGATCAGTCACATGGCAATTACAGCTTAGGTGATTGTTTCTCAGATTTAGCTGCTCAAGATGGCAGTATCCATGTTGTGTACTTTCTAAGTAAGTTCTCCAGGTATGTTACATTTTCTTGATCTAACCCCATCCAAAATTCCTATGCAAGCTAGAGCATCATAACTCCTCTCCTTTTATCACAAACCACCTGGAACAATTACGTTTTTTAAATATTTATTGACTTATAATTGTGTGAACATGTTATTTTCCTTATATATGTGTGCTTGTGCATGGCCTAATGTCCTTTTTAAAGTGAAATATTATAACAACCGACTATTGAGGACATTTCACTGGTCCTCACTAGTTAAAAAGGCTTATAAATCAGCCAAAACATGTTTCGGTGAGGGTTGTGTTTAGGGGTAAGGGATGGGTTAGGTGATATAAAATATCATTAACCTGATATAAAATCAATAGAAGTCTATACAATGTCCTCATTGATATAGTGACACATTTTACTGTGTGTAAAATTGTAAATATATTTTTTTAAGTTATCTTCAATCACCATTATGACAGCAGCTGGTATTAAGAAAATGTAGCTTATTTTCCGGAGTTTAAAATAACATCTGTCTAGCAGAGTAGAATGAACGCAGTGTGCAAACACAAGAATAGCATTTAATCCCTGGAGTCTCCAGGGGGCCCTTAGATAAACAGCGCTGTGGGAACAGGAGAGGCATGCTGGGATTTCCCACTGCTTTGTGTTTGGGCTCATTCACAGTATCTGACTTCTCTGTTCTGATCCCTGTTCATTGATATGATGCTCTTCAGTGGAAAAGTTAAACCTGCAGGACACTACGGTTTAAAGCCTCCCCTGCTTCGTCTCTTGATGAGTATTAAAGAAATGTTATAGCCGGAAGAAGCTTATGGAGCGTTCACTTCATCTGTCAGAGGAAGTTCTAGATGTATACTGCTCTAGAAGAGTGCTGTTGTCACTCTGTGTAGGCCTACTGATGTGTGATGCATGATTTGTTTTGCAAGCTTTATTCTGGTTCCCAGATAACTAAGTGAAATGTTGGGCAACGGTTTGGTTTGATTTTGCTATGTTTTTAAATTCTTCCTATACTTTTTTTTAGTAATTGTAAGATAATGCATATTTCAAATTCCAATTCAACGAATAATAGTCAGACTTTCATTTCTTAATTTGACAAGCGAATCGCATCAAAGAGATGCCATCTACAAAGGCCAATCAGATTGGAGGACGTAAATTAAAAGCCCGTTCACACAATGAACGAGACCTACAGTAACTATAAGCATAAAGTTTGCGAAAAATTGTTAACGACGTCCACACCACGACTATAATGATTATAATTTTATTTTTGTACAGGTGATGAACGCTTAAAACCCAACCAATCATAATCCATCTGATTAGCGTGCTGCTGTTATCTTAAAGTCTGCATGAAACGGAAGTTACGAATTCTTCCCGTATTGACGTATTGGAGTGAAACTGCTCCTGCTGCTGCCTGCGTTTTTCGCTTGACGTTTGCAAGAAGTTTAGAACTGCTCAAACTGACGCTCTCGACCGCTTTCAATTTCTTTCTTCTGCTGAACACAAAATATATATTTTGAAGAATTTTCCAGACTATGGAAGTCAACGGGGCCCATCAACTGTTTGGTTACGACATTCTTTAAAATATCTTCTTTTGTGTTCAGCATAATAAAGAAATGCATACAGGTTTGGAACAACATGAGGGTGAGTAAATGATGACAGAATTTTCATTTTTGGGTGAACTATCCCTTTAAGTGTTGTATAATGAGTATTATGTTATTCTGACAGATGCTGGATTGTTTCATAGATCTTTTAATATCGCATATATAATTCCCAAGTCTCAGCGAGTTTAAACTTCTTCTAGAATCCCGTGATTTAACACCTCTCTGTTGCTCTCTGCTGATCACAGCAATCCCAGAGCTAATTAACATAGTCCTCTCTGGGTTGAGGATGGATTTCTTCCGCTTTAGATAATGGTCTTTTAATGTGTCCATGTCAGACAAAGTCAATATACATTTACTTTATTATTCCCCCAATAAATACGCGCTGATCTTCTTGCTGTGTAGTTCCCGTTTGGATCCCCATTTGAAGTGCAGGGAATGCGTGCCGTCTGTTGAGTGATGTTCCCGTTGAGAGGAACGTGGGAACATCAGGAATCATGACACAAAGAGGCTAATCGTTTTTTAACAGCTTTCTTTGTTTACAACTGAAGGGATGGGAGACAAACTATTTGCAATATGTGAAAGAATTATTCTTAACTAAAAATACTCCATTTTTATTATTCATGTATTAATGGTCTCTACAGTGTTGAGATCATAGATTCCCCCAAAGACATATGTTTCAGAACTTTAAACTGCTTAAAAGCACAAATTAATTAGCCATTTAATTCCAGAGTTCATTAGCAGAGCAGATGGAATGAATACTGTAGGGTATATAGACAAATGATCCATCCATAGATTACCAGACTGTTTCAGCACCAGTCTTCACACACTCTCCACTGTAATAAATTCTAACACTATATCCACAGGAAGATATAAGTGAGTCACTGAGAATTTTGTTAGTCGCCCTCGGCAATGCTATATATCAGTGTGCTCACCTGGTGACGCTTCTTTCATATTTCATGTTCAGATTAAAAAATAAGATTTAATGTGTATATTTATTATTTATTTACAAATGGACCCTATAACACTATATATACTTAGTGTTATATCACATTGGCATTGACATGAGCACAGAAACATTGATGTGATCTTTGCGTCTGTCTCAATGTTGTTGTAGATCTACCGTGTAGAACGCAGAGACAATAAACCTTGACTCTCTGCAACCTGTTCAAACTGCTGACAAAATGCATCCGCCAAGTCCAGTCCAACCCTGCAGGCCAGCTGCCAACCCTTTCCCATAAAGATCAGCTAATGAAAAAGCTGCTAAGATGGTTCCTATAGACATATTCTTAAATAATAAAACCCGAGGCTTAAATGAAACATTTATAGCCCTTTTCAACAGAATTTCTTCCAGTCCAGCGATCCTGCAGTGTAATATTGTGGGTGTGAGATTTCTGAAGGTGTGAAGGTCAGTGACGGTTTAATAGAGCATGATTCTCTTGGTAAGTGAATTATCAGTGCGGTGCCATAAATCACTGGAATAAATCAGTCAGGGACCCCAGAGACTAATTTCACTAATGCACGTCTACACAGTCAGAATGACCTCTGACCTTTATAAGGCCTGGTACTTGTTTGAGGGAAGGTCATATATTCTGCTTCCAGGTGGTCATTTGGCAGCCGAGCGACTGCCATTAGCTTTCTAGCTTCAGGTTTTATAGACCTCCTAGGTTTTAGGTAATAACCTACCACTTTTTTCTAGTGGTCTTCTTGATTCAAATTTTCCACAGTCATTTATCTCCATTAACATTTATAAATGATACCATTGAATCAGTATTATGAAACTATTGACTATTAATCATTCCCTTTATTTATAAAATACCATTTATTTGAGGTTTATTGCAAAATATTCAACTATCTTAAGTTGACTGAATGGGAGTTTGAATCAATTACATAATTGGCAATGCTTTATAGGAGTAGGCACTAACTACTAAGCTGTTGTACCACAATGCAGAATGATTTAGAATCAAAGAACATTGTGTAACAACCTTGGAAATCTGTCTTTAACGTTTTCTATGTTATCTCTAACAGTCAATGGGAAAATGAATGTTGTTTTATTTTCCCCAACTCTACTGTTGCACTAGCTTCTTAAAGTTTGAGTTCAGGGTAGTGACTGATTAAAAAAGGTTTGTTGTGTTTGATCAGATATCCGAGCGCTCTATGTTTGTGTGTCAGTCTCTGTACAACCAGGATGACAACAGAAAATGAATAATGCTGGATCAAACAGCAGTCAGCAATATAATCAGTGCGCTCGGGGACTCTGTTACCGCTGTGATATTTGCTGTTTGTTTGGCTGTGCCTTCTGCAACATTTCAACATTCCACACTGTCACAGAAGATGTTGAGAAACTCATTTTCATGCACTTGAGAGTTGTGATGTGAGCCGATGTTTATGTAGTCTTAACCCCGGCTTCGCAGAAAAGGCGTAAACCTAGTCCCAGGCTAAAATGCATGTTTGAGCTGTTTTAACTGAAAGCAACTTGCTCTGGAATATCTTAAAGTGCTATTGTTTTGTCTCAAGATGCACATCAGTAATGTTTTTTCTAACTAAGGCAAGTCTATAAAAGCTACATATATGTCTGAATTGAACTAATGGCCTAAACAGCTTTACAGTGATAACAGGAAAATTATATCTGAAGTCAGTTCAGTGTTGATTCAGTTCCGTAATAAAGATAATCAATTATTAAATTAGTTAATTTAATCTATAAAGCAGTTCTGCAAAAAAATGTCATCGTCCAGCTCAGTTCAGTTCTCCTACAACAGCGTCAGTACAGTCAGATCAATAATATTGTTGACTATTAAGTGTCCCCAACTAAGCAAGGTGACAAACTCCATCAGGGGACATAATGGAGAGAGAAAAAAACTTGGGGAGAAATCAGGCTCAGTCGGGGGGCCAGTTCTCCTCTGACCAATGAATGAACGGTGTGATTATGATTCAGGCCGCATCAGAAGTCATTATTGAAGGTAAAGCTTTATTTCTTGTTAATTTAGCCACTGCATCAAATACATACCTAGGCTTGTGTTTGTTCTCTTCTAAGATATTTTTTAAGGCCTTTCAGTACTATGCAATAACACTTTCCTTCCAGGAAATGTGAAATACCTCTAGTTTTGTTTTCTTCCAGCTACGCTTCATTTTCCTGGCAGCTCTCTTGAGGGTCCGAGTGTGCTCGTTGTTATACCAAGGTGACGGACTATTTTCATTAATCTTCTTTATGTGCAAAGGAGCAACCATGTCTAAAGTGCTGGAAAAGATGAGTCAATAGTTTCTGTTGCAACATCGAGTTCTTCTAAGCTATCCAGTATGCCGAGACGTAGAAACTGATCAGGAAGATTATTTATAAAGCAATCTTTAGTGTTAGAAATGATAGTTCTACCATATTTGTAACGGGGAGTTTGTCTTGCAGCCTTGGCTAAATGGAGCATTCACGAGACTAGATATTGATCTGAGATGGCATCGCTCTGCTGCAGAATTTAACGCTATCAACATTGATTCCATGTGACAATGTTTGCAATATCTGCAGTAATTCCGATAGAAAATCAGCAAATTCTTTGATTAAGACTGTATGGTGGCCTGTATACAATAGCCAGTACAAATATCAAACAGGATTTATCACTTACACTAGATGACGTTACATAAAGCACCATCACTTCTAACGAATTCTACCTGAAACTCGACCTCTGATTAATACTGGAAAATTACTATAAATTACAGCAACACCTCCCCCTTTTCCTTTTAGACAAGGCTCATGTTCATAACAGATGTGAGAACCGGTCATCCTTATCTCAATAGATATTAATCATTCTAATATAAGACATAAATCATTTTAATATGCTGATTTGCAGCTCATTCATTATTTCTTATTAGTATCATCAATGTTGAAAACAGTTCTGCTGCTTAATGTTTTTGTGGTTACCGTAATACATTTTTCGGGATTAATAGGAAGTTCAAAAGAACAGCATTTATTTGATAATATAAATATTTGTAACATTCTCCTTACTGTCACTTTTGATAAATTTAATTGAATAAAAATACGTAATTTTTCCACACACAAAAAAAAAGACTGACTCCAAACTTTTGAATGGTGGTGTAAATATGTTTTTTCCCAATTAATACTGTGTGTGGTAATAAAACACATTAATTGTGTTTAAAATAGTTATAGATGTAGTATAGCCTCGGGACACTGCTGTCACTGCTTGAAATGTCATTTCAACCACCCATTTTCTGTTAAAATGACTTATTAGCAGTCTGAGCTTCGGTCCCTGGCCTCATGAATATTAATATTACCACCCCAACATGCAAACAGAGTAATGTTTGTTCTTGCCTGATGAATAATTTACTTGGTCTTAGAAGTGGTCACAGGTGTGCGAATGGGTTCTCAAATGTGAAAGAGAAACTTTTTTTAAATCACAATTTAAACCTGAGGGTCAGACTGTACCAGTTTCCTCCTGAGGTGAAATCCTTTGTGTAAAAGCATAAAACTCTGTTATATAATCTCATGCTGATACAATCTCAGCAGCCATTCTACAAACCCCCCCAAGGCTCAGAACATGAAATACAATGTCATGAAAGTATAGGAGGAGAGTTCAGATATGCTTAATCTCAGATGTGTGGCTCTTTTGATGATTTGTTTTGGCTCACGAGTGATTTCGTACACTGAAAGAAACAGAATAAGGCTGCATGGATTGTGTGCGTCACGTTTCATATTGTGAAGTCTGAATGTGGAAGGCGTTCTGGTCTGTGATACTGTACACTAGGTCTCAGTCATCTCCGTCATCATTCACATGGATATGTGAAGGTCACAGGAATTGTGGGGTGGCTGTGAGTAGGTGGAGCAAACCAGGTTGTACGTGATATTGGAGAAACCTTAGAAAGATTTATTTTCATTCTTTCAAATCATATTATCTCAATCATGTTGTTATTGCAGCTATTATGAGAAAAGCAATTTCAGAAACATCAACTGCTATTGAGATGAATGGCAATGCTAACAGATACCACTCAGGTTTAATAGACATCCTCACTGCATAGACAACGCAGGGTGCTTGGGTACAAAGAGACATTGTTTCTGCTCATGTTGACAGAATGACTTCATCAGTACAGGCAGAGCTGTCCAGTCCTGAGTGGAAATGTTTTCAGAGAGAAAGGCTCATTTAGCAGAACAGAGGGAGGCCGTGACATCAGCAGACTGAGACAAAAATATCTGGCAGCTGTGAAAGGCTTGGTGCCTGAATCACACTTTTCACAGCAGTTTTCAAACCCTCAGGCAGATACACACATACTCAAGGTCTACATTTTAGGATGTGAATTTCACCTTTCATAATCCTATAATACTGATCTCTGAAAGTGATATTTTCAAACCGATACATATTATATCATTAAGAAATGCCTCAATCTCACAAATTAAACTACTAGAAATACAAAAAATATTAATTAAAATGGTTTTCTCTCTCTCTCACTCTCTGAAACATATATATATATACATACAGTGTATCTATTTTATTTTACAAATATCTTTTTTTTGTGTGTGTAATATATTTTATATGTAATGATTACACTTAAAAATGCTGGGTTGTTTCAACCCATGTTTAGGTCAAAGACCCAGAATGGGTTGAAACAACCCAGCATTTTTTTTGTTGCATTATTAATTATATGTTTGTTTTATTGAAAATAACTGTAATAATAAACTATTTTTATGTTTCTTTGTTAAAATTCTTTCATTAAAATTCTTCCCTAATCACTATGCAGTTTGATTATGGCCAGGCCCTATACTGTCATTGATAAGGGCAAAGTACATCTTTTTACTGATATTGGAGGCTATAGATTAACTTCTCAATAATAATATCTAAATGGCTGTTTAGTCAGCAACCCATCCGAAATGAATTTAGAGCCCGTGAAGATGATGATGATCGCTTCATTACCTCAACACATTGGTCAGTCTATTTCACGGCCGTGATTTTCATTAGCTAAGCAGACAGAAGTGCTGCGCAGCTGAAATCTCTGGCTGAGGGTGTAAGCAATGAGATACAAGCATTAAAAAAATAACTGTCTGGCCAAATATACACAGGATGTAAAAAAAAAAAAAAAAAAGAGCCTGCATTGGGCCGGTTGCATAAACTGCTAAGACTAGTCTTACAAGTTAGTCATCAAATTAATTTTCTTTAAGACTGTTCATAACTCTTTTTTTTTAAAGTCAGTTACGTACATAAAAATGTAGATTGCTCTAATTTGATACCGAAAAGTAAGACTGATTACCCCTGCTAGTTGGTCATATACATAATAGCTATGTTTAAGCAACTGGCCTGCTACAGTTGCTGCTTCAGTTTTTATTGCTCTAGAACTATTTGGACATTTAACCCCCACTTAAAATGTGACAAAATATCCAACCAAGTGGCGTCTGCAAATAAATGATTTTCTCAGAATTAAGTCAGAACTAACTTCACTTCACTCATTTTCCAACTTCAATTTGCCATTTTTGCTGCTTTACATTTGTCTACACTTATACATTTTTCTATTAACATTTCTTAAACATTCCCTAGACATTGACTGAAAGTTCAGATTCTTTAATATTGTTCTTTATAGTTATTTTGCACTTTAGTCTGAAACATTTGTTTACTTTATAACAATGTGTTGTATTGTTTTATTGTATTTAAATGTTCAGAGTTGAACATCACAATCCTCTTGTTTTATCTGTTCTGAAATGTAAAACCCAATTAAGTTTTTTCTTTTAATATTGCAATTATTTTACCCACTAAAACCCATTTACTCACTGCCCCCTCCCTTTTAAATGTCTGTATTCCCCAGGGTTAAGTTTATATTAGCACTTGTTCTCATTGCATTAGGACGATATGTCCATCCTCATGTATCTGATGTAATTTCCCTCTGCCTCTCCTCTCACACACAAAAGCTGCTGCTCTAAATAAGCCCAATGCTACTGGATGAGCGCCAGGCTGCTGTCCAAAGTGTCCAGGCGCGCTGAGGTTGATTGGAGCTGTCCGCGGTCCTGAACCTCCACCGCGCAATCCGCTTATAACAGCCCGCGAGTCGAGCTCTCTCTCTCTGCGCGAGTCTCCGGGAAACACGAGTGTAGACCATATGCTTACTAGACCTTACGGACATTTTATTTGACGTTCGAGTCATTCTCGCTGGATTGTTTAACACAAGGACAAATTATAGTGTGTTCTGAGGAGTCGTTTCAGAATGTGCGTAAGGATCGAGCTCCAAACGAACTGGCTCTTTCTGCTGCTCAGTCTTTCTGTGATTCACACGCGTTGTCAAGGTGAGTATTTATATTTAAGTAGCCTACCAAAATCTACTAATGCTGCTGTATGTAGTAGAGTTACATTTTCATCTCGGGCACACGACTAACGGGGATTGTAGCCTACGTGCTGTCTGGGGCTTTACTGGAAAAGGATTTCTCAGTTAGTGCCCCACGATTGTCATTTACCCACAAACGCATATGAATTGAGTCAATTTAGGATATTTAGAGGTTCATTGATCACGTGTTATACTTTAACAGAAATATCGCAGGACTACACGAAGCTGTCACGCATAAACTTCACCCGTGGAGTGTTGAAATAAAGTAAGGGGCCGTTCACATTGACACGATATTGCGTTAAAAAAACAGACGCAGGGAGGGCAACGGAATTGGGTCTCGAGGCGCCTAACTTTAAGCTTTTCGTCTCCGAATAACTTAAAAAGTAAGTCAAAACAAAATGTTGGACTTCATATTTTTTGAGTTTCAGCAACCACAAAAGTTACATTAAACGTTGGTTTTAGAACGTATTTTTCACTTCTTGTTTTAGACACAAATAGACGTTTGCGAACAAGTCGCGTTCTGTTGCAGTAACCATAGAAACCGTACGCAGCTCGAGCACTTTAGTATCGGACTGAATGTTAAAAAAACATGACGAGTACTTTCATTACCGCTTAATTTTAAAGATAAAGACATTTAATACATGTAACATTTGAACTTGTTTTAAGGTGTTTTAGATATTTGACGCCCCATAGCAAATTGCGTTGCTCAAGAGAGACAAACAACCATAACATATTGCGCCTCGAAGATGCACCATTTCACACAAGTCAAATATAGGCGCAGTGTTACAACGGGACAGAGTGATTGTGCTGTGGGTCCCTGCAGAAGAAGATAATGACACTATAATCCTGAAGATCAGATTACCACCCGTCCCGAACAGACCTGTTTATGAAACCAGCAGAGTTGTGTTGTTTCTACGAGTCTAATAACATACTCGATCTCAGCTTATTCAGGTCATTTTAACAGATACGGATAGACTGCAGATGGCACAGGGGTTTTCATAAGAAAGCTGCTTCACAAGTCAGTTTATTGTTGCTGTTTATATTTAAGTTAGTGACGCAGCATGTTTGGCAGCCATATGTTGTGTTGTTGTTGTGATAATGAGATGCATGTCTCCTGTACTATCCTGTGGGCTCACGTTTGTTGGAATTGCCAATAGTCTAATTACTAAAATAAATAAATAAATAAAAATACAATATCATTGCTGCTTTGCTCTTTGTTGTAAAGTGCAGAAACATCGATGATACTGCACACTACCATTAAAATCACGGATGCTTCTACTTAAAAATGTTGCATTAAGATGAAACTTCCAATGACTTTTGTGTATCTCTGACTTGCAGGCCTGCACATTACATGATGTAAATTTCTGATTGGTCTTATTTGGGTTTTTCCATTTGTTAAAGGAGATTTTTTTATATTTTTGAATCATGGTGAATGCACATTTTGATATTTATAATTTATTTGGCTATAAGCTAACAAAGTGAGCAGTTACAAAACTTTGCATGTGTTTATGCTTGGCATATCATTATGTAGATTCGTCCTTCAGTGTGCTTTTTAATATGATTCCAAATTATAAATTGAATTATAATGGTTATTAGGGGTGTAACGATACCCTCATGTCACTGAGGATCCTTCAGGTCCTTCATCCCAGTAGCAGTTAGACTCTATAATGCAACATCTCAATGCAGCACTGCTGCTGCTGAACTTTGAGTAGCACTGGACAATATTTTGATTTCTTTATCTATTTATTACACTGCGTGTCCTCCAACTGTGCAATATGTTACCTCTTTCATTCGCATCATACTTATTTGTATATTTGTGTTTATAGACTGTCTGTTTACATAAGGTTATTGTGTGTATACAGTTGTTTTATTATTATTATTGTAATTAATTTTACTCTATTCTATTTTTCATTCCGTATAGTTTTGTATTTTACTTTTATTTTTTCCTTGAGCTGCTGTAACACAGGAATTTCCCAGTGTGGGATTAATAAACTCTATCCCATCCCACGATACAATATTATTGCGATACTCCATGACACATGATAAAAGGTTAACAAAAAAATGTACTGTTAATTAAAATGCTAAATTTAGTATTACAATGGGGTGTAAAATGAATAGGCTTGGATTTGGTGCTGGTAACCCAATGCACAGGACAATGGTGGCAAAATAAAAATATTGATGATTCTGAAGCTGGAAATACAGAATTATTTTAGACGAATGCTTGCACTCTGTCACTGACTAGATATATTTCTAATAATGTATAAGCCACTTTTTACTGGTAACATAAGACATTTGGCATTATCAGGACCCACAAATATTCCCCCATTGCATTATTATACATTATAGTCAACATGTATAGAAGTTTAATGTAGTACTACCGACACTAAAACTCTGTAAACTTTTTTTCTCACACAGTAATTTTGGGTGAACTATACATAGATGGTCGCTATACATGTTGTCGCATTTTTGTATTGCAACATACTGTTGTCGTGATTCCTGTTACCCTATCTTAAGGACTTTAAAGTTCTTAAGAAAGGGTAACACAAGACCGGAATCATGACAATTGTGATGAAAAATACATTTTAGCTGGCAAATAGTTAATGTCATTGTGACTTTTTGAGCTATGAATGATTTTTTTAAAGAAGTATTTGAGAGTGAATGAGTCATTTAGGCAGCTGGAAGAAATTTTATTTCTATGCATGCAGGCAGAAGTAAATGAAGTAATTTTGAAGTGTGCACTAGGTCTATTCAAATGTCTATTTCATGAATTCATTTTGCTGCAGCTTTCTTATCAGATCCTTTCATAATTCTGTGCAAGATTCATGGTCTTGTATTCTGGCAATTCAAAAACAGAAGGATGGGAACAGTCTGAGGGCTTCAATTTCTGTCTTCTATACCTCTGATTTCAGGGGAGGGGTTGAAACACCTGTTTTTTGGATTGCTGGTGATTAGCTTGATCAAGGGCTATTCAGAAGCTGCTCGTTGACATAATTAGCCTGGTGCTTTGTTGGTTTATGGCTTGTAAATGAGTCATTATGGCAGAATGCTCTCTAATACCTGCTACAAACTGCGGCTTCAGCAATCCTATAAGATCATTACAAATCACACTGTACGACATGGATCTATTAAACTTGGTTACGACATGTATGTAGACTGATGACACCTATTGAATCGTGGGCTACGACGTAAGTTAGAATTGAAGAATAGAACATCATCAGTGTGCGCAAATAGAGCAAGATGAATCGCACTTGACTTTGGCAATTGTAGTTTTATGTGCGCTGAAAAAAAGGAGTAAGCGAAAGAGGAGAATATGGATGTGGTCATATAGGGAAAAAGGCCAACTTGGCATGCCAATTTTTTTGATAATGTAGCTTGAGGCCCCGTTTACATGTACATGGTAATTTTGAATAACGGAGACATTCCCTTCGTTTACACGCAAACGGAGAATTCGCCACTGAAAACGATTCTTTCTGAAAACGATTCGTTCTAAAAACTCCGGCCAGAGTGGAGATTTTGGAAAACTGTTTGCACGTTTGCATGTAAACTGAGAAAAACTGAGTTTTAGGCAGCCGACGTCACAGTATGTGACTATTTTCGGGATTCTGATTGGCTAACGTGGGCTTGAGCTTCTCGTTACACTGCCACCTACAGGTTTGGCATGCTCTTGACGGCATATACACGGGTTCGTGTAAACGAACACTTTTCTGAAAACTGACAGGTGTGCGCGATGTTATTTTTGAAAACGGAGAGGGGTGAAATGTCCGTTTATGAAAATAGCCGTCCACGTGTAAACGTAGCCTGAGGAAAGTATACGTTTTAGCGCCATGCCGCGTTGATCAATACGCCATTTCATGCAGCTTTTTTTGGGTAGTCAGTAAGCGTTGTAGCAGCAAACACACTGTGAGAGGATTATGCTTAACTTCTGACATTGTCAAAAATGATCGCAGGCTATCTTTGGTCACAAGATCGTCACAACGGACGTCTTTGAACCTCTCACACTGTGACGTAGGACAACTGTTTAGAAGCCACATCTACAAAAATCGCCACGACTGGTCATCTTTTGTCTGGGACAGCCCAAAATTGAACAATCGTGCATCGATACAGTAATATCCTCATGTTGTCTGAACTCTGGTGGGCCCGAGATAACCGTACCTTTGCCGTCTCTCTCAGACACTGAAAGTCTTTTGGGTTCTTCTGTGAGAACTTTTTCTCTGATAATGGTTTATGTACTTCATGTGTAACTAATTTACACAGAAAAGAGCAGAATCTCTTAGCAACAGATAGCCATCCTAACCAAAATCACAGCTGATGTTACTTCCGTTTCATCCATCAAATAGAAATGGGAGGTTAAGTTGGTTGCATTGCTTTGCGGCGTACAGCTTTGAACCATAAGCAATGGCAGGCCGATCTGATATGGCCTTTTCTCATGAAGAAAGGCAGCAGATTATAGAGGAAATACAGTATAATGTGCCTGGATTTACTGCATTTATTGTGGCGTTTTAACTGTGTGACCATACAAAACCCTTAAAGTATGCCACACACATTTCCTTTTGTGTCAAATGCATTTATTCAATCGGCACACTGTGATGGTTCTTGTATTGATTTCAAGTGTTTTTATTTCAGCCTAAAGGGCGGCGACATCGACTTCTTAGGCATCAATACTTGCTGATCCTCTTGAAAGCGCAAGGCTGATGCTCTTTACATGCCAGGCACCTGCAGCCACACAACCATAAAATTGGTATATTTAAGAGGAAGATTACAAGTTGACTTTTTGACTTTTAAAATGCCACAAGTCCATTGGCCTCCTAATCCCTCTCTTGTTATGTGTGACATTTCATTATTTAGTATCCTGATGGTTTCCTCTGCCTCTGATTCAGGATGCAGAACACGGTACACCAACACTAAGGATATTTATTTTTTTCGAAGGCAATAAATGGTCCATTCTGATTTTGCTTTCTTCATGAAAGGAACTGCATTTTGAAATGCTTGAATGGTTGTTTTTTTATGAATTTTGTCAGAAGGAAAACTGAAGAACACAAGACTGTTTAGTAATTAAAAGCAGCTGTGCTTTTGCTGGGATCTGCATATGTTCCATATGTGTGCGTATAGTATGTTAGCGCAAAATAAATATCTAGTTTTCCTTGATTGACAGCTACAGCTCAGCTAGACCAAACCTCTGCTTTTTTGACATCTAAATATGTATGAATGAAGGGGCAGTATTTTTTATAATATGTTTTATTTACTATTTATATAGACAATTTTTAATGAATAAATTACTATTTATATTTACAATTGTGTTTTTTTTTTAGTCTGTAAAATTACTTATTTTATTTATTTTAAGTACTTAAAGGTAACCACAGTAAACTGAGTACACAGCTAGTTTATTTCTGCAAATATACTACAACATAGGTACTGATAGTTTATACTTGTAGCACATTTTTTAGTTTATGAAAGTACACTTTGAATTATACTCTCAGTAAACTACTAATTTAGGCCTAGTAGTTTTATATTGGAAGTACTTGTAAGTTTTCTTTAAGTGAACATAACATCACACTTAAAGTTTACTATTTATATTATTTTTGCACTAAGTATACTACTGCGTTCCAATTTAGAAAACAATTATTATACTTCTTATACATACTAATATACATTTAAAAGTTCTTTAACTCTTTCCCTGCCAGACTTGTTTTTAAGTTGCCAGCCAGCATCAGCATTTTTTATAATTTTCAGAATATTCAGAATATTTATATTATAGTATATGCCAAATATACTTAGACTTTTCTATCAGTATAAGTCAAGTATACTCGAGTGTAATTTGAGTACTGTATATACATACAAATTAGACTGACAGTATACTTTCTTATTTTCTGTTTAAAAGTATAGCCTAATAACAGCACACTTGAATAAACTTTTTTTTGTAAGAGGTTTCGGCAGTTCAGAATGTATTCTTTCTTTTAGGAGACAACTTTATTTATCATGCACTTTGATCCTTAAAACTTTGCAGACCTTTTACATTCAGCTTTATTACATATTACAAACTGCGTGAAAGGTAATATTTGAAAAAGCATAATTGGGGGTCAAGTGTCTGGATTTTGTGTAATTATTTGAACATTTTTATTGGAGTTTGTGTAATTATTTGAACATTTGTATTGCATTTATGCTGATATTTGATGTATGATGATGAGAGATGTCAGGTATAACACCACTGCCCAGTGTCTTTAAATAAGTGACAGGGAAAGGTGTCTGAGATCCTTGAGCACATTTGTTAAATAAGAGGCTCTGTGTTTCGTCAGGATGAGAGCAGAGGACACTGGGCTCTCAAAGGCTCCAGGACAAACGAAGCTTTCATGGCGTCTCTGTTTCAGCGTTCAGATGTTCAGATGCCACTGTATTTGAAACGGCTGCTGCGATCGAATCCCAGAGTATTTGAATTCTGCATCAGAGACTGCATCTGTCATGCTGTAATAAATGCACTGTTGATGTTCTTCCGTTTGAGACTTTTCTCCCCGCGTTCCTCTTTCAGAGGCAGAAACGCAGATAACTGATTGCATTTTTTCTTGTTATCAGTTTAAGTGCCTCGAACTTGAATTACTTTAAGATCTGAGGAATATGTAAACCAGTTGAACTGATAAAAACCAATAGACCCTCACTCCTGGAGACTGCTTTAGCCAGCCAATCAGGGCAGAGCTTGCTTTTTTGAGAAAACACTTGCCCTTTTTGTATGCAATATGAGTCAGATATCGTTTGTTGGTTATACAATGTAGATATCTATAAAAGTGTGAGTCTGAGTCTTTATGATCATGCTTTTTTCTAGCCTCTCTAGTTGTCGTCTCTTAGGTTTGACACCCTCCCTTTGGCTCTGAAATTCTGACACCAGATACAATAAAAGAGGACTTACCGTCAAAATCTCAAGGGGCGTTTAAGATGTTAGGAGATATCTGTGCTAAAAGTAATTACGCCCATGTAATTGCAGTAATTGGTCTAGTTGAGGACCTGTGATTTAGCCGTGGCTGCTGTTTGTGAGGTTGTTTAGGTGTTGTGCTGTTTACTTTGCGGTGATTTGACTAGGTGACGAAGCCACGGTTGGACTTTAAAGCTCTTCTGTTGCTACGGGAGACGTATCTTCGGATCTGCCATGCCGACAGAACTGTTCGCACCACCCCGTCCTCTCTCACCCGAAACCGAGAAGAAAAATCTGTTTTTAGAGGAGAATAGTTCAGTACAAACACATACACACTATTTAAACAGACAGACACACAAACAAACATTCATTTGCAACACAGGCTGCCAATAATAAGAGTCTTACAACACCCATTATTGAATGAGAATTTTTAACATTTAATTTATGAAACTTATAATAATAAATAATGAATTTTATATATTTTTGTTATAAATTTAAATTTCTGTCACTTTAGATTAGGGTCGAATTCTCACTATTAATTAACTTAACTACTACTTTTGCCTCAATAAACTCCTAATTACTGCTAATTAATAGTAAGGTAGTTGTTAGGTTTAGGTATTGGGTAGGATTAAGGGAAGTACAATATGGTAATGCAGAATATTAATATGTGCTTTACAAGTACTAATAAACAGCTAAATGTAGTAAAGACATTATAGGCTTTTAATGAATAAATGTATTGTTTAATACAAATATAATAAAACAATGTTTCTGTATTTTTTCAGTGCATACATATGAATTACCAGTATATTTAATTTATTCAATATAAATAAGTGCTTTGCCGAAATTTTAAATCTCAACTTCCACTAAACATTGAAAAAAATCTGAAAGATGCATTACACCGATATGTGTTTGACCCTCTGTGTGAATTGTGAATAGCTTTTTGCCTTTTGCCTATTCACTGTGCGTTTTCATGTAGCTCTTGATGTGAGCAAACCTTAAATCCAGTAAACCCACAAGAAACATGGCCATGACAATTCTATTAGTGTTCCCACAGTTCATTCATCTTGCATAACCGCTCTAACGTGATCAAAGTTAAAGTGGTGCCTGGTCTGCTCCGTCAGAGTGTGAATTGGTCATTAGAGGTGCAAGGTTAATGCATCAGGACTTCAGGGGACTGCTATCCTGGGTCTGTTCACACTTCTCCTAGGCCTGACTGATTATACACACAAGAGAAGCTGATTAGAGAACAGGTCGGAGCCACAGTCAGTGCTGCCAATCCCTCTCACACTAAAGTCTCACGTAGCCAGACCTGCAAACTGACAGCATAGCAGCTTTCATTGGCCAAGGACCGTTCAGTGGCCGCCTGATTGACATGTAAAGCAACCAATCACTGTTCGTTTTGTTCTGCGTCATGTATGTAAAAATTTGGACATTTTAAAGAGACTTTTCCGCTAAGTTTACATCACATACCTTTTGAAAAACCAGCATTTAGTTGATCCTCATTGTCACAGTTGTAAACAACAGCTTGCTTCTTCCATAAGGGGGTTTGGCATCACGGCATCTTTGTTTCAAGGTGGACGGTTAAAGAACGTGACACGCACGTCTCCCGGAAATCCTGTAGAATGACATAAGACTACATAAATAAGATGATGAAGTACTAAAGATTACGCAACCTTACCTTTTTGGGACAGTTTTAAAATGATGTGTAGACATCTAACTTTGAAACCATGATAGAGTGTGATTTTGTTTGTATCTGTATTTTATGTACACAGTATTTAGCGAAAAGTTAATTCATTGTTTTGTGTGCTAATAGCTTCCATTTGTTTTCAGAGGGAAGTGCAAGAATACAGTATCTTAAACAAATCAACTTGCTTGCTTCTGTTTTTCATACTCATGAGCTGAACAAGTGTTTTTCATGCTTGAAAGCAACTTTACTTTGAATCCATCTGACCTTGAAACAAACAAAGTATTCTCGATTCTCCAAGTTCAGGGAGTGTTATAAAATGTACTTTCTGAGTGCTACACAGATTAAGTCCAGACATTCCGGGAGATCTTCAGAGGTCTGTGGTTACTTGTGAAACAATCCATGGTGTTAAGAAGTCGGTTTCATACAGCGCACGTCTCGCTGCTCTTTTGCCCCCGTGTCTGTGTGTTTTTCCAGCAGAGCAATATCTCTCACCCTGTTACATATTCATACACTTAAAAAGTCCTCTGTGTTGACCTAGACAGACAGCCTGGGAAAACCTGTATATTCATTACTCATCATTCATTGCATAAATTGAAAATATCCAGTGGGACGTATCTAAAAGTTGTTTCCATGGTAATTTGCTGGAGAATCGGCACCCAGCGGGAGCTTCGAAATAAACCGTGCAAAACTTGAGAAGTTAACAAGACACAAGGGGAATACAGTCTACACCATTAGCTTTCTCTCTCTTCCTGACTTGCTGTCTCGGGTGTTTCTTGTAAAATTCCTTAGGATAAATAAATTAAATTGTTTGCATAGAGAATATAAAATGTATATGAATCACTCAAGATCACTTGGTTTAAACGTTCAGATTTTTGATTGCAGGCAGCACATTTTGAGATTTTCTTTCAGTTTCTTTTTTAACACTGTAAGTTTTTATGGTCTTTTCTCAGGAGAAAAAAATATTTTGCTCTCTATTTAATTGCATTTTTTTCTAGAACCAGTTAATACATTAAGGAGGTATACTTTTTGTATTTTTCTTTCCTATATCCCTAACCCTAATGTAACCTAAAATTAGGGTGCGGGGACTCTATTTACTTCTATTGTTTTTATACAAATCTAATAATATTTTGTATTCCCTAGCTTACAGAAACCATATTGCATTTTAACATTTTCATCAAGACATTATTTTACATGTATATGTATTAATCTATTTTCCCATCTAAGCAAAACCTGACCCAGAATGTGCAGAACATTCATTAATTCAAGAGAAATAAACACAATTAAAATATATAATTTTGTATAAAATATAATTATGAGATAATTAATTATATAAATATAATTAAGTTCAAATGTATTTGTATAGCACATTTAAATTACAGTGCTTAACAATGTCAGGATACACAAACAAAACAAAAACAAAAAACAAACACAGTAGAGAATGTCACAGTATCCAAACTCAACTCAGTTGAGCCTATTCCTATATTAGCCTATACCTAATATAGGCTAGTATTTATATAAGGGTATTAACTTCACACATTTTTTTCTTGATTTTAATGCTCAGGTTGATGCGCGACGGGCAGATATTGTGCAAAGGCTTCTGAGCTCATCACAGAGCATCTAATCAGCCCCCTCTCTCTAAGTTTTTAGCAACCTTGACCTTTCCTTTGCAATAAAACCTGCCTGGCAATCACAGATGTCTATCAGGACTGTCGTCTCAGAAGCGAGAAGCAGACAGAATAAAAAAAGAGCAGAATACCAGGATTTAACTCAGGCTTTTCTTCTCAATAGAAGATATTTGAAAAAAATGTCAGTAACCAGACACAGTAGCCATTGACTTCCATAGTATTTTTGTTCTTACTATGGAAGTCATCAACTCTCCGGTTATCAACATTCTTCGAAATATCTTCTTTTGTGTTCAGCAGAAGAACGAAACTCATAAAGGTTTGGAACAACTTGAGGGTGAGGAAGTGATGACAAAATTTCTGGAGCATGTCTGGAGCATGTGATCATGGAGCTCATCCAGAGTGACTATCAGCTTCTTGGTCACCATTGTAACCAGGGCCCTTCTCCATCTATTGGTCAGTTAGGCCAGAAGACCAGCTCTAGGAAGACACCTGTTGTTCCAAAGTTCTTCCATGAAGGATTATGAAGGCTACATACTTCTGTGAACACTCACTGGAGAAGAATGTTTTTTGTAGTCTTCCCTAGATCTGTGTCTCGACGCAATCCTCTACAGGCCGTTCTTTTGACCTCATGACTTGGTTTTTGCTCTTATATGCACTTTCAGCTGTTAGACTTTTTATTGAGAGTTCTTTCCAATTCATTTCCTTTCAATTGAAATTGAGATATATATATACACACACACACACTGTTCATAATCACTGTACACATCCATCTCTCCTCACTGAAAACCCATAGACTGCATGATAATTTACTCTAAAAAATGTAAGAAATAAAAAAGGCATGTGTGAGCGCAGAGATAAACCAAAGTCTGTTTACTTTACCTCTGTTTGTTTGCTTGTATGCCTCGTGTCGTTGTCTCTTCTCTTCCGTGGCTTTATTTTTTTCTGACAAGCTGTCATTTCCTCGCAGGCCTTTGTTCTTTCAAATAGCATGAATTATGCTCTCTCTCTCTCTCTCTCTCTCTCTCTCTCTCTCTCTCTCTCTCTCTCTCTCTCTCTCTCTCCTGTCACTTTGATCAAGTGTTTTCTGAAGAGTTTGGTGCAGAATGAAAATGTCTTACAGTGAGACTGCCTGTGAGATTTCATTTCACAATCCTCGGAGTATATTCGCACATACATCTCTGTGTTAGAAAGATAAATAAAGATCTTCTTTCCACTTGTAGAGACACTATTGATCACAAGAAACCTAGAATTTATTTTAGAGTAATATTCTAATTTTTTAAGCTATAAGTGAGCTGTTATGGATAAATGAGTAAATATTGATTTTGATATTGATTTGGTTTGTATAAGAAAGTCCCTTTAAAGGGGTGCTGAGCATGCAAAATTCACAGCAATGGACAAGATATGTCCTTTTTTTTAAACATAAATTCAACATATAACAAATATTAATAAATCCAAAGATAAACAATCTAATCCACTTTCCTGCAATGCTACAAACCTGCAACATTAAAGTTTGTGGTCTTGGAAATCTTACTCGGTTACTCTGAGATGTATCGATCTTCTATTAGTCATGAATATACACATTTTTTCAAACTTGAACTTTGTATCAGCAAAATTGGTATGAATTTGCATTTCCGGTTTCCCACTTGATGTATAATGCTGTATAATAACATATTTCAAATCAATAAAAATAATTATTCTTCAGCTCAAATCACCTTAAAAAAACTATACTTACATATATATATATAATTAATTGATTATATTTATAATTAATATATATATAATTAATTAATTATATTAATTAATATTACTGTATATCTTTTAATACTGTTTCATAAAATATATAATATATAATCTTTCTTTGCTATAATGTTGGTGGTGATTATCTTTTGTTCCATTACACACAATGCTTTGCGGTTTAATCTCACTGCAAAAACTGTGGAAAGGTGATGGTTTACATCATACGAGGACAAAAATAGAGAAAGGTAAATGGGGAGAGAGATACAGAAAAGGAGAGGTGAATAAAAAAACAATCCATTATTTAGAGTGTGCAGACTATTTCTGATCTTATAACGACGTTCCTCTGGATTTACAGAATTCCTCAGGAGGTGGATGGCCAAAAAATATCATTATTATTTTCTTGGGCATGTTCCCTCCCTCCTTCTGAGCAAACTGTCATGGGATAGTCTCCTGAAAAATCAGCCTCACTAAACCTGCAGGAGTCTGGTGCAGTTGAAAACACAGAGCTTTTCATCTTGGTGAATTTTCTTTTGATATCATACATGCAGTGATGCTGTACTAATCATAGAACTAGATTTGATTTGAACGGATGCAACACTTAATTCAAACTCTGTAGATGAAATCCAGAGAGAGCAGAGATGCCTTAGAAGAGAGGAAAGGGTTTTGTTGTTTATCTCTTTGATGAAATAAGTTGTTTGTTGTCAATAAGCCCTAGAAGTTTGTCTGCAGCTCTGTGTTCCAATCCTCAGGGTCCCTAGTTCACTGCTCCCTATACACAATCAGCAAGGGATATTTGTAGAAGTTCAGTTCACTTTTGTAATTTGGAATGGTCTGTAATGTCTTCAAACACTTGAGATAACATAATATACCAACAGAAACAAAGGAGAGAAAAAATATATATATACACCGTTGTGATTTTTAAACCCCATTGCAAATCAGGTTTATTGGCAAGATGTAGACTTTCAGCTGTTTGCAATGAACAAACAGTTCAACACAACTGTTTCAAGTGGTTTCCCCAAATTAAACTCAAAATTCAACTTTCAACGACTTCTGCTTTCTCAAAATTATTCAACCCCCTGAATAGAATCCCTAACAGCACAAATCTGCAAAACAGGTGTTGTCTCAATCACACCTGATGCAACTAATCAAGAGCTTCATTAGTTGCACCAGGTGTGCCTGAGCTAGAACACATTAAATATATGAACTGGCTAGGTTTGTTGAGTGTCACGTTTGACTGCAAGTTAGAAATATGGCTAAGTCAAAAGAATGGTCCAAAAAGTAAAGAGAAGGTATCATCACCCTTCACAAGCAAGGAACAGGATACAAAAAAGACTAAATGTTCCTTGAGACACCGTTGGAAGCATAGTTTGCAAGTTTAAAGTTAAAGGAACAGTGCCTGTCAATCACAGATGGACGGACACTACCTGGACGGACTTGGTGGCAACAGTGACTGAGGTTTCAGTTTGCACAGTAAGGTGCGTACTAAACGCATGAGGTTTCCATGCCAGAACTTCAAGACGTACACCACTACTGACCCAAAAGCACATGAAAAGTGCTAAAAAAAACTAACTTTTCGGTCCTCTGCATCCTCTGGCACTGGAAACCTGCAGCGTGTGGAAGGCTGAAGATGGATACATTTTTAGTAACAGGAAATCATAGGAGAAAACGTCATGTCGTCAGTAAGGAAGCTGAAGCTTGGGCGTCATTGGACCTTCCAACAGAACAATGATCCCAAGCATTCCTCAAATACCACCAAGTGGAAGTGGTTGCAGAGGAAGTCCTGGAACACTCTACAGTGGCCATCACAGTCACCTGACTTGAACCCCATAGAAAATCTCTGCTGGGATTTGAAGAAGGCGGTTGAAGCACGCAGACCCAAGAAAATTGCTGAACTGGAGACCATTACCTCATGAGGAATGGGCCATGATTCCTCAGAAACACTGCCAGAAGCTGGTGTCTGGTTATACATCTCATTTGCAGCAGATCATAACAGCAAAAGGGTGTTCTACTAAGTACTAAAGATGCTTGCCATGAAGGGGTAGACAATTTTTGAGACTGCAGAAGTCATTAAAAGTTGCATTTTCAGTTGAATTTGGGGAAACCACTTGAAACATTTGTTGTGTTGAGCTATTTCAATTACTTCTGTTTGATTTGTTCATTGCAAACAGCTGAAAGTCTGTACATTTTGATAATAAACCTGATTGCAATAGGGATTGAATAATTTTACAATTCATATATATGAATGATAGTATTACCAAAATCGTGATTTGGTTGATTTCATATGTACTGTAAGTTCATACCCTGTGTATCTTATTTCAGTTTCCTTTGACAAGTGTCATTCATCTTATGACATAGTACAGACAGAGTACAGACAGCAGTATGTGAGACAGTATTATTAACAAACATTATGTATCAGCCTTCAGGTCCAGAAAACGGCCCATTTTTTAACAGGTTTCAGCAAGACAGAAATGCAGTGACCTCTCCTCCATGTGGGAGGAAAGCTGTCTGAACGTCCACGCTTTAATACATTCCACAAGCTGCCAACAATTAAATCATGAGCTTTCAGGTATAACGACACTTTTTTTTCCGCCCAGCTAAGCTGTGTGTCAGAGAAGAGCTGCTAATATATGAGCTCAGTAAATGATACATGCTGTTCACTAACACCCACACAAGTATGCTTTACTTTGTTTGTCGCTGAGCACATTAAGTCAAATTTCACCCTCTATCGCTGCTGCCCCAAAAGTGGTTTATTATAGAATTTAAACTTGAAAAGTTCTCCGCCCAGTGCTATTCAATTTAATGAAGTTTTGGATCTTATAACAGTGATACAAGGGTTGTTTGGAATGCATGTGTGCGTGTGTGTGTGTGTCTTTTTAATAGTGAAACTGTATGCAGTAAGCAGCAATGAATGTTTTAAACAGTATTATGCTACGTTGCCACGTCTCATTAAAATGCATACTTAATTCAGAACATTTTTGACAAACAATTTTGATAAGACTTCCAAAAATTAAAAAGTGCATTTGATATCACTCCCAACTGTAAATGGAAGGTCAAGTTTGGTGCTGGTGAGCTTGTGCGATGCACTGTCCACTACAGAAATAATTACACCAATTACAGTCTTATTACACAAATTAGTACATTCAACAGAATGAATTCAGAAACTGCCACGGCTGAGATAGTTTAGTTAAAGGTGCACTAAGGTTTGATGAAAGAGTGGAGATAGGAATGACTGCATGATTTCTCATCTGTAAAGGTCCATTTCAAATCTCAGGGTCACTGTCTGTATCCTGCTGGGACTAAAACAAATTACAAACATTCTCTATCTTTTAAGAACCGAGAGTTTCATCCATCAGTGTCGGCTCTAATATTGCGTTTGTCCGTTGGGCAGGTGTAGGGCACCTTTTGTTTTGCACGTTTATGTTTTTAGACATGTTGACTCGCAGCATGCTGCACTCTGACACTTGCCTGCCAAAGCGAATAAAAGCAATTTCTGACTATTTAAACACCTCACCGCTCTCTATGTCTCAGTGCGGGATTCTCACAGGCAGGAAAAAACATGCTGGGTACTTCAGAGAGTAGCATAGCCTGACTTTAGGCTTATGGCAAAAACGGGAAGAAAACGCTTGATTGACATGTAAAGCGGCCAACAACAGTTTGATTTGTTTTTTGTGAAAAGTGCCATTTAGGGGGAGGGGGGTTATGTAAAATAGATCTTAGTGCATGTATCATCTTGAGGAGAAGGTCACTATATAGGGTGTGTTGTGCCTTTAAAGGTGATATATTTATTTGCAGAAATGCACTGGGATTAGTCTTTCCATGTCACAGTCTATAAAGCACGGTTGAATTACCTCTTTAAGAGATTAATGTCTGTCTACAGCCTCTGGTTTAATCTGACTGGATGGTCTGATATTGTGTGGCTTTGCGAAGCAGCTGTTTATTGCCACTGGAATGATCTGATCACACTTCCATTACAGAAAGTGTCATCTTGATAAATGGGATTCACTCTGGAGTGACATGTGCTCTGTGTGTTCTTAATAGGAGAGAGATTGTGAGGTCAGTGCTTGATTCACAGCAGTTTTAACACTTCAAACGTGTTCATTATATCAGGAAAGTGATTTGAGGACTAAATGACGCATTTGACCTCTAAACAGTTTATGCACCCAGATTTATTGTGGGATTTATGTTCTTGGAGAACACAATTAAATATGTTTTTATGTTTATATTTTAAATTTGAGTTTTGTTGTGCTTTTATATCATTTTTATAGTTTAGTTTGTATTGTTTTAAATATTTCTATATAGCTTTAATTTAAATAACTTATTTTATTTCAGTTAGTTGTGAAGGCACATTATCTAATATTTACATTTTATTTTATTATAAAATATAACCTATTTTTAATATTTTTAGTTAAAGACAACAACACTTGTTATATTTCATGACTTGAATGGCTGTCAATGAAGAATGGCGGATAGTGTAGTTACAATATTTACTAAATGGCTCATGCTATATTCTTCTGAATAAACCTGGTAAAAGCCTGGTTTACTAGTCGTAGTTACTTTAAGCGGGTCTCCCAGGTGGGTCAAGCTGGTTTTCAGCTGGACTTGGTTCGTGATAATGGATAAAGATTTAAACAAGTACAGAAACCAATAAGACAAAGAAACATCCCGAGATGCGCCCAATGGAGATTTCCGCTTTCTGGCCTCAACAACATTTTCCACCAACAAAACTATTGCAATCCACAACTGATTATCTTCATTCAGCCTTCCACCAATGTTCACTGGCGCCTCACTATACAGGCTGATTACATTCAATAATAAAGCAGAGCTGTAGCTCCTGCTGAGAGTTTAACTGTGAGCTGGTCTTCAGAAGCCGTCTACAAATCCTGTGTCAGTGATGTTCTTTTTATCTCTTACTGTCTTCGTTGTGTCGCCAAGCTATATCCTGTTAGAACACACTGTCATCTAGTTGCCCAATTAGGGAGTAAAACATACACTCGCGATCTCATGCTGTTTGAACGCAGAAATAACAGAAGGTCTCAGAAGTATATGCTCTTCTGAGGTTCACAATCTGCTTAGGACTTTGTTTTGAAGCCGTTCACGAGATGTATAGGAGGTTCTATGAAAATAAAGAGTGATGATTGTCTCTGGTTGGCACAAAGCATTTAAAAAATTTAAATCTGTCCTAATTTACTCACCTTCATGTTGTTCCAAACCCCAGATGATTTTCTTTCTTAATGTGGAACATAAAAAGGAGGATTTTGAGATTTGAGAGCTAGGGTTGAAAATCAAAAAAACTCATAAGGTGGGAATGACATTAGGGTGAATGTATATATATATATAAAAAAAAAATTATTTGTGTTTTTTTTTGCGTACAGATGACAACGTTGTCAAAACACTGTATTATGAATGCCAGGCCAGTTGAGAATGTCACTTTGTAAAGAAACACTACAGCCCTATAGACTGAACGGTTGCACTTTATTTTACAGTACGTGTAGGCTACTTACAGTGCACTTTAAGAAAATACTCGTTACTATAAGGTAATGGGGTCAAGGTTGGGTTTAGGGGTAGGTTAATGCCTAGTTATTACCCAGTTATTGTAATAACTATAAGTACATACTAGTAGTATGTACTTATAGTTATTACAATAACTGGGTAATAACTAGGTATTAGTATGTACATGGGGAGTAGGACTGTAAAATAAAGTGCTACTGACTGAACACGTAATACACATGCACATGATGTCACAGTTTTCTCAAATTTGCGTACATGTAGTTTACACAGAGACTATAATGGTATAGTTTTCGAAAACTTGTACTTTGAAACCGTTTTTAAAAGTTTGCGTTTTCAGGCCCTCAAAACACAGTTTTAAGTTGAAAAAGGCATTGTGAAAACGAAGACTTATTTAGTGAAAACACAATTATAAGAAGCTGAATCAGGGTATTGGTGCACTTGCGTGTTTGTATAAGATGGATTCTGTACATCTGTGTTTGAATTTTCCTCAAGCCAGACATTGTTAACGTCCCAGTGGAGAGTTTCTGTAATCCAGTAGGAATGATTATAAAGAGACAGATGATCTGACAGCAGTTCAGTGCAGCGTTTCCCTCACACGTCTCAATAATGGAAGCACTTCTTGACAGACAAAACACAACTCCAGATGTTGTTTTCAGCACAGCGATGTCGCACAAGCAGATTTTTTTTTTTTTATGGGTAACAGTAAAACAAAGGGATTTCCTTCACGCCTGAAATATTATAAATATCTCAACAAGACAAGCAAAGATGCCAACATTTGCAGTGGTAGGAAATTCTCAATAGCTTATTTTTTGTAGCAAAGACTTTAAGGTATGTACAGAAATTGACTTTCAACAATAAGCCTATACCTTTGAGAATATTCACTGGTGGAAAAAGTGTAAAAACTCTCCTATGTTTTAAAAAATATTATTACAATTAGACTTTCCAGCCAGTGATTACCAAGCATTTATCAATGTATGGAAAAGAACAGATTTGACATTTTGATAATAACTTTCATATTCCACAGAAAATAGGTAATTCAAGTTCTCCATTTAGACTTGATGATCTTTATAAAGGTACATTATTTTATTTTTTGCTTTCTTTTTTTAACAATCAAGCAACAACTTAGTTTGGATTTTAGAAGTTTAAAATCAACTTGACTCAAAAATCTGAGGGAGCACATCCAGTTTGAATGGCATGAAGCATTTAATAACCAAAGATCGGTCAACAAAAGTCCCTGACATTCCCATAATTACTGTTTTTGATCAAACTGGACTTTTTTTTATCTTTTTATTAGACATGCTTTTAAGAATATTTGTGTCTGAATGACATTTAAATGACTCACTTCCTCTCAGTGGCGAATGAGGACTGTGTTTCTGATTGCAGTTTGTTTCTGATCATAAACATTTGTTGAGATTTTTAGGCCTCTCTCTCTCTCTCTCTATCTCTCTCTCTCTCTCTCTGAACCCTTCTGAGAGCTCTTCTGTCTAGTGAGGTGTGTTAATCTTGAGATGAAAGATGTTCTGTAATTGCCTCACACTTTCTTTTCCCTGAAAGATGCTGCTGTTCTTCAGCACAGTAATATTGAACCTCTTGTGTCAGTAAAATAATTACTTTGCAGGGAAGCATTGTCTTAATATGCTCGAAAATAGAAAATTCAAACAGAGTCACAACTTTATGTTCAATTACTTAAAGCATCTGAAGAGCATGAAGCACTCAGCTGTCATCCTAAAATAATTGGAGAATAACCACATTTTATTTTTATATGTACATATATAATTTTTTTGTGTGGTTATTCTCCAATTATTTCAGGATGACAGCTGAATGCTTGATGTTCTTCAGATGCTTTATATATATATATAAAACAAATAAACAAGGCCCTTGTGGGTCTGTGGAGAGACCAGTTTAAAAAGCCCTGACTTAGACTAGACTAGACTAGGTTTGCCTAGTACTAATTTTCAATCTGTTTGGATTTTTTTTTTTTCAGAAGATGGAACCATACAAACTCAGAGAGGAGGAGAGTCAGAATCAGAGAAAGAGTTTGACCCTTTCACCAGTAAACAGGAGCCACCAACTGACATCCAGCAGCTCACAACAGACGCAGTACCAATCCTCCCCAACCTAAGACTGCTTAAACTCCACTCAGCTCTGCTGACCAAGAGCTTCGAGGGAGATCAGCAGTTTTTTAAAGAGGCACCACACACAGTGCCAACAGTCTCTACCTCTACATCTAACACTGAACATTCACTTCTGGTGCCTCAGGAGGATTCAGCAATCTTCTCTGACCTTGCGACCACATTGACCATGACTGCGGCAACATCTGTGGAACAAAGAAGGCCCAGCAAAAGCCGTAGTAGAACATCAGAGAAGATAGCAGTCACCTCTCAACCTCTCACAAACCCCACCGTTCCAACCAGCACTCCCACAAGCACCAGTCAAATAACAACCCTCATCACAACAACAAGGAAAGCCTTTGACAAGGAAACTACTTTGCCACCACTGTCTCTGTCAACTTCACTTAAGAAAGAACCACAAAGGCCAGAAGGGAAAACCACATCAGGGTACTCTTCTGAGACATACTCAGGTACTTTTAGGATGGATGGATGGATGGATGGGTGTGGATGGATATACTGTATATGAACGGATAGATGGATGGATGGATGGGTGGGGATGGATGGATGGGTGTGGATGGATGGATGGATATACTGTATATGAACGTATGGATGGATGGATGGATGGGTGTGGATGGATGGATGGATATACTGTATGAACGGATGGATGGATGGATGGATGGGTGTGGATGGATGGATGGATGGATGGATATACTGCATATGAACGGATAGATGGATGCATATGGATGGATGCATATATATGGACGGATAGATGTATAGATAAATATGGACGGATGGATATATATGGATGGATGGATGGATTTATATGGATGGATTGATGGATGGATATTTATAGATGGATGGATGGATGGATATAAATGGATGGATGCATGGATGGATATAGATAGATAGATAGATAGATAGATAGATAGATAGATAGATAGATAGATAGATAGATAGATAGATAGATAGATAGATAGATAGATAGATAGATAGATAACAAACATAAGACAGCTGTAAAAGGGGCGATTGTTTAAAATGATGCTCTTTCTCTCGCTCTGTCTTTCTTTTTCCAGCTCACTGCGATATGAACTTCACAGAAGCTGAGGGTTATATAGAGCTCCCTCTGGATGTCTCGTTTGGTTCCCACATGCTTTGCACCTGCCTGGTTACTGTATATCTGGGTTATGGTGTTGAGATTCAGGTCAGTACTTTTTCATCCAAAGCTTTTATCATATGCAGATTAGGAGAAGCGTCTCTCTCACACATCTTTGTCTCTCAAGGGCAACAGAGTGTCATTTCCATCTGCTTTACACTTAACATTGAAATTTCATAAGTGTTCACACACAGAAATTAAAAAGTCCCAGCCTGTGTCTGAAGGCTCAGTATATGACAAGATATTTCTCTTCTGTGCATTCTGCATATCTACGTAGTTATGAAATAAATATTTGACTTCCTAAATTGCAAGGATGGTTTGAGTGGCCAGACAACTGCAAACAGGGCACGGTTTAATTGCAAATCGCAAATAAATTGCTATAGATAAGACAGACAGTGGTTGTGTGCCAAAAATATAAATACAATAAAATTGAGAATAAAAATAAAAGAAATGGCACAATTAAATTATTTAATAAAATAAATCAAAATCAATGATATTTGTGACCTCTTCGTTGAGAGGTATAATTAAGACATTATGTGTACCCACGTTTACAGTAAATCGCAGGATGATATCCTTGGTATGTGCTTTTCTAAATTGTTCTTGGAAAAAAGCACTAGTTAAAGAGGATTTAGAAAATTTCTTACTTCATTACTCAAGCCAAGAAAGAACAAACCGTTCATTTTGAGCAAATGAAGCACCACAGACACTGCGTTTCATGCAATCAGGTGGAACTTATCATTCCTGTCAGCCTGCCAACTCGATACGGTTCGATCGACTGCACTGAAATTTCTCAGACCTCTAATTTTGGATTGATCAGAACAGAGAGAAGCGCATTTAAAAACTGATTGTGAGGAGACAGAACATCGCACGTAAAAGTTTTAGAGACACGCAGACAGATGCTGCCAACTCTCTCAGGCATTAATAAAGGCCCCTAGTCTGAAGTTGTGAAAGTTTCCGTATGGAGTTCCAGGAGGACAGTCATATTCGTGTATCAGTGTGTTTGACTGCGGCGCAGCTGCTCTGTCGTATGAAACAATTTCCCTCTAAAAGGGCCAACAGTATACAGCGGTTATGTTGGTTTTCTGTAAGGAGCAAGAGGATCTGTTCTGTACTGAATCATACATGTGATGCTTACTTTTTTTACATTTTAGATGTGGTTTCATCAGCTGATCGTCTGTTTGCTTTTTGATTTCCTGCAAAAAAACAAGACTTCTTCAAAGAAAATAATTGCTCCTTCCTGATACTTTTCCTTCTCCAGGTGGCCAATTTAAAGCCAACGGTTTTGAAATGTGCATGCTCTGAGGGGGATGCTAAAGGTGCACTGGTTTGTTTGAATATTGATGTATTTCTCTGCAGATTCCGAGTTTTAGAAATAAGGATAGTGACTGTTTAGAGGTTGTCTATAACTGCAGGTGTTCTGATGCTGTAGTGTGATAGAAAGAATTGGCCTATGTTAACATGGATGGTATAGCCTATGGTTAAAGATTTGGACAGCTAACCATACGTCTGTGGGTTCCAACTTCCAATCCCAGAAGAGGGGAAATACATTATACCCATATTTGTCTAAAAAGAGATGCAATTCCATTGACAAATGATGAAATAATTTCAGAAAGAAACACATTTAAAACAAGTCTTTTTTGACAGACTGTTTGGATGTGGCATGATTTAATCTAATTGGACTTAGGGATAGTTCACCCAAAAATTAAAATTCTGTCATTAACTACTCACCCTGACCCTTGGCATTTCGAAAAGTTCACAAAGAGTTCGTAAAACCAATTCATATGAATTGAGCGGTTTAGTCCAAATTTTCTGAAGAGACTCGATCGCTTTATGATTTAGATGAATTTAGGCTTTTATTCACATTTAAACATTGATCAGCGAACAAACCTCATTGATTCTTGCAGATGCTCAAACATGCTGCGTAACCGAATAATGAACCTCAATGGTTTTCACGCGTCAAGCAAACATTCTTGAGCTTCGGTTTACCACAACTGATGTGTGAGTTGATGAATGTTTATATGTGAATAAAAGCCTAAATTCAATCTGTTCATCATATAAAGTGAATTTCTCTTCAGAAATTTTGGACTAAGCCACTCAATTCATATGGATTCGATTTACGATCTCTTAATTAACTTTTTTAAGCATCAAAGTGGTAGCAAAATCTTTACTTGTGTTGTGAAGATGAACAAAAGTAGCAAGCCATTTATGTGTTTAATTTACTGGAAAAAAGCAGCATTCATTCAAGAACTGTTGGAACACTGGTTAGGTTGTATGGTTTTGATTCACACAAAAAAATACTCAGTTATTCTTTTGGGAATCCAAAGAGGTTGGAAGAGTAGTCCAACTTTCAGGAATTGGATTGCACTGGTCCCTATGTGAGGTTGTGCCGCGTCTCTGAATAGTGTTGAAAATCCTGTCAATATCATATTGTCAGAGCTGGGTTTCTGCCTGCATCAGCAAAAGAATACATGTGCAAGGAATAGTTAATGGAATTAAATAAATAAAAAATGTAAACAGATGTGCATTTTATGTCCTGTGATACTGCTTTGAATTTTGTGACATTTATAGCTTCGTTTGTGTTTCTTTTTCTCCATAAACCATTATGGTTTTGATTTGACAGCCATTTTGCTGTGATAGGCCTTTGTGGAAACAGATCCTCTACACAAGTCAGCTTCCCTTAAAATGCATAATAATGTATGTATACTCTTTCACAGAATGGTTGGATAGTTTTTAGCAGATCTCATCTAATCAATGTTTGTGTGCTGATAAATTGGTGGACAGTGTAGTAAAATTGCAGTTTTAAGACCAATTCATACTGCACCGACAGACATAACTTTTTAGACATTCCACGACCCGACAAAACCGACAAAAGGCGCCGATCAACGCAGACAAAACCCAATGAAACCCAATTGGCCTTTAGTTGAGCTGTAATTGGAGGTACCTTGTATTCACACTGCCGTCTCTCCAGGGTCCAGAGCTCTGTCGGCTAGACCCTCATTAACTTTCCACAAACTGGTCTGTCTGGAGTCCACAAAGGTCCTGTGAAAGGCCACAAACCATTAAGATTCTCAACACCATTTTATTTTAATTGCGTGTCGACCTGTTGACCATGACAGCGCTCATATTATTCCATGCGCACTGCCCTGATAACTCTATACCAGCTCAGGGGTCAAGAAGCCTCAACCGATCATCTGATGACACACTTTTAGACCCAGTTTATGGAAATGAAGGCCTTTTGTACTTGTTCAGTTGGGTTTTGAGTTTAAGAAACTCAAATTATGGAAGAGCAATTCAGCTAATATTCACAGAAAGGTGTCACTTGAACCTGAGGAGGGTTTCAGGGTCTAGGCACCACATCTGAAATTAGTTTTTCAGTCAAGGTTGCAGTTGGAGAGATTGCTGTCAGCTAATAATAATGTCACCTCCGAAAGGTGTCATAAAAGGTAGGGAGACATAAAGCAAGCATATCAGGGACAGTAAGGCTACCTCTCTGTGCGAGACACATCACAAAGGAAAGCTAAATGCAGAGGCTTTGGAAATCCAGTATGAAGCTAAATTTATTCAAATCTAAGCAAATTTGTTACAGCAAATGTATCAGCTCCTTCATCCACTGTCAGATGATCATTTAGGTGGCTTCATTAAGTAGGCCTACACAGAAGTGAAGAGGCCTGTAAACTTTTTTTCTTTTCTGAAGCTACCACAGAAGCGAATGATGGAATAAAGCTGTAACGTATGTCTCTTTAAATAAATGTTTACTGTTTGTTATCGTGCTGTGACAGTTTTCAACACAGGCAACCAGAACAGAATAACAGTTTCGTCAAAATTACCTGCAATTCGTCCCAATTGTGGTTGAGAACCAATTTTCACCTTTAAAAAATGCCAGAACCGAAATAATAAAATAAAAAATTCTGCTAGCGGTTCAAACATGTTCAAACATTTGTTCAAACAAAGCGAAACTAGCCTAACCGCTCCTAAATGTAGCCTACCGCACAAAACAAAGCGCGCGACCAGTGTTCTGGCTACTTTTTTTTAGTGAATCAAAACAATATGGCGCGCCAGTGCAGGCGCCACTTACCGAACGAATTTATCTTTTATTTTTAGCCGATTCTTTCAGTGAGGTAAAATACCTGCGTGAAGTTGGCCCTAGACCCAACGCAAAACGTCGTCAAAATAGGCTCAATCGTTTGTGATGTAAAACGTTTTGTTTGTGCTGCTTCGGTTTTTTAGATATTAAAAATAATATTTTTAGGTCATTCTGAGGTCAGTTAGCCCACCTGCGTGAAGTTGGCCCCCCACCCAACGAAAAACGTCGTCAAAATAGGCTCAATCGTTTGTGCTCCGTTTGTGCTGTAAAAAGTTTTGTTTGTGCTGCTTCGGATTTTTAGATATTAAAAATAATATTTTTAGGTCATTCTGAGGTCACTCAGCCCCCCACATGGTCCAAAAACAGTCTCGTTCGTTTGTGCTTTTTTTACATAACCATGTCTTCCGATTCCTAAATCATTATTTAATTAATGAATAAAACATTTTTGTTTTAGTATTTTCATTTAATAGCCTGGCTAAAGGGATATCACCCCGAAATTAAAAATATGTAGCCTAATCATTTAGGCTACTCACCCTCCAGTTGTTCCGAACCTGTAAGAATATTTTTTTCTGCTGAACAAAATAATATTTTGAAGAATGTCTGTAATCAAACAGTTAAAAATGGGCCCCATTGACTTCCAAAGTATTTTTGGAAGTCAATATGGCTATGGAAGTCAATGTGGTCCATCAACTTTTTGGTTACCCATATTCTTCAAAATATATTTTCTTTTGTGTTCAGCAGAAGAAAGAAATTCATACACGTTTGGAACAACTTGAGAGTGAGTAAATAAATGATGACAGATTTTTTTTTTTTGACAGAGAACTATCCCTTTAAAGGTAGGCCTATGTGGAGAGTTATTGAAAATTCCTTTAATAACCTTTTCAAATAATTTATTTCTGTTTAGCCCATCTGTTCTGTTGATATTTAAAATAATGGCACCTTTTTCGAACAAACTGCAAATGCATTTGTTTTTCCCTAGATAGCCTATTGCTCCAAATATATCTTCAATACAAATACTCATTAAGTGAATGAATGTAATGTAACAAGAAAACTGTTTCACCTGTGTAGCTCCTGTGCTGCTCTCACAGCAGATTGTAAGAACATATCAGTGTGTGTATCAGTATCTCTGATACAACTGGACAGCTCAACACTTCACACCAGCACAGAGCTGGTCAATATGCTTATCTCAGAGACACATGCAACGAAACCGATCAGAGGAACCTCCATATACACTTTCAAATTCTGGACCCACTGAAGTGAATCTAAACACAAAATCAGTTGAGCTGATTCTACAAGTCTTCATAGATGCAATCATGCAAGTCTGTAATATCAAGGCCTACATTCTGATCTGCAGGTGCTGAACGTGAGTTTGGACGATGGGATGGAGGCGGTTGTGGAGGATCTGGGTGGACCTGTGACCTCCATCCTGGCTAACAACTCAGTGTTATCCAGGGGTCTGGTGATACGGAGCTCCAGTAACCAGATCTCAGTCCGGTTCAGCAGTGAATGGCCCGCTCGGCCTGGCTTATTACTTCTGCGGTATAGAGGTACAATCTCACTGTTGTGATGCTCTCCTCATTTTTGTGTTTAATAGTGTTAATAATTTGCCTTAATATGAAGAGATGAAATTAGTTTGCAATAGATTTGTGTACAGACCAATAAAAAAATAAACAACTGATTGGTTTATAATGTCATAGAAATAAGCCCCCAGGAATAAAACACATCTTTAAGGCTGGAGTCCTTCAGGGGTTTGATACTGATGGTGGTACTCAGTGTAAACATGTTGAAGTGTGTGCGCGTGTGTGTGCGTGTCCATGGGCAAAGAAATGTCCTAATGCACACTAGACATTTATTTTCAGGCATAGATCATTCAGAGAGACAGTATTGTTATATGGGCAGAACTCATGTCACTGTCAGAGAGACAGCTTTCATGGAAGCAGCCTGGCTAGAGATACTAGAAAAGACAGGTCTTATGTACTTTTTAACACTATAGCTAATAATAATCCTTGTGTCATTGCTGAATAAAAGTATTAATTTCTCTTAAAAATAAAAAAAATACTGACCCCATGACTATATAAACTATATCTAAGATCAAACCATTTCCAAAGTCGTTTTGATGCCCAGAATAAAAGCATCTTTCTAAATCCCAGCATCCTCTGGGTTTGGCAGGAACCACCGATTGAGTTGCTGGCCAAAAGCCTGTTGAGTATAAATGCATTTAAAAGCGCGCGTGAACTCCGCTCCTGCTGCTAAACCGAGATCAATAGCGTTTCTCCCAGAGAGAGAATAAATGTGAGCGGGCTATAATGCATCACTGTGCTCTATTGATATTTATGCGCTGGGGTTAAATGCTCTGTTCAAATGGTCAGGGGCTCAATAAAGGCAGAGAGATGCAGAGGCCATGAAGAGCACTGATGCACTCGCAAAAGCAGTTAAATTAATGGACCACTCAGCATATGATGACCTCCCCGTGATGTGATGCTCTTTGGCCAGTATTTTACACACAACATCTAGCAGAATGAAGCAATTAAGGGGTGAATTTACTTAACAGTTGCAGCATTTCAGCATTCGGTATTTCAATGCAAAAATACACAATCTATTCAGCGTGCTTGCTGTTGAAATAGTGCTGGGATATTTAAATCAAGTAATTGTACTTATTTTCACTGCAGACACTGTTTCTATGCAAATTAGGCTTGTTTAAAGATATTAGTGATGTTTAGATATAATTGTATGCTTGTACTAATTGATATTTGTTATATTTTAAGCTAATGTAGAAAAATAGATATTATTTAATTGTATGTATTTATATTATTTTATATTCTATTAATTTGATCTTCAGACTCAATTTACTTCCACTAAAAAAAAAATTTTCAAGCAAAAATAATATTTTTTTGGGTGATATACTTTTCTACTTATTTAAATCATGATCCATTATGTTTCTTTTTTTAGACTGACCTGAACGCTTCTGTTCTGCCATTTTAATTCCCTTTCTATTGTATGGAAACGTCTGTCAGTGGCTCTCTTTCCGTTGATAGACAGATTGGATTAGTGTTAGATAAAGCCCTGGCATCTGTTGGTCGTAACCCCTAAGCAACGAATCTGCCCTGCTGTGCTTGAACTGAGTCATTATTAATAATAACTAAACAACTGGGCATTATGGAACATTAATCGCCATGGAAACAGATACAGCAGGGCCTGTTATTCACAGCTGGCGAGATCGGCTGGATATTAAATGTTGCTTCTGTACATTTAACCGTGCAGCACCTGAACGGTTTAGTGGCAGATGAAGGAAGTCTGGGTCAGATTTAAGCATTACTTTCTGTTCGTTTGCTGAACTCCATGTTCCTGCAGCTCAATTGCACTAGCAGAGCTAAGATCAAAGGTTCAATTCCCTGGAAGCACGCATAGTCATGAAATGTGTATCTTTAATGCACTGTATGTTGCTTCAGGTAAAATTGCCATTAGAGGTCACAGAACTGCTACTCACTTTGTGACAGCAATGTTTTTCTGTCTGCCCATTTCTATAGCAAACAAATACAGCCAACCTTCAGCTACAAGTATATGGGCAGTACTTGGTGAAATCACTGTCACAAATGTAGTTTATTCCAGTGATGGCAAAGCTGAATTTTCAGCATCATTACTCCAGTCTTCAGTGTCACATGATCCTTCAGAAATCATTTTAATATGCTGATTTGCTGCTCAAAAAACATTTCTTATTATTATCAATGTGTAAAATGGTTGTGCAACTTAATATTTTTGTGAAAACAGAAGAATGTCTTTACCGTCAGCTTTGATAAATTTAATGTCCTTGCTGAATAAAACTATCAATTTATAAAAGTATTACAATAACCGTAATACACACATAGTGATGATACAGTATATGTATCTTAAATGCACTATAAGTTGCTTCAGTTAAAAATACCATTAAATTAAAAATTTTGAGTTTTCAATAAAATAAAATTGAATTAATGATAAATTTGCCTCATGTGATTTCTGTGTGTGTGTGTGTGTGTGTGTGTGTGTGTGTGTGTGTGTGTGTGTGTGTGTGTGTGTGTGTGTGTGTGTGTGTGTGTGTGTGTGTGTGTGTGTGTGTGTGTGTGTGTGTGTGTGTCTTTTTTGTGTGTATAGAGAGAGAGAGAGAGAGAGAAAAAGTTTAGATCTTTTCCAACTTAATTTGCTTTTTTGGATGATATAGCCTACTTTATGTTTATTTGAAACATGATCTACGTATTGCATTTCTTTTTTTTAGACTCTAATCTGACAGTCATCTGCCATGTATTTCTTTTTCTCTCTCTCTCTCTTCAGCCTTTGCTCTGAGCTGTGCATCCCCGATGGCCCCTGATAATGGTGAAGTATCGGTCACTGGTCTTCAGGTTGGGGGCGTGGCCTATTTCTCCTGTCTGAATGGCTATCAGCTCCAGGGCCCCGCCTCCCTCACGTGCCGAAACGCCACCACACCCTACTGGAGTGGCAGAGATCCCATGTGTCAAGGTATGAAAGGACAAACTAACATTACTGCCTCAAAACTGCTCCACATAAAAAATTACGACTTGGGTGCATTTGAATGAAATTTTGAAATAAAACACATGTTATTCCTTTTCATTAGTCTCATAAATGTCTGAGGAAATCTGAGGCAGTCTGTTGGAAATCTGTGCCCTGCATAATGAAAATGAAGGGAACTGAATGCAGCAAATTCACTGCAGTTTCTCACTTTTTTTCTTTTCGTCTTTCATGCCTAGTTGCTTGTGGGGGGACGATGAGAAATGCCACTCAGGGTCGTATTGTCTCTCCGGGGTTTCCTGGAAACTACAGCAACAATCTGACGTGTCACTGGGTACTGGAGGCCCCTGAGGGCCATCGGATCCACATTCACTTTGAGAAAGTGGCACTGGCTGAGGACGATGACAGGCATGTGCTTTCTGTATTTTTACTTCAAATATTATTACTAAATATTCCCCAAAATTTATTTTAAAGTAATTCAATTTTAAAGTAATTTCTTTTAAATCTTTTAATTCAGCAAGGACACATTAAATGTATCAAATGTGACAGTAAATACATTTACAAACTTTCGGTTTCAATTAAATGCGGTTCTTTTGAACTTTCTATTTAAGTAAGAATGTGAAAAAATGTGTCATGATTTAATTTTCCACAAAGATGTTAAGAAGCACAACGGTTTTCAACATTGATAATATTAATAAATGTTCCTTGAGCACCAATCAGAATGATTTCTGAAGGATCATGTGACACTGACGACGACTGGAGTAATGATGCTGAAAATCCAGCTTAACCATCTCAGGAATAAATTATATTTTAAAATATATTAAAATAGAAACCACTTAATTTAAATTGTATAATATTTCACAATATTACTCTTTTAACTGAATTTTATATCGGATCAATTTAGCCTGGGTGAGTATATGACTTCATTCAAAAACTTTAAAAAATCTTTCCAACACCAAACTTTTGAATGGTAGTGAGTAAATATACAAAGCTTACATGGGGAAAATGTTCCAATATCATCAGGCCCATTCATCAAAGTTTAAAATTATATAATCCATTTTTATAAAAACAAAAACAATCTGTTCACACATTTACTCTTTAGTGATGCAGACTTCCTTTTGTTTGTTTTAGGCTCCTCATAAAGGATGGGAGTAACATTGACTCTCTGCCCCTGTACGACTCGTATGCAGTGGAGTATCTGCCCATTGAGGGGGTCACCAGCACCGACAGGCATCTGTTTGTGGAATTCACCAGTGATGAGACGGGCACATGCACTGGCACTGCCATCCGATATGAAGGTACAAGTATCCTACAGCATTTCCTGGACTTGAGCCGTTCATGTATTCCAGTCATTTAAAAAAAAAAAGCTTGTTCTCTTCTGAACCCTCATTAGTTCTGATCACTAACACCTGAACAAACTTGTTACAGCAAAAGAATAGAGGGCCAGATACAACATATGTAACCTAGAGACAACAGATTTCTGGGTATATTTATAGAGTTACATGTTAACCATCACCAAGGACTAAAGATAACGAACATCCCACTGAAATGTCACTATAAAAACTAGATAGGGAGTGAAAGAACTGAAAATGTGTACCTTGATTGCAATTTAAGTCACTTTGGATAAAAGCTCTACCAATTGCATACAGTAAATGTAAACATACATGTTTTACTGTCTGTGAGATAAACAAAATTATCTCTTGGAACACTGTTGTATTGTTGCGTTAATTATAGAGAGAGAGACTGATACTGTATTAAGGTTGTATTTTTCTGCATGTTTTTCAGCGTTTGCTCAGGGCAGCTGTTACGAGCCGTTTGTGAAGTATGGGAATTTCTCCACGAGCGATCCTGCGTTTGGAGTTGGTTCTGTGGCGGAGTTCACCTGTGAGCCGGGTTACACACTGGAGCAGGGCGCTGTTATTTTGGAATGTGTAAATTATGAAAATCCACAATGGAATGAGACGGAACCAGCATGCCGAGGTGATTTTATGTCTGTGATGACATGTCCGATTCAGTATAACAGTCTAATCTTTAGTTTAAAGTCCCACTGTAGTTAATAATCTTACCCCTTTAAAACTCATCTTTGATCACCAAAATTACATATTTAAATGTTTTTTCATTGAAAAATAATCTTCATACCTTAAAATAGCTTGAATGTAACTCTACGCCATATATATTTAGTATACGCGGTTCTATGTATATGCAAATTAGTCCCGCCTCCACTCACTCACACCAGCTCAGAGATCCACTTGTTGACGTGATTGGTTACAAGGTAGTTTGTGACATCAGAAACAGCAGCGATTTCAAACTGTGTCTTTGGTTCACCGCAGTTTTAAAGAGAAATACTCAGCAATGGCTCTGACTGATGAATTTGAACATGGTTTGTCTTAAAGCATTTTAAAAACACCACATAGACATATAAACAATATTAAAAGCTGGATTTTCACAACAGGGGGACTTTAAGTAAATTTCTTCTCTGATTGTTTTTACATGCCATTTGAAGCCAATATGAAATCAAAATTGATTTAGGTCTAGTTTACCTAGTTTAAGGGATAGTTTACCTAATTTTTTTAAATGTATATTTACTCAGTTGTTCCAAAACTTTAGGACTTGCTTTCTTGAGAATGTCCCAGTTTTTTTTCTTCTCCTTACTATAAACACGAAGGAGTGAAATGTTGTTTGGATCTTCTTTTGTTTTGCGAAGAAGAAAGAAAGTCACACAGGTTTGAAACGACATGAGAGGGAGTAAATGATTACAGAATTTTTATTTTTGGTGGAGTATCCCTTTAAATCAAAATCAAAATAAAATGTAATATTTTGATCTCTTTAACTTGTGGTGCATTCAAGTCATGTCGGGAAGATCATATAGTTACACACATGAACGTCACCACAAAGTCTTAATAACGATTATGAAATTACAAGTTTCCCAGTTGGGGTCCCAGTTTCTCAGTGAGAAAACATGTCAGTGGATGCAGCGTGTCAATGTCAATGGATGCAGCGTCTGCATTAATGGTACATTTGTTAAAATAAATGATTGTAAATTAAATAAATTTACAATAAGACTAAGTTGCATGTACAAAATCCATTGCATTGTACAAATATGATAGAATATATAATGATTCCAATAACAATAAAAAAAACGAATCAATTAAAAAACATAAAATAGCAAAAACACACCCAATGCACATTTTTTATTCATCATTTTGTAGATGTAGAGTTAAAAAATCGTGTTGAATTTTATGCAGAAAAGTTATGTCGCCATTTTGCTCCAACCAAAGTGATTTTAACGCATCTGATGTCATTATTATGACTTCTTATTTCGCAAATACTAACTTCCCAGGAGGACTTCAATGCATCATTTGTGTTTTACAGCGGTGTGCAGTGGAGAAATAACAGATTCGGCAGGTGTGGTGCTTTCTCCCAACTGGCCTGAAGCGTACGACAAAGGTCAGGATTGTATCTGGGGTCTACACGTGGAAGAGGACAAAAGATTTATGCTGGATATCCTGGTGTGAGTATCTGATAGATGGTTATGTTTTAGGACTGGCTTTGTGTGTGACTTTTTTCCTCTAATGAGAATGCTTTCACTTCTCTATTAGCATTTGGTACAGTTCACCACCTTCCAATTACAGAGGAACAGTGTGTGTAATGACAGATGATTAATTGATTTAGCAGAGACATGGAGGCCACCCACGGACTCATTAACACAGAGCACTAATGGGCCAGCAGCATACAGGTGCCAGTCTGAACACCTGGACAGGGATCAAACCACATGCTTCTTCAATATCTCAGTGACTGATTATGGGATGCGCACTTTACATCTTTCAAAAGTAGCATAGACAACATCAATGCGTTTATTATATGGATTATTTTTAGTGGTGTACAGTAGGTAGGTTTGGAGGTATATGGGTAGGTTTTGTGGTGGTATGAAATGGTATTGGGTGGTATAGAGTGCATTAGTGCCTCCTGGAAGTATTTTTTCATTCATTTTTCCCATAGAGATCTTTGTTAAAGAGTCATAAGCCATGAACCAAGACAATCAGCTACGAAGTTAACCACATCACTACGAACTTTGATTTGAAGCAAGAAAAAGTATTTGAAAATCAGACAAAAATACAAAGGTACAAGACCGTGTATTTAATGCCTTTGGTGAGGGAAAGAACTACAATGAAGCATTGCAAACAGCATAATCAAATTAAAAACAATGGAGAAGCTAAATAATATAAAAACTATTAATTTACAAATCTTGATTATGATTATATATAAAAACAATACATTGCAAAATATTACATACAGTATATATAAACATTTAAGTATTTTGAGAGCGTAGAATGCTTGAATGGGAGTGGGTGGAGCTAACAAGATCTTTTGGCACTTGTTGCTTTTTTCGACTGATTGGTGTAATTACTGTACAGCATCATGGGTAATGTAGTTTTTCACCAGAAATTCCAAACACGATTATTTTTATAAATAAGCTGAAATAATATGGGCAGACAGCTTCAGCAGAAGCAAATACTGTACCATCGATTAACAACCTCGTAGCTCGAAGTAGGTCTGTCTTTAAAGGGTTACTATTCAAAATCAATTTCCCTATGCAGTTTTTACTTCTGAAACCCGACTATTCCACTATATAGGTTTGTAATGAAATGAGTTGATTTGTGAAATTATTAGTGGTTTTTGCAGTGGTACAATTGGGGATTAGGGTTGGTATAAACCATTTTTGTGGTATAGGTATAGATTTGGAGTGATATTGGTGGGTTTTGTGGAGTTATTGGTCTTTTTTGTGATGTACGAGTGGGTGTTAGGGTGGTATGAATTGGTTTTGGATGGTATAGGATGGCTTAGAGTGATATAGGTTGGTTTTGTGGACTTATTTGTGGCTGTATAGGTAGGCTTGGGATGTCATGGTTAGGTTTTAGGATGTATTGGGATAGAGGAAGTTTATCTGTGATTGGCGGGTTTAGCTTGATCTCAAGAGATTGCTTTGTCAGGATGACAAAAGAGGTTTTGCAGAGGCCGTGATTTCAAAACCAACCTACTCATTTTTATTTGTAATATTAAGAAGTAAAATTAACTAACTTTTCATTTTTTCTGACATTCTCACCTTTGTACTTCCAAAGAGACCAATGGTACACCAGTCATCAAGTGTGCCTGAGGCTGAGTGTGACACACTATCTGAACCCAGAGCCTCTGTGTCCCAACATGCGTCATTAGCTCAGCTTTACTGGCTTCTGCTCAACAGCATCTTCCAAACTCACCCTCTAAACACACACACACACACACACACACACACACACACCTGGGTGAATAGTCTTAACAATGAGCCTGTTTGTTGGAAGAAGGGGAAAAAACATCTCAGCTGATCATCAGGATGTGTATATCCTTCTTACTTTATAACTCTGCATTGTACCCCTGGTTTTTCTTTCAGGCTGTGAATATTAACACAGCTCATCTGTGACCTTCCCAAACAACAGAACCCGAAGGGCTGACAGCTGTGTGGCGGCCCTGAGGGTTCTGCCTCTCTGCTTTCCAACATTACACTAAATAAATCTCATTTCTTTGCGAAATGTCACTTCCCCACTGAAGAGGTAAATGCAGCCTCCCGATAGATGGAGGAATCTAAACATTGGCCTTTATTGCCATTTAGCATGACAGAATGGAAAACATGATTGATTCTCAGCGAGGATACTGTTGTGTAAAAATCTGCCTAGGCTGTGTAATTTGTTTTTCCCTTGCATTACTCATGTTAGTTCAGGAATGAAGATGAATTGCAGAATGACGTCAACCAACCATCTGGGGAAAAATGTGGCTGGTCAAGTGACAGCTTCTTATGTTAGGATGGCAGCATTCTTCTTAATTAAAGGGATAGTTCACCAAAAATGAATTGACTGTCCTTTAAAGCCTGTATGATTTTGTTTTGTTTTGTGGAATACAAAATAAACAGCAAATAAATAGCATATTTAGCATTCACTTTAGTCACTTTAAACAAACAGATGAAGTTTTGCAACTGTAGGTTTTTTAACAGATGAAATTATATGATTTTATATTATATATTACTATAACATTATATTAATTAATTATATGTTAATGTAAAATTATGGTGGGAGTTTATCAAAACAATGAGCTAAGAATTATCACAAACAGACCTGTGCTACATTAATGGTGTGCATTCATGCGTGTTGTTTTATTAGTCTTCATCTGGGGAAGAATGACCTGCTGACCTTTTACGATGGTGATGACCTCACAGCCAACATCTTGGGCCAGTACAGTGGTTTCCTCCCTCGATTCAGACTCTACACCTCTATGGCTGACGTGACCATCCAGTTTCAATCTGATCCAGCCTCCAATGTCTACGGATACAACAATGGCTTCGTAGTGCATTTCTTTGGTAAGTGTACATTAGTTGCAGTTACAGTAATGCAAAATTAATCTGTTCATCTAGTCCTTGTATTCTCCTAAATTAATCATGATTGGAAAGTGATGGTCCCCCAGTGTCTGAAAAATAAAGGTGCCAACCTGCTTGGCACTGGCAGTGACCACTACTGGCAAGGACTGAGATGGGCAACTGTTTTCTCACAGCAGTTTCATTAACATGTAAAGCTTAATGGTAAAAATAGAAAATCATGCCTCTTTTCTCCTTCTACTAACCAAATACTAGAAGTGCCACGTAACGACACATGCGCAGAGCTGCCAGAAATCCTTAATGGCTGGAAGAGCACATCTCATCCTGACCTGACGCATGGCACCGTTATTACCTACCAGTGTTACCCAGGCTTCCATCTGCAGGGCTCAGAGATCCTGATGTGCCAGTGGGATCTGACATGGAGTGGAGACGTTCCCCTCTGTGAAAAAAGTAAGAGCTAACGTCACACTTAAAGGTCACACCAGATCATTAGTGCTTGAGTTACTCAGGGAAAACTTAATTGACATGGTGTTAATGACTGTTTAAAACGCTAGGGCTGTTGCTACCTGCTGGTGAATTAAGGTTACTACATATAACAGCTAAGCAGTGAGCACCCTATGAGTAGATGCAGTCAGTTAACTGGCAGGTTCCTGTGTGGGTTTAGCAATGGTGATTTGTTGGTTGGAGAATATTTGATCATAATCAAATTTCCAAGAAGAAACAGTGAAAAACTGCAATAAGAGAATTTATATTTACTATATTTTAAATAATTCCCATTAAAAATGCATCAATATAATGATGTGCATCACAGTAGAATGGACCACAACATATGTGCATATCCCTTATTTAAAAATGATTAATAAAAATATATTGTTTATAAAAAAATGTTTAAATACTATACATTTTTTAACCACTTAAAGAACTTGTGAGGTATAATTTAAAATTATATATATATGACACTTTTTACGTGTGTGTGTATAATATGTGTGTATATATATAATATTTCTAATTAAAATGTCTTTTTATTTATAATACATTATTATTATTAAATTGCATGCAATAAAAATGGTTTCGCACAACACATTTAAGTTACAATACTTCTCTTCTCTACTAGTTTTCTTGTTCGCTTATCTTCATAATTCTTTGTTTCTCTGTTTTGGGGAAATGTTCACATTTTTGTGTTGTGATTTTTCATTTTCTCCTATGTGTTTTTATTTGTGATATTTGCCTAGTTATGTCATGTGAGGATCCGGGACTAGTGGACAACAGCCGCAGACTGGTGACCGGCTCTCGTTACGCTGTGGGCTCGTCTGTGGAGTACATCTGCAACAAAGGATACTCACTTGCTGGCCCTGGGGTGCTCACTTGCTACAGCAGAGAAACCGCAGTCCCAAAGTGGAGTGAAAAACTACCTAAATGTGTCCGTAAGTATCGGTCAGCAGCATAACAAGAAATTCAACCTAAACTGATCTGTTCTGACTTCAGTTCTTACGCTCTACTGCCATCTAGTGGATTTCAGGATTACTGTGTTCCAGCATGTAGGCCTACAATGCATGATTCCAGCAGACTGATCTGTGTTTTTTTTTTTTTAGCTGAGAGATATGAACCCTGCAGTAACCCCGGCGCTCCCTCCACTGCCATCCAGAGTTCAGAGAAAGCTTTCTTCCAGGCAGGAGAGACTCTGAGCTTCACCTGTCGTTCAGGTTATGTGCTTCAGGGTGAAGCCACTATCCACTGCATCCCGGGACATCCCTCTCAGTGGAGCGGTGCGCCCCCTATGTGCAGAGGTAGGAACTGCACTCTTAACGTCCTCATCGTGACACACATCTTATATGAGATTTCCACAAGTGTCTCAGAAGTTTTTTCTGGTGTTTTTCAGCTTCTTCGAGAAACATTGAGGAACACAGGCTGAACGGTGATACTATTTTAGTATTATCAAAACACTTTACAAACAGGACTTAGATTAAGCAAGGATTAGGCTTTAGTTAAATTAAGCATTTAAGTAGCTTTTATAAATGGAGAAATGTGCTTTAGAAAAAAAACATTACTGATGTACATCTTGAGACTAAACAATAGCACTGACAGGTTTTAAGATTTATCAGTGCAAGTTGTTTTCAGCTAAAACATGCATTTTTAGTCTTGGCGAAAGCCTTGTCTGTGAAACCGGGGATTATTTTTTTTAAATGTTCTGTAAAATGTCCACATTATAGCTGCCGATTCAGAGTTTGGTGTGGAGGGCGTCAACATTGCCATCGCAGTTCTGATTCCTGTTGCAGTGGTGCTGATGCTCCTCTTGGTCTTTTTCCTCTGCATTTCAATGTAAGTTCCAAGGCCAGGGACAATGACATGGTGCTTATTGTTTTGGGGGTTGTTTTTCCACTAATAAGATTGTGTCTCTGCAGAGCTCAAAGCAAGACCCTCCAGCTCCCTGGGTCGTCTTCTCCACCGTACGACAACATGACTGAAGAATCTGCGTTTGACAACCCCGTGTATGAGACGGGAGTAAGTATGGATGCCATGAACCTCAGAGACGTGGGATCTCACAACACCATCGTCCTGTCCTGATCAACCCTGCCTGCCATCCCGTCATTCCACCTGTCATCTATTACTTTGACCTGATCCGCAGAACAAATAAAAGGAATCTGAATCGGTTATATGGCTAAACAGCAAACAGAGACATATCATTTTATTTTAAAGGCCAGTATAATGTAGCAGTACTAGTGCCATGTAATGGCGCTATAGGAACTTAGGACCAGATATATCATAAAACTATCTTCATGATTTAATTAATTTAATGTTGCATAAACAAAATGTTTCTTGGGGACTCTTAATGAATGTTTATTTTTATTTATTTTTTCTAATAACATTTTAAAATTTTCAAAGAAGTTCAAAAATGCTGCTGTATATTCATAACATGCAGTGTAAGAATAAATACATTTCAGTGGAGAAGGAAAGAGTCTCTGGGTTCCTTTACAAACATGAAAACTTTCATTTTAGATGTAAAAAAAAAAACATTTAGGCTTGACGCCATGGGTCATGGGTAGCTAGAACTCAGCAGATGGTGTGTGTGTGTGTGTGTGTGTGTGTGTGTGTGTGTGTGTGTGTGTGTGTGTGTGTGTGCGTGTGTGTGTGTGTGTCTCAGTTTACACTCTACATGTTCTCTAATTAGACGTTCTGATGGTGTGTACCTCATTACCAAAAATACATCTCCTAAATATACAGCATCCAGGATTATGTCATTCACTGTTATCTTCTGAATGTGAAAAGTTCAGACCAAATTCCATTTGCGTAATTATTAATGTTTAGTTAAATTATATTACTTTTACTTGATTGGATCGTTTCATGACTCACAGGATTTTTTTAATGTTTTATGTTAACGTCATTCATCATTTTTGTGTTTCATGTTTCCTTTCTTTTGATTCAAATAAGGATACTAATGAAGCTCTTGAATTTGCTTGTGCATTATACATTCATAAACATGTCTGAGTTCAAAAGTTTATGGTCTGTAACATTGTTTTAAGAAATTAAACCTTTTCAGCAAGGATGCATTAAATTGATCTGTAAATATTTACGGAAATGTTGTTTTTTTACTTTCCGTTCGTCAAAGAATCCTAAAAAAATGCATAAGGATTTCCCAAAAATATTAAACAGCACAATTGTTTTCAACATTGATAATAATACTGTTACATTGGAATTTTGATGTAGTTAAAAATGTAATAATAATAAATGTTTCTTGAGCAGCAAATGATTTCTGAAGGATCATCATGTGACTAGAGTAATGATGCTGAAAAGTCAGCTTTGCCATTACAGGAATAAATTATATTTTAAAATATATTCAGTTTTTAAAATCATAAATAATATTTTACAATATGTTATTACTGTATTTGTGATCAAATAAATGTAGACTTGTTGAGCATAGATTCAAATTCTTACCGGCCCTAAACTTTTGCACGGTAGTGTAATTAAAGATGTGAGCTATATATTACTTCCAAAGCTTTGTATTTTTTATTGAAATGCATTTTATTTGTCTTAAATATAACTTGGATCACCAGTTGTATTTAAGGGGGCTCTGAATAAGACAAAGAGAATCCACTGTACTGTTCTGAAATCTTATTTGTTTATCTTTTCAGGATGCAAGGCAATACGAGGTGTGTATGTAAAATCCATCTGTCTTTTTTGGCATCTCTCCTCTTTTTCTGCTGGGCTCCTGTAAATGTTTTTTTTTCCCTCTAAGACTTCTGCCTGCACTATGGTGGACAATAGGGTGTTATTTCTGTAGCACATAAGAGCCTGAGGTTTGTGTTGTACTTTTTTATTTGTCCGGTAAAACATCCCATGGCTCACAACTTGAGTTTGGACTATTTCAGAGTGCACCAAGAAGGTTTCTGGTTTTACATTGAGGAACAACAGAGATGGAAACTGTTTTCTCCCACATGCAGCAAACAAGACTGAGTGTCTGAGGGTCTTGAGATCTAGTGGTGCTTCAGTTGCACTAGTAATGGTGATAAAGCCATTTCTCTATGTATAACACACTGTCACTGCATGGGGGCTTATTTGCAGAACATTTTGTAAATAAATTGTCCAAAACTATAGAATGATGTTGTGTTTATTATGCATTGTGTGTAACTGTGAATCTTTTAGTTGACCAAGACAACAGTTATCTATTTAACAGCATCTATATACTATATAAAATTATAGAATATATATTATATTATGATATAAATATGAATATTATTAACTTATCTAAATATTTAATGTCTACGTATATATAGGATGTATCTAATAACACATAATGAATGAATTGACCGCCATTGTTCACTGCTCACTGATGATTTTTTTAGTTAGTCATCAAAAAAAAAAAAAGTGTTTCATCTCTTCCGTTACGCGCATTGGTTCATGTTACGCCGGCGACGAAACAGTCCAATCAGAGGCCAGAGAATTCCCTCACAATACAAAGAAGCTCGAACACGTAAACAAACCGGATAAAAGCATCTGCTTTCTAACCCTCACTGGTTGAGGTACTGAACAAGCTCCTCACACCCCCACAAAAAAAATATATACTGGATATTCCCACAATGACCCCATCGACGGAGAGGCTTTATAAACGGAGGAAAAGAGCAAGATGGCTCCACTGTTGACGGGTAGTGATGCCTGACCGCGAACGAATCGAATTGTCTTGAACCGGCTCTTTTTAAAGATCCGTTAGAACCGATTCGCAAAGCGTTTGTAAAACACTCGAATGTAAACAACGCATAGTTCACCCAAAAGTTAAACCTCTGTCATAATTTTCTTTACCCCCATGTTGATTTTAGATGCATGCCTTTATTTATTCTGTTATGAAAGAATAATGGCAGAATGGCAGATTTAACGTTAGTCACCATTCACTTTCATTGTAAAGAAGGAAAAATCAAGTTAATGGTGGTGACTGAGGCTGTCTTTGCCTAACATTCTGGGTGAGAAAATTATTTCGATTTTTATTTCTGGCATGACTATCACTTGTAAGAGAAAACTTTGGTCACAAAATTGTGAGGCGTGTGTGATATGACCATAAACAATGCAATAAGTCATAAACGACAGTATTTAACCAAAGTTTTATAAAATACTTATTTAAATATTGAATATTACATAAATATTAAACATGTATTAGATAATAAATATCAGTGATGGCAAACCAGTGAATTGATTCTACTGCACCGGTTCACCAAAACGAACCGAATCTCTAAACGAATTGGATTCCCAACTCAACCAACTGGCCCACGCATGCGCACACAGGTTTGTGCGTCAGTTAGCGCGAGCGTTCCTTCATCACAACAGAGACGCTCTGCCGTTAAGTCGCTCTTTCACCGGGAGAAAACGTCTGTTTTTCGCCGCTGCCAGTTCCTCGGAGGAGTTGTTCCTCGGGGGGCTTGATGTTTGACGTCTTCGCATCATGGACTTAATGATAATTTCTGTGTCTTTATTATTCCTTCTCATGCCGGGCCAGAGTCTCGCACAGCACCGGGGATAGAGGCCTCCGCGCGCCTGCTCGATTAACGGAGAGCCCGCGCGGAGCCATAACAGACACCGGCGGGATTTCTGAGGCGATTTTAATAGAAGTCAGAGGCTACTCAACTGACAGGAGTCGGGGTGTAGCGGCTAAGGGTGTCAGAAACAGTCCTGGCCTGTGTTGATGTGGGGTAAAATGGAGACCCCGACGATCGTGTACGATCTGGATACCTCCGGCGGGCTGATGGAGGTAAGAGTAAGACAAACACACACTCATACACCGTTTATTCCTCTCTTTACTGCCTGGTTAGTAGTCTCAATGTAGCCGCTAATTGCTCACTAATGTCATCCATAGGCTCCCTTCACGTGAACGTACGTGCGCGCGCTCACGGTCACGGCCCAACAATGGTTTGAGCGGCTGATGTGATGTAAGACGCGTGCAGATGTTTCACTAATGAGTTTCTGAACCTCTCTCGCTTTTCTCCTGCAGCAAATCCAGACTCTGCTGGCGCCGCCCAAGTCTGAGGATGGAGAGAAGAGGACCAGGAAACCGGACAGGAGCACCAGGAGAGCCGGAAGGGCCACCAATCACGACACCTGCGACAGCTGCCGGGAAGGAGGGGACCTGCTGTGTTGTGATCACTGCCCCGCTGCCTTCCATCTACAGTGCTGGTGTGTGTGATGCTGGATCTGGGACAAAATTGGGCCCAGGACTGTGATGCTGGTTTAGTTGGAGCGCAGAAGTAATTTGTGCTGCATTTTTGCTGTGACAACTAGATGTTCATCAGATTTGGCTGATGTTTCTTCTTAGATCTTCAGATGGAACATTAGAGAAGCTGTGGTTTATTTATATGCTGTCTGGTGTTTCTTGAGCAGGGAGCTGAGAAATAATCATTAAACTACGGACATCTGAAGGCCACCCACGATCACGTCTCCATTATGGAGAGATCTGGTTGAGATTGAGATGGATTTTCCTTAATCATCTCAGTCAGTTTTGGCAGATGTTTGCAGATCTGTGATTGTTTGGCTTTGTTTACTACAGTGGACATGAAATGAAAATGAATTTTTTTTTTCTAAATGCATGTTTTAGGTCTTCTTGTGATCAGTTCATCTGTGCTTGGTTTAAAAAATATACATATTTTAAAGGACAAACTTCTCTCTGATGATGTATGCAGGACTTATGCAATCATTTAGTGCACCTAAACCCTGCAAAAAAAGTCATGTTCATCTGCCTCCTTATGAGTGCAGCACCCAAATATCAAAATCCAATCAACAGCCGATGCATAGAACCAAGTTACCGCCCTACATTTTTTTATTTTTCGATAATCCATCACATTCACGGCATGGAAACGGCATTTCATAGTAACTTTAAACTCACTTTGTGCTGCTGTCGGTCAGCTGGAAAGAAGGATGTTTGAATATCGATTTCCCCTCTGTATTTTCTCATTGTTCATTCTTTGTGTTTGGGGGCTGAAATGATTCCATGTGTGTTTGAGGAGAAACACATGCAGCCGGTTCCGTGCGGCCCACGGGCCCCGGGAAATCTGCCACACTGGCCTTCGTTTGTGTAGTCTCGAATAGAGATTCTGGGATTGATCTTCAAACAGGATCTTTTAACGGGTCTTTAGTGTTTTTAGATGAATTAGTCTTGAAGTTATTTGAAAGAACTGTGGCAAATTAGAAAGTTAAAACAGGTTTCTATTTGTTTGATGTTTTTACCCAGTTGTTGAATCCGAGCTTCATGGCTGATTTCGCTTAAACCATCTGTAGCGTTTAGTCGTAGTCTGTTTGCATGTGTGCAGTGCATTAGAGAAACAGAAACTCCTTACAGAGTAAGCTATTGATTTAGCATCTCTATGCAGGCTGGGTATATCTCTTGTATTCATGTTTAACATAGGCCTGGCTTTAGAAGCTGCTGAAGTTATAGTATCATGTTTGATTTGGTTTGCTTCTTTTGAATGACACACCCAGAGTAGACTGGAGTATAAAGCTGGTCTGCCGTCCTATGCTCGTTTATTGTAGTATTGAATGGCTGTCCATACCGTAACTGTTAATGTTTGATCTCTGTTAGATGAAGCCTGTAGTTTCACCTCTTGACTTTGTTTACATTTCCTCAGTAACCCGCCAATGAGCAGAGAAATGCTGCCCCCTGGTGACTGGATGTGTCATCGCTGCAGCGTTCGCAAGAAGGTTGGTGTCCACTCATGCTGTTAAATTTGACCCTTTTGTATCTATCCAATTTTTGCATGAGTTTATAAATTGTCAACAATTGTCAAATTGTAATAAATTGAAAGAAAATAAATGAAGACTGACATGAATACCGGTATTAGTATTTATACTGTTGTACTGTAAAATACATTTTATTAAATGTTTTTTTTACAGTTTAAGTATTATTGCAATAGTAATATTTCTTTGATTTTACTTTTACAATTTAAATAATTATATTTTTTAAGTAATTATAACAAATAATATTTAAAAACAAAAATGATCATTAATGTTATTATTATTATGGCTAGTCATATTGAAAATGGAACAAAACTGTTTTATTTTTTGTCCTATATTTTACTGTGTATTGTACCTTTTAGGAAATGCAACATTTTATTTGATTTAAAAATGTCATTGACCTAGACTGATTTCTAGGATCTAAATCCAAATCCTAGCATGTTGGATTTGGATTTGTTTATTTAATTTTTTTTTCCGTTCTTTAATTTTTCAGAAAAGGGAACAGAAGAAAGAGCAAATTAACGGTCTGTTGGAGCGTCAGCTGGTGAAGCAGACTCCATCTCCGGCTCCTGAGCAGGAATGTGGGACATTACGTCTGGATCCCTCCATGGGGTCGGGCGGCACAGGGCTACGGGCTGCCGTTGCTCAGGTACGGCTCTTGGAGGGACGACCCAACAGCCGACCTGTGACCCCCAACTCTAACACTTCTTCCACTGACACACCCACACCGTCTGAGCAGAATGACATGGAGGAAGACCTCCTGGACGTGGAGGATGAGGCCCAGGGTTCTGAGCCTGAGCTCTTGAATACCACAAACACCCTCAAAAGACCATTTGACCTCTTAATTGCCGCTGCCATGCAGAGGAACCCCACGCAGTTCCAGCTTCCAAATGACCTCACCTGCACATCTGCACTTCCAGGTACAGGACCTCCTGATCATCAAGAGTTGTTTCAGAAATAAAATCGGTATGGAGATATGGCTTAGTGCGATTGTCAAATCTTGCAGACTGTGATTTAATTAAATAAATAATGCACTACATGTGTAGTTTATAATACAGGGTTTAGGCGTTTCAGAACGGCTCGACTCCTTTACTGTCAATCGAGCTGTTCTGAGACACTATCATGATTCATGAGCTGCGTGTGTGTAAACGAACACGGCTCATCGCTACACTCTGAAACTGGCAGCACATATTTCTATTTGCCGGCGACCTATCAAAATAAAAATCAATGGGTTACTGTTTGAAAATGAAGAAATTAAGATGAAAATATTGATATTGTTTATTTTACAGTATAATAGTGTTATTACAATATATTTCTTATTCTGATTAATCATTTGTATTTAATGATAATCACATTAAAATCATAATTATTATTATATTATAGTCATATTAAATTGAAGGGAAAAAACAGTGAGAATGTGACCTTTGAAACATTTCAACAGTAAAAAATATGGTGTAAGATTTATTTTTAAATAATTTCAGTAGAAATACTGAAATAGTGTTTTCTTGCAGATGTACACCACAACAAAATCACCCGTCTCATTCTAGAATGATTCATTATTTCCAAATATACAGTAGCTATTTAAGTTATCTGGTGAGTTCCTGAAATTATATATTTTTTTAATTCCCTGTAAAAAAAAAAGAAAAGAGAAATTAACCAGAACAGTATCACAATGTCAGTTTTTTCCAATATTGTGCAGCTCTATCCTGATCTCACTATAAAATTGTGTGAATAACAGATTATGTGTGATTCTAAGATGTGATGCTCTCTTCTTCTCAGGCACCAGCAAAAGAAGACGAAAAGACGAGTTATCAGGCAAGAACGTTAAACGGCCACAGCATGAGCTGGACAATCATGGACTGGTTCCACTGCCGGTGAAAGTGTGTTACACATGCAGCAGGTACAAGATCTAGTATTATATATTTTGTTTTATTTTAATTAATAGGATCTGCTTCAGTCAATTTCAGTATAACCTCTCTAATGCTCACCAAGACTGCATTTTTTAAATATATATTTTAAAAAGTCTTTTTTTCCTGTGATGGCAAAGCTGAACTTTCAGCCACCCTTGCTCCAGTTTTCAATGTCACATGATCCTTCAGAAATCATTCTAATTTGATTAACCCTCTGGTCCTCTTCGTGTGTCGGTCAAAAATTACAGATTTTTTTTTTTTTTGTAATTTCAATGAAATTAGTTCATTGAAACATTAGTTTAAAATGTTTTTTATTTAATATTTTGTATTTTTAGGGGATTTTATGGTACAAAATTATATTTTCACTCTATTTATAATCCATTTATTTACTTTTTGAGCATAGACCTGAAAATTAAATGTCCAACTGTCGTAAATCTTGAATGGTTTAGAGCAGGGGTCACCAAACTGTCCTGGAGGGCCGCTGTCCTGCAAAGTTTAGCGTAGAGTAGAGCTAAACTCTGCAGGACAGCGGCCCTCCAGAACCGAGTTTGGTGACCCCTGCTTTAGAGCACAGACTTAAGTTTGATCTCTTTTCAAAGATGACACCTGGCAGATTATTGTGAAAAAAGGAATGTAGAAAAAAAAGTTACAGAATACAGTTATTTTTAAAAACATGTTTTACTCTAAAACTGTGAGAAAATCAAAGCCATAAATCTAAACAAGTTGTGACCAAAATTTGAGCCTGATATCTCAAAAAATAAGCTTTCAGTAAGATTTTATTTTGCCGCAGTACCAAAAGTTTTCAGTAGGTGAAATTCATTTCCTATGCGGTCATTTTTTACTTTTTTGTTTTTAATACCATTTAACATGTTCGAATCGTGTCCATGATTTTTTTTTTTGTTCACACAGCAAGTGCCAAAACCTTTACCAAGTTTCGTATCATTCCGATGAAAATGTACATTTTTGGAAGAGCAACAGAGGGTTAAATCTGATTCGATGCTCAATACATATTTCTTATTATCATCAATGTTGAAAACAGTTGTGTTTTTTCAGGGTGCTTTTTCAATGTAACATTGGTGGAAATGGACTTATGAAACTCACTCAAATGTATGAAACAAATGGAAGATCTGTATTTGTAGCACCCTTCTTGTTGTTATTTTGTTCATTGTGAAAATTAAAAGTTGCACAAAAAAATAAAAAATTTAAATGTATATAAATTTTGTAACATTATAAATGTGTCGATTTAATGCATCCTTGCTGAATAAAAGCATTGATTTCTTCCAAATAAAATGACTGACCCCAAACTTTTGAACAGTAGTGTAAATCCCACCTGATCATGTTAACATCAAGACAAAAATGATCACTGCCTCTCTTTTTCCTCACAGGAGCTGCCGAATGGCTCCACTGATCCAGTGCGACTTTTGCCCTCTCTTGTTTCACATGGACTGTTTGGATCCGCCTCTCACTGCCTTCCCTACAGGCAGATGGATGTGTCCCAACCACATCCAGAACCTGGTTGTAAGGAAGCTTGCAATAAAACAAAAATCAAGACTTGTAATAGCTTTTAAATTTGGGCATTTCCATATCCTAAATTGAATAAACACCGTTACCAACATGCCACTCATTCATTGTCTTTCTTTCCTCACAGCTGAGCCAGAGAACCTTGACCCTCAGCAACCGTTGCCAGTTATTTGACCAGTTTCAGGACCGCATATCCCAGCATGCCATCAAACTTGACTTCCTGCAGAGGATACATCGGCAGCACACCCCTATACGGCAGTCAGCTTATGCTCGAAGCAAAAAGACTCTGAAGGTGATCAGTCTTTAAACTCACTGTATGACACTTTAGATGCTAGAGATGTTGTTGAAACTCATTCGAGATATCGATTGGTTTTCGCAGGTTCCAGATGCCATAAAGTCACAGTATCAGAACCCGCCCTCTCTGATGGCCCCGGCAGGGATCCGTGAAGGGGAGCTTATCTGCACCGGCCTTACAGAAGCTTATGTCCCGCAGCGCTTAGCCAGTGAAGATGAACAGTGTCAGGTGTGTATTAGGCGCCCACTGTTTGCTGCTGCTTTTGGATTCAGTATTGTTTCTGAACCAGTGATCTTATTCTGTTTATGCTTTTGGTGTAGTGGCTCAAAGACGTCATCTCACTGCAGTGCAGCATTATGAGGCATTTATGGAACAGACAAACATCTCCTTGGGATTCAGAGCACACAGAAAAGACTGATCTGAAACTCCGAGATTCCTGCCAGAGTGCCGCCTCACAGGACAGCCAGAGCGTAGCGGCAAAAGTTTCCTGTAGTTCATGTACTGATGGACTGTGTCAGAACTGTAAGACCACAAATGGCCCTGTTGAACGATTGGTTCAGTCCAATGGGACACTGTGTCCTGTTAGAACCCAAGAAAAGACAGCTGACCATGAAACGCCTGGTTTACCCATACCCATACCCGCACCCGCTCCACTCAAACCTACAAACTCTGGAGCAATTATCAAGACAGAGGATGCCAGTTTAAAGCCCTGTAGTGGCACAGAGGTCTCTGCTCCTGCTTGTGTCAAATCTGAGCCCAGCACTCCATCATCTGACCATAAAAAAACTCTATTAACTTCAGACGCAGCAGCAGCAAAACTCTCAGCCTCTACTGCATCTACAGGAGTACATGCTGTTAAACCGCAGAAAATCACCTCAGACACTGCATCAAAAGGTCAGAGATCTACAGCCCGGTCCTGTGGTAAATTTTTACTTGTGTAGTTACGTGCTTTATTATTACCGGGCTTGCGACCCTTTCAAATATTGAATGGCTGCGTTCTCTTCTCAGATGGAAAGGTCGGCTTGGACTCTTTGATGGCGGGTAGGGGGGACGTCTTTTCTTGCACAGAACCTAACATGTCAGAGCTGTCTGGTCGAATAAAGGACATCATGCCTGGCAGCGGAGGTGGGTTTGTGTTTTTAAAAGAGGACTGTTGATTCTTGAGGAACTTTCAATTTTGGTCTTTAGGTTAGATTAAGAAGATACTGTAACTTTAAGGATTTGAAATCCCTTACACTTCTAAATTAAATATCAATATAAATAAAGTATTATTACTACTAAATAGAAATATTAAAGAATATAAATATTACTGTTGTAGTATTTGTTAAAGAACACATTGCCACACTTCACTTTGAAACGCATAGCACATATTTAATTAAATAGTATTGTCACTAAACACTAAACTGTATGTGATTTCAGTTTTATTTCCAGTAATTGTGCAGGTTTTTCAACAGCAAAAAACTGATTACTTATTCAGAGAGAAAATGGTCATAGAAAAGAAAAGGACCCAAATTCAAAAGACAGCAGCATTTTGTAATCATTCTGAAATCTTTTTTGTATTGCAGAAGTTGAGCTTGGCTCATTGGATGAGAAGTTTATCAAACTCTTGGCTTGGCAGCGGATTCAGCAGCTCTTTGAGTTAAAAACCTCTCCTGTTCAGAGCAGTTCTCCCTCATCCGCGTCACCCGCTCACAAGAAACACAGTGAAGGTATGAGATAGTATTCATTATGCTCTCATTGAAGTTTTTGTTTCCTTTAGATGCGCATGAACTCTTGATGTTTCCGTTCACAGCCCAAAGCAAGGAGGTACAGGCGAGAGCTTCGTTCTGTTCGGTCACGGGAAAGGGAACGGCTGTCAGTATGTGCTACAGGAGTCTGTACATCGGGACAGGTGATTATCATCCTGTGACTGCAGGAAATGCATCATCCTACAGTGTTCCGTACAACTGTCTTTTCTCATTGCAGGTGCTGATATGGATGTGTGCCTTACAAACTACGGGCATTGTAACTACGTTTCAGGGAAACACGCTTGTATATTTTATGATGAGGTATGCTATTTTAAACAGTTGACATAAGGACAAAGGTTTAATCTCTTGAGTGATTTAAATTTGTTCTCTCCTCCTCCAGAATACAAAGCAGTATGAACTGCTGAACTACAGCGAGCATGGGACAACCGTTGACAACGTATTATATTCCTGTGACTTCTCTGAGAAGACGAGCCAGAGCCCATCCAGCAACCTGCTCACCAAAGTGCAGAACATTATCCGTGAGTTGAATGAAAATCACGAGGAAACTGAAGTTATTACAGGTCTTTTCTTCCCTATTTTGATGGACATCCGAGTGAAACAAACTATTGGAATCGAAAAAAATGTAGGACGGGAACTTAATTCTCAGCTGAATGCGAGCTTGGTTTAGAGAACTGATTAGATAAGTCTGGCATTTCACCAGAAAAAAATGAAAAAATCCCTTAAGAAAATAAATGAGTGAATTTCATGCCAACTTTTTTTTTTTTAAAGTAGTATGCATCAGTATTAACTCGAGTGTGTTTGCAGGACGCTGCAGGAAAAAGGAGCAGGAGTCGTCTGCAATGGCCGTGGCCTCTGCAACCGAGGGCAGAGTTATGAGCTGCCAGTCCCACGATGCTCCCAACACTCCCTGTAACTGTAAAAACAGCGGCTCCAGTTTGATCGGAGGCAATGGTGCGGGATGGGAAGGTACTGCACTCCTCCATCACGGAAGCCATGTCAAACTGGGCTGCCTGCAGTTTATATTTAGCATCACAGAGTTCGCCAACAAGCCGCTTAAAGAGGAGCTCACCACCTGCAGCCTCACTCCCACACCTGGCCAACAGGGGGAGCACCTGAGCAAGGCCACGCCTCCTTCGCTCCAACACAACCTTGTCACGTAACCCCTCAAACACCGACCTGTACAGTTTGAACGGTTTCCTAATTATTGAATTGTTTATACATTTGCATGAGGTGAGTTTTTTTTCTAATTTCTTCAAGACTCTTTAGGCAGGTTTCACATTTTGTGTCTCAATGCAAGACTTGCATTTTTAAAGGGAAACTTTGATCATCCTCAAAAGCTCTAAGAACCAATGAGCAGTTTTCACGTGTAAATAAATGAAAAAACATGTTCTATTTTGTGCCAGTGACAATACTTTTTATACAAACATGCATTTTCTTTTATTTCCCATAAAAACGGATGCTTTTATTTATGTATGTCCTCTGGAGCGCAGTCAGACCTGGTGTTCCTTTAGCCTGACACTTGCAGAGAGACTCATGTACATATGTGTATGTATTCATGTGAATAGCCAGAGATCCACACGATTCAGTGTGCAAAAGTGCTCCAGTTTGTATTATTTCGGTCCTGCACCATTTGGTTGCTGTTCAGTCCTTTGTGTCTGTTTCATGTGTTCTGTAATTAGTTTTCACCAGGTTCTTGTGTCAAACTATGTAAATACAAAGCAGATTTTAAATAACATGCTTTAGAAATCCTCCAGCTTGTGTTCATGTGTCATGCTTACTAATTCATTCACTCTTCTGTAAGATTAGAAGTTTTCTAAAGTTAGCATTACTGTTGTTTATTTAGACTAAAGGGTTTCGAAAAATATCCAATGCAAAGTATTCAAGTGCCTAACCTGAATGTGCATGACACAAATCATATGTTTGATTTAAGAAAAGATGTGCTACTTTTCTCTAAGCAACCAGACTTAACATTTTCATCTAGTGTATGATAAAACGGGAATCTGATCATTTTACAATGGAGTGATCTAAACAAGGAGTTTTCAATCTTTTAGATCCCATGGACACCCAAATATGACCATCCTTGTGAGAGGGACCCCCATTCTAAAATATAAAAGGCAGCTACTGTATTTATTTTCATTTTAAAATACCCCATTTATATTGTGTAATAATAATATAATAAATGTGTAAAACATGTAGTTTCTATTACATTACATATTAAGAGATGGTTCTCTCTCAAAATCCTAGCTACAGAAGCCACTTGGCAACTGTGACATGCAGCAGTTTGGTAGTGAGTTTTGCATGGGAAAGGAACACTCACATGTTTCCTCAGACAGTGTAACAAATAGCTTCAGTCTCCAGATGCAATTTCAGTGTGAAGTAAATAAGAGCAGCAGAACAGTAGTGTTATTATATTATCACTGTTATGTGACCAAGAGGGCGGGATTGGCTTCAGCAGCACGTCTTCCTGTTTCAGTCTAGAGGAAACCGAGCTATTTCATAAGCAACTATAGCCGTTATTGCTCTGTTCTTTTGAACATGTTTACCATTCTGCTTATCTGCGGAGGACTCGTGGGGTTTTACCTGTTGCTGTGCCTGACGGTGCTGCAACTGCCAAAATGTAAAAGTACAGCCAAACTGCACGGGAAGACGGTGGTCGTGACTGGTACGTGTTTCGGTTTTAGGACGTTTGTTTATTGTCCTTAAACAGTTACGAATGTCTTCATTTTTAATCATTAAGTTAGTTGTTTTAAAACATATTTTGTGGATTTTACGCTTTTCGTGTTACACAACGCAGAAGTGCAGCTGAGCTAGTGCACTGACGGTTCACACTCCACACACTATCAGATATGATTGACATTTGAGCTGGTTTACTTCCAGGAGCAAACACGGGTATCGGCAAAGCCACCGCGCTGGATCTGGCGAGAAGAGGAGCTCGTGTGATTCTAGCCTGCAGGGATGAAAGCAGAGCTCAGGCTGCCGTCACAGACATCCAGAGAGTGAGAGAGAGGGACCATCCACTGTTTGTAACTGTATTGTCGTCGTATGCAACTGTAGGATAACTAAGGACCGTTTCTAATAAGATACAAAATAAAAGTTCCATTAGGGTGGGTCACTACTGAGCTGCGTTTAAATCTCAGGACTCGTCTTGTTTCATTAGACATTTGTATACTTCCAAAAACTATTTTAAAAAAAATCTATTAATTGGTATTTTATATGCAGATGCAACCCCGCAGCACTAGAATAATAAAACAATGATTCAAATATTATTATATGAAGTGTGTGTGTATAAACGGCTGTGATTGGCCAATATTGATCTGATCAGCGCTAAGTAAAGAAACTGGAAGCACGTGACAACGACAACGGTCGTTTATATAATGCTTGTGTAGCTGTTTCTAGAGAGCACCATATAAAACGCCAGGTTAACATTTAGATACTGTAAGTTATTTAATGGAAAATATACCAAAAAATTTTTTTAATCGGTCGTTCGGGACCACTTACAAACAATTTGAGGGCACTTTTACAGCGGCCTTTCCATATTTTAACTTTTTTATTTTTTTCTATATCACATACATGTTATACAGTCAGGTCCATAAATATTGGGACATCGACACAATTCTAATCTTTTTGGCTCTATACACCACCACAATGGATTTGAAATTAAACGAACTGCAGACTTTCAGCTTTAATTTGAGAGTATTTACATCCAAATCAGGTGAACGGTAGGAATTACAACAGTTTGTATATGTGCCTCCCGCTTTTTAAGGGACCAAAAGTAATGGGACAGATTAACAATTATAAATCAAACGTTCACTTTTTAATACTTGGTTGCAAATCCTTTGCAGTCAATTACAGCCTGATGTCTGGAACGCATAGACATCACCAGACGCTGGGTTTCATCCCTGGTGATGCTCTGCCAGACCTCTACTGCAACTGTCTTCAGTTCCTGCTTGTTCTTGGGGCATTTTCCCTTCAGTTTTGTCTTCAGCAAGTGAAATGCATGCTCAATTGGATTCAGGTCAGGTGATTGACTTGGCCATTGCATAACATTCCACTTCTTTCCCTTAAAAATCTCTTTGGTTGCTTTCGCAGTATGCTTCAGGTCATTGTCCATCTGCACTGTGAAGCGCCGTCCAATGAGTTCTGAAGCATTTGGCTGAATATGAGCAGATAATATTGTCCGAAACACTTCAGAATTCATCCTGCTGCTTTTGTCAGCAGTCATATCATCAATAAATACAAGAGAACCAGTTCCATTGGCAGCCACACATCCCCACGCCATGACACTACCACCACCATGCTTCACTAATGAGGTGGTATGCTTTGGATCACGAGCAGTTCCTTTCCTTCTCCATATCTCTTCCCATCACTCTGGTACAAGTTGATCTTTGTCTCATCTGTCCATAGGCTGTTGTTCCAGAACTGTGAAGGCTTTTTTAGATGTTGTTTGGCAAGCTCTAATCTGGCCTTCCTGTTTTTGAGGCTCACCAATGGTTTACATCTTGTGGTGAACCCTCTGTATTCACTCTGGTGAAGTCTTCTCTTGATTGTTGACTTTAACACACATACACCTACCTCCTGGAGAGTGTTCTTGATCTGGCCAACTGTTGTGAAGGGTGTTTTCTTTACCAGGGAAAGAATTCTTCGGTCATCCACCACAGATGTTTTCCGTGGTCTTCCGCGTCTTTTGGTGTTGCTGAGCTCACACACCTAATGTTTTTGCTCTCTCTCTGATGGGTTTGTTTTGTTTTTTCAGCCTAATGATGGCTTGCTTCACTGATAGTGACAGCTCTTTGGATCTCATATTGAGAGTTGACAGCAACAGATTCCAAATGCAAATAGCACACTTGAAATGAACTCTGGACCTTTTATCTGCTCCTTGTAAATGGGATAATGAGGGAATAACACACAGCATGGCCATGGAACAGCTGAGCAGCCAATTGTCCCATTACTTTTAGTCCCTTAAAAAGTGGGAGGCACATATACAAACTATTGTAATTCCTACACCGTTCACCTGATTTTGATGTAAATACCCTCAAATTAAAGCTGGAAGTCTGCAGTTAAAGCACATCTTGTTCGTTTCATTTAAAATCCATTGTGGTGGTGTATAGAGCCAAAAAGATTAGAATTGTGTTGATGTCCCAATATTTATGGACCTGACTGTATATATCAAGATTTCAGTGCTCACCAGCTGAAATACAAGTCTGATCTTAATGCCACACATACTACTCCTCCGTAATAAACACTGGTAAAGGTAGACCTAAGACATTATTTTCAACTATTACCAAACTTATATTAACTCTTCGACACATCTTATGGCTCAATTGACCTCTTCAACTGCTTCCTCCACTTTAAAAAAAATAAAATCTATTTATGAAATATTTTCATCAATCTCATCAGAAGTTTCCTCTAACTGGTCCTCACCTTGGCCCATAGAGCACATCCTCTCTAGCTTTACTCTCACCATCCTCTGTTAGTGGCCTAATTGCTTATCTACTTGTCAGTTAGGTCCAGCACCTCACTTCTTAAAATCTCATTTTCATCTCCTATTGCTCATTCGATCAACTGTTCTTTTTTTTCCGGGTGTGTCCCGCTATCATTAAAAACGGCTTCGGTCACTCCTGTTTTAAAGAAACAAGGGCTAGATTCTTCTGCTGTGAATAATTTCAGACAATCTAATCTTCCTTTCGTTTCTAAGCTGCTTGAAAAGTAGTTGCCTCGCGGTTACAAGCTCATCTCTATGCTAATAATCTGCTAATATGCTAATAAGCCCTATCAATCTGGCTTTTGGTCAGGCCACAGCACTGAAACCGCATTTGTGAAAATGACTAATTACCTCTATATACTATCTGCTGATTCTGGTTGTCTTACTGTTCTCATCATGCTTGACTTAGCAGCTTTTGACACTGTATCTCATCACATACTTACCTCTCGGCTATCAGATATCGGCATCACGGGTAGTGCTTTATCTTAGTTTATATCATATCTCAATTTTTTTATTACTGTCCATAACTTCAAATCTTCTATGTGTTCTCTCTCTCAAGGTGTCCCTCAAGGCTCTGTTCTTGGACCACTTCTGTTCAATATTTATTTCTTACCTCACATTATCCATAGTCATGGTCTCAGCTAATTTACATATCAGTTCGCTCCATCTCTGCTCTTCCTCTGGACTTATTGTATTGCGAACATTAAAATCTGGTTACATAGCAACTTCCTAAAATGTAATAATGATAAAACTGAGGTTATTGTTTTTGGTCCACCATCCCTTTAAAAAAAAAGTCTGAACTAAGTTTATCTATTGATGTGGCCACATTAATTCTTTCTCATATTGTTAAAAATCTGTGTGTAACATTTGATTCGACTCTTACATTTCAATCTCATATAAGTTCCGTTACCAAGAATGCATTCTACCACCTTAATTCATGCTTGCTTTGATAACCTCTGGTCTCGTCTACTGTAACTCGCTTCTTATTGGCCTGCCTGTGGTAAAACAATGACTACAATGTGTTCAGAATTCTGCTGCCAGAGTCAACAATGAAGTCAAGAAATCTGATCATATTGCTGTATAATCTAAATTGGTTACCTGTTCCTGTCCGCAGTCAGTATAAAATTCTCTTGTTAACTTTTAAATGTCTTCATGGACTTGCTCCCAATTATTTATCTGCACTTCTGCACTATTATTCACCCCCTCGCTATCTCCGGTCATCTGACTTAAAACTGCTTACTTTAAATCGTTTTCGTCTTTCAACAATGAGTGGAAGATCATTCAGTGGCTCCGAAACTCTGGAATTCTCTTTCTCTAACTCTTCATGACACTTCTATTATATCCTCATTCAAATCTCCATGAAAACCTTTCTTTTCTTACAGTATTTCCAACCCTCCTCTGTTTAGTGTTCTGCTGTTTTGTTACTGTATATTTGTTCTAATGCTTGATGCTGTGTTTTTGTTATCTTCTTGTACAGAGACCTTGAGCTTGGAAAGGCGCTTTATAAATAAAACGTATCATTATTATTAAATCTGTGATTCTGTTATATAAATTTGCTGAATTAACATTTCATTGCCATCATTTAAAGCTGTATTGTTGTGCAATGATTTGGAACACAGGAAACAGGAAACAAAGAGGTGGTGTATATGCACTTGGATCTGGCCAGTCTGAAGTCTGTGAGGTCTTTTCCCGAAAACTTTCTCAAGAAAGAATCCAGATTAGACATTCTTATCAACAATGCAGGTAGCTCTCAAATATATGCAATTTTATTTTATGCATTGTTACAATTAGTTTCCTGAAGTATCAACTAATTCAAAATTTGCATCAGGTTTAAAAGCCTTATTTTTTTTCTGTGTTTGTAGGACTTGTAATAGCTGGCAAGACTGAGGATGGCTTTGGAATGATCTTTGGTGTCAATCACCTCGGTCACTTCCTGTTAACCATCCTGCTGTTGGAGCGGTTAAAAGAGTGCGGCCCCAGCAGAGTTGTGACTGTGTCTTCAATGGCCCACTGGTGGGGGAAAATTGACTTCAACTGCATCAACACTCATAAAGATTTGGGTTTAGGAAATTCAGCGTTGGACTTACTGAAGTTGTACGGTCACAGCAAACTTTGCAATAACCTCTTTACACACGAGCTGGCCAAGAGACTCAAAGGCACAAATGTCACCTGCTACAGTCTCCATCCAGGTCAGTAGATGTTCTTTATTCTCTGAAAAGCAGTACTTGATAAAGTATCAGAGGTCATATGCAGTTAACGCTGATTTATTTATTATAGGGGCCATTAAAACGGACATCAATCGTCACAGCACTCTATGGTGGCGGTTGCTCATGGCACCGATTTTGCTGCTTTTCTTTACGGATGTGGATTCTGGAGCTCAGACATCTCTTCACTGTGCACTTCAAGAGGGTCTTGAGCCCCTGAGTGGACGCTACTTCTCTAGCTGTGCAGTGCAGAATGTTCCTGCTAAAGCCAGAGATGATGCAGCTGCCAAAAAGCTTTGGGAAGTCAGCGAGAGTCTCGTTGGTTTAGCATGAGAGCATCAGCTTTATTGTATCCGTATAGATTTGCTCTTGCACAGTCTAGTGGCACCTGTGGTCGACTCAACTGTATTGCATAAACCTTATAAAAAGCCTGTGTAGAAGACTTGTGGTTCATAACATGCTCTGAACGCAACAAAGAGCCCCTTAATTTAGTTTAATTCCTCTATAAATATTTGTTCTTTGAATGTTTTACAAATTGTTTGTACAATATCCCAATATCACTTGTATTTTATGTGAAAAAGTTACCACTACATAAATCCTGTGGCTGTGTCATACCAGAGTAAAGACCTTTCACACAAAAGGTGTGTCTCGGGATGATGAGGCCTTTAGTGTGTAGAATGTGTCACCTCTCCCAGTTAAAATGTTATTGCTTTAGTAAAGGAACAACATGCACTATTATTATTATTATTATTATTATTATTACCTGTGGACAGAATGTGTCAAACGTACATCAAGAGATGCCAACAGTTCTTCTTCCAACCCAGTTACACAATAACTCAATGATAATGTGACTCATAATAGTTTGCCGCTGAATGGTTATGTCACCTTTATTAAGATATCAAACAACTTTCAAGCATTTTCTTCAATTTTACCAATAATAATTATTATTTACATTTATATATCGCTTTTATATATAGCGGGGGGGGGTCTCCTCAACCATCACCAATGTTCAGCATCCACCTGGATGATGCGACGGCAGCCATATTGTGCCAGAACGCCCATCACACACCAGCTTATTGGTGGAGAGGAGACAGAGTTATGAAGCCAATGAGTATATAGACCCTTTGCACGTGACGTCACGCTCTACTCGCACGAATTCTGAACGCCATGATGGACGTCGGAAGAGCTATTCTGTAGACGGACGGCAAGCCAAACGAGTATGTGTTTGTAACTGGTAGAATCTTAACATAGTCTACAGCGAATATAATCACAGATAAGAAGATGGCTAGATGTTACAATTATGTGGTTACTACTGATTACAGACACTCCGTGATTTACTGCATGGATTAACGTGTGATCGATAATTAATGACGGTACTTCCCAGACCTGGGATGCGTCCAGGCGTCATTAAAAAGCCACGGCCGACCATGTCCTCTAAAATCATAGGCTAAGTTACGTGTTATATAAATCTTCACTTAAAGAATAGATGTTAATAAAAAAGAAACCATCGATTGAAGTCTTACCTTTACCATTATGAGGTACCTCCCCCCGCCGTTAGCGTAGCATCGCGTACCTGTAACCCAGCCAGCTACAAAGAACTGGTAAGCATCCAGACTTTTAAACGCTTTAAGATCAGAACCAGTGTATGGGGATACCCCGTTTACCACATAGTGGTACAAATCGTGTGGGCTGAAGTCGGGCAGACTCGGCGATTTAATGAGGTCCGTGAAAACTGAGGGAGGAAGAAGGTAAGGGTCGGTATCCAATCCTGCTATCTCCAACTTCTCCAAATTCCGCTCTTTGTGAGCACCCACCAGATGCCCTACCTCTACCGATAACGGCACTGTAACGTCTTCAATAGAAGAAGCCATGAAGTTTAGTGGTATCTTTTTAATACTGTTTAAAACTAATCAAATTTCCCGCTCGTCTATACTGTTTAGCCTGTGCGTCCAGATATTTTGCCGTCCATCATGGCGTGGTCGTGGTCACGTGTTTGCAAAGGGTCTATATGGATGATTAGGAGGCCATGATGGACAGAGGCCACTGGGCAAATTTGGCCAAGATGCTGGTGTTACACCCCTACTCTTTCGAAAGACATCCTGGGATTTTTTTTTGTGACCACAGAGAGTTAGGACCTCGGATTAACATCTCATCCGAAGGACGGTGCTCTTTGACAGTAGTGTCCCCATCACTCTACTGGGGCGTTAGGACCCACACAGACCACAGGGTGATCGCCCCCTCCTGGTCTCACTAACACCTCTTCCATCAGCAACCTAGTTTTCCCAGGAAGTCTCCCATCCAGGTACAACCCAGGCTTAGCTTCAGTGGGCACCCAGTCTTGGGCTATAGGGCAGGGGCGTAGAATTTAGTAGGGACGTGTCCCTACCAATATCCAGTGACACTGATTTGTCCCCAGCAATAATTTCGATCAAAAATGTAATATAATTAATATATATAACCACTGTTGTCTGTGTGTGTGTGTGTGTGTGAGAGAGAGAGAGAGAGAGAGAGAGAGAGAGAGAGAGAGAGAGAGAGAGAGAGAGAGAGAGAATGAGAATGAGTGAGAATGAGTTTGTGTGCAATTATAGGGACAAAATGTCCCCACAAAGATGGCAATATACGAGATCCTTGTCCTTGTGGATTTTTTTATTAGGGAAAACAGCTTATAAATCAGACTAAGTGATGTTTTTTTAAAGTGTGAAAATGCAGAACGTTTTTTGTGATAGGTAAGGTTAGTCTAGGGGGGTAGAATACACAATTTGTAGAGTATAAAAATCTTTGTCTATGGAAAGTCCCCATAAAACATGAAAAAATAACCTTGCTTGGGCTGTTGAAGGCTTGGTCTTGTTGAAATGAGAGGCTTGTTTGATCAAATCATCCCAGTCTCATCAGCTGGACTGAAAGAAGTTTCAGTGCTCTTAGAACACTGAAAACATGGCTCAGAGCAATGGTCACAAGTGACACTTGACAGTATTGATGCAGTGCCATGTCCAACAGGACAAACTGGACAGTATTGATGTGAAACAAATATGCCAAGAGTTAATTTCTGTTAAAGGGTTAGTTCACTTAATTTAAAAAATAAATTCTGTCATCATTTAGTCACTCTCAAGTTGTTTCAAACCAGTTTCTTTTGTCTGCTGAACAAAAGAAGATATTTTGAAGAATGTCGATAACCAAACCGTTGATGGTAGCCATTGACTTCCATAGAAAGGTTTTTTCCTTCTATGGAAGTCAATGAGTTCATCAACTGTATGGTTATCGACATTCTTCAAAATATCATATTTTGTGTTCAGCAGAAGAAAGAAATTCATACAGGATTGAAACAGTTTGAGGGTGAGTAAATGATTTTCATTTTTTGGGTGAACTATATCATGTGTATCATGTAAAGATACAGACATGTGTTTGGCTCCTTCAAAAAGCAAGGAACAAGATAGTATTGCACTATGAACAGAGTAAAGTTAAGTCTCTGTTAAACTGCCTCCTTGTCTTTATTAGTTATCTGTAACATTACAGAATTAATGAATTTACGTATTAACGTATTGTTAAGGTCATTATAGACTAAAAACCTTAATACATCCTATTAATTTCCTGATTCCTCCACTTCTGGGGATGTCCCCACCAATCTCAAAATCAAACCTACACCCCTGCTATAGAGTGATACTGATATGGCTGCTGGCCAATAACTACTACAAATTGAATGTACTCAGCTACACATTTTTAGTAATAATAATGTTATTTTTCCATCCCTATATATCGGTCGTTCTGCACCAATTACAAACAATTTGAGGGCACTTTTACAGCGGCCTTGGTTCCAGAAATATTTTAACTTTTTTTTATTTTTTTTCCATATAATTTATATAAACTAACAACCATCCTCCTCAACCATGACCAATGTTCAGCATCCACCTGGATGATGCGACGGCAGCCATATTGTGCCAGAACGCCCATCACACACCAGCTTATTGGTGGAGAGGAGACAGAGTTATGAAGCCAATGAGTATATAGGGATGATTAGGAGGCCATGATGGACAGAGGCCACTGGGCAAATTTGGCCAAGATGCTGGTGTTACACCCCTACTCTTTCGAAAGACATCCTGGGATTTTTTTTGTGACCACAGAGAGTTAGGACCTCGGATTAACATCTCTTCCGAAGGACGGTGCTCTTTGACAGTGCTGGGGCGTTAGGACCCACACAGACCACAGGGTGAGCGCCCCCTCCTGGTCTCACTAACACTCTTCCAGCAGGAACCTAGTTTTCCCAGGAAGTCTCCCATCCTGGTACTAACCAGGCTTAGCTTCAGTGGACAACCAGTCTAGGGCTATAGGGTGATACTGATATGGCTGCTGGTCAATACTACAAATTTAATGTGGTACTCAGCTACACATTTTTTTGTAATAATGTTATTTTACCATCCCTATATAGCATCCAGTCGTTAACAAAACATGATGAGATATACTGATAAAACAGCCTGGCATTAAAATCTTTTATCATTTTATTTGCTTGAGCACACGCAAACCGGTCCGGTGAAAGCCATGGCAAGGGCATGCAGAGAAAGCCTGGACTGGTTTATCAGGCTCTGGCCTGAGTGAAGTATATATGGCAGCCAAATAGCTTCAGTTTCCAGATGCAATTTCAGTGTGAAGTAAATAAGAGCAGCAGAAGTAGTGCTATATTATTGGCTTCAGCAGCACGTCTTCGTGTTTCAGACTAGAGGAAACCGAGCTATTTCATAAGCAACTATAGCCGTCATTGCTCTGTTCTTTTGAACATGTTTACTTTTCTGCTTATCTGCGGAGGACTCGTGGGGTTTTACCTGTTGCTGTGCCTGACGGTGCTGCAACTGCCAAAATGTAAAAGTACAGCCAAACTGCACGGGAAGACGGTTGTCGTGACTGGTACGTGTTTCGGTTTTAGGGTGTTTGTTTATTGTCCTTAAAAAGTTACGAATGTCTTCATTTTAATCATTAGTTGTTTTAAAACATATTTTGTGGATTTTACGCTTTTCGTAAACACATTTTAGTCGTGTTACATAGGGCTGGGTATATCGATTCAGATGTTCCGATTCGATTTCGATTCGCAAGCTCTAAATTCGATTCGATTCTCGATTCAATTTCGATTTTAAATTCGATTTCGATTCCCGATTCGACTCAATGAATATAGATTTAATACAAATCCTATATTTATAATAATAAAAAAACGGTGAACAGTGGTTAATTAATAAAAAGAAATTAAGAGCCACAAACCTGTAGCTATATTAAACTCTTTTTATTTTTGGGAAACTTGGGTTCATTACAACCCAACTTCAAATGCATACAATGAATAGACAGGATTTTGATGCAAGATGAAAAATTGATGCTGAAAATTGGACAAGTCAGAACAGTCTTGATCAATCAGGATCAGTTTATTAGAGAAAACTAACATATAATCTCACAGCATTAGCTGTAACATGGAGGCTGCAAGCCTATGAACAGTGAGCTAATACTGGCTTTTGGGTTATAGATGAATACATCGAAATGAATAAGATTTTTGGCCTTTGAGAATCGATTTTGAATCGACCACATTTTAAAAAACGATTAATCGAAAAATCTTTTTTTTTTTGCCCAGCCCTAGTGCAGCTGAGCTAGTGCACTGACGGTTCACACTCCACACACAGGCGTTCGTGATAAGCAAGTTAAGCAACTGAACAGATATGATTGACATTTGAGCTGGTTTATTTCCAGGAGCAAACTCGGGTATCGGCAAAGCCACCGCGCTGGATCTGGCGAGAAGAGGAGCTCGTGTGATTCTAGCCTGCAGGGATGAAAGCAGAGCTCAGGCTGCCGTCACAGACATCCAGAGAGTGAGAGAGAGGGAGTGGGACCATCAACTGTTTGTAACTGTATTGTCGTTATGCAACTGTAGGATAACTAAGGACCGTTTCTAATAAGATACAAAATAAAAGTTCCATTAGGGTGGGTCACTACTCAGCTGCGTTTAAATCTCAGGACTCGTCTTGTTTCATTAGACATTTGTATACAAAATGTTGATATTTAAAAAAAAAATTGATTAATTGGTATTTTATATGCAGATGCAACCCCGCAGCACTAGAATAATAAAATAATGATTCAAATATTATTATATGAAGTATATATAATCGTTATTCAATTATCACAAACGGCTGTGATTGGCCTATCTGATCAGCCCTCAGTAAAGAAACGGGAAGCACGTGACGACGTCGTTTTATAATGCTTGAGTAGCAGTTTCTAGAGAGCACCATATAAAATGCCCGGTTAACATTTAGATACTTTAACAGTCCTAACCTTGGCCCATGAAGCTCATCCTCTCTAGCTTACTCTCACCAGCCCATCCTATGTTAGTGGCCTAATTGCTTATCTACTTGTCAGTTAGATCCAGCACCTACCTCACTTCTTAAAAACTGCATCTCATTTTCATCTCCTATTGCTCATTCGATCAACTGCTTTCTATTTTTTCCGGGTGTGTCCCGCTATCATTAAAAACGGCTGCGGTCACTCCTGTTTTAAAGAAACCAGGGCTCTTCTGCTGTGAATAATTTCAGACCTACATCTAATCTTCCTTTCGTTTCCAAGCTGCTTGAAAAAGTAGTTGCGTTTACAAGCTCATCTCTATGCTAACAATCTTCTTGATCCCTATCAATCTGGCTTTTGGTCAGGCCACAGCACTGAAACCGCATTGGTGAAAATTACTAATGACCTCTTAATATCTGCTGATTATGGTTGTCTTACTGTTCTCATCATGCTTGACTTAGCAGCTTTTGACACTGTATCTCATCACATACTTACCTCTCGGCTATCAGATATCGGCATCAGGGGTAGTGCTTTATCTTAGTTTATATCATATCTCAATGACAGACAATTTTTTTTATTACTGTCCTTAACTTCAAATCGTCTATGTGTTCTCTCTCTCAAGGTGTCCATAAAGGCTCTGTTCTTGGACCACTTCTGTTCAATATTTATTTGTTACATCTTGGTCACATTATCCATAGTCATGGTCTCAGCTAATTTACATATCAGTTCGCTCCGTCTCTGCTCTTCCTCTGGACTTATTGTATTGCGAACATTAAAATCTGGTTACCTAGCAACTTCCTAAAATGTAATAATGATAAAACTGAGGTTATTGTTTTTGGTCCACTATCCCTTTTAAAAAAAAGTCTGAACTAAGTTTATCTATTGATGTGGCCACATTAATTCTTTCTCATATAGTTAAAATCTGTGTGTAACATTTGATTCGACTCTTACATTTCAATCTCATATAAGTTCCGTTACCAAGAATGCATTCTACCACCTTCGCAATATAGAGAATATATACGACTGCGACCTTCTCTCGGCACTAAAAATTCTGAAACTCTAATTCATGCTTTGATAACCTCTGGTCTCGTCTACTGTAACTCACTTCTTATTGGCCTGCCTGTGGTAAAACAATGACTAGACTACAATGTGTTCAGAATTCTGCTGCCATGTCAACAATGAAGTCAAGAAATCTGATCATATTGCTGTATAATCTAAATTGGTTACCTGTTCCTGTCTGCATTCAGTATAAAATTCTTCATGGACTTGCTCCCAATTATTTATCTGCACTTCTGCACTATTATTCACCCCCTCGCTATCTCCGGTCATTTGACTTAAAACTGCTTACTTTAAATCGTTTTCGTCTTTCAACAATGAGTGGAAGATCATTCAGTGGCTCTGAAACTCTGGAATTCTCTTCCTCTAACTCTTCATGACACTTCTATTATATCCTCAAATCTCCATGAAAATCTTTCTTTTCTTACAGTATTTCCAACCCTCCTTTGTTTAGTGTTCTGCTGTTTTGTTACTGTATATTTGTACTAATGCTTGATGCTGTGTTTTTGTTATCTTCTTGTACAGAGACCTTGAGCTTGGAAAGGCGCTTTATAAATAAAACGTATTATTATTATTAAATCTGTCATTCTGTTATATAAATTTGCTGAATTAACATTTCATTGCCATCATTTAAAGCTGTATTGTTGTGCAATGATTTGGAACACAGGAAACAGGAAACAAAGAGGTGGTGTATATGCACTTGGATCTGGCCAGTCTGAAGTCTGTGAGGTCTTTTGTCGAAAACTTTCTCAGGAAAGAATCCAGATTAGACATTCTTATCAACAATGCAGGTATAGCTCTCAAATATATGCAATTTTATTTTATGCATTGTTACAATTAGTTTCTTGAAGTTTCAACTAATTCAAAATTTGCATCGGGTTTATTTGCATCTTTGCAAATTTGCAGTTCTTTTCTGTGTTTGTAGGACTTGTGATGGCTGGCAAGACTGAGGATGGCTTTGGAATGATATTTGGTGTCAATCACCTCGGTCACTTCCTGTTAACCATCCTGCTGTTGGAGCGGTTAAAAGAGTGCGGCCCCAGCAGAGTTGTGACTGTGTCTTCAATGACCTATTCGTGGGGGAAAATTGACTTCAACTGCATCAACACTCATAAAGATTTGTGTTTAGGAAAATCAGGATTGTACTTAGTGAAGTTGTACAGTCACAGCAAACTCTGCAATAACCTCTTTATACACGAGCTGGCCAAGAGACTCAAAGGCACAAATGTCACCTGCTACAGTCTCCATCCAGGTCAGTAGATGTTCTTTATTCTCTGAAAAGCAGTACTTGATCAAGTATCAGAGGTCATATGCAGTTAACGCTGATTTATTTATTATAGGGATCATTAAAACGGACATCGTTCGTCACAGCACTCTATGGTGGCGGTTGCTCATGGCACCGATTGTGCTGCTTTTCTTTACGGATGTGGATTCTGGAGCTCAGACATCTCTTCACTGTGCACTTCAAGAGGGTCTTGAGCCCCTGAGTGGACGCTACTTCTCTAGCTGTGCAGTGCAGAACGTTCCTGCTAAAGCCAGAGATGATGCAGTTGCCAAAAAGCTTTGGGAAGTCAGCGAGAGTCTCGTTGGTTTAGCATGAGAGCATCAGCTTTATTGTATCCGTATAGATTTGCTCTTGCAGTCTAGTGGCACCTGTGGTCGACTCAACTGTATTGGATAAACCTTATAAAAAGCCTGTGTAGAAAACTTGTGGTTCATAACATGCTCTGAACGCAACAAAGGGGCTGTTTAATTCCTCTAATAAAAATGTTCTTTAAATGTTTTACAAATTGTTTGTACAATATCCCAATATCACTTGTGTTTTATGTGAAAAATATCACTATCACACAAAAGGTGTGTCTCGGGATGATGAGGCCTTTAGTGTGTAGAATGTGTCACCTCTCCCAGTTAAAATATGTCATTGCTTTAGTAAAGGAACAACATGCACTATCACCTGTGGACAGAATGTGTCAAAAGTACATCAAGAGATGCCAACAGTTCTTCTTTGAACCCAGTTACACAATAACTCCATGATAATGTGACTCGTAATAGTTTGCCGCTGAAAGGTTAAGGGGGGTGGGGTGGGGTGGGGGGGCAGGGACATTGGAACATTGGGACACTGGGACATTGGAACATTGGCTGCCATCACCAATGTTCAGCATCCACCTGGATAATGCGACGGCAGCCATATTGTGCCAAATTTATTGTCCCAGAACGCCCATCACACACCAGCTTACTGGTGGAGAGGAGACAAGAGTGATGAAGCCATTGCATATTATATAGGGATGATTAGGAGGCCATGATGGACAGAGGCCACTGGGCAAATTTGGCCAAGATGCTGGTGTTTCTCTTTCGAAAGACATCCTGTTTTTTTTTTTTGTGACCACAGAGAGTTAGGACCTCGGATTAAGGTCTCATCCGAAGGACGGTGCTCTTTGACAATATAATGTCCCCATCACTCTACTGGGGCGTTAGGACCCACACAGACCACAGGGTGAGTGCCCCCTGCTGGTCTCACTAACACCTCTTCAAGCAGCAACCTAGTTTTCAGCTATATACAGCTATTTTAAACACTAATAATATTTAAATCTTCTCTTAGCAAGGTACTCCGCTCTTGCAGGGTCAGAAATTTGTATTTGCTTGGCAGTGGCATCTGGTAAAATAGATTAAAATAGTTTTGAATAAATAAATATTTATTTTAGTTGCCGCTTGCATCAAATTCAAGTCACTGACGTTTGAGAACACTGGCTCTGCTCCCTTTTACCTAACTCATTATCTCAGACTTATGTGCCATCCAGAAACTTGTGTTCTGCAAGAGAACGTCGTCTTGTGGTGCCATCTCAAAGAGGCACAAAATCTCTGTCTCGGACCTTCTCCTGGTCTGTTCCCTGCTGGAGGAATGATCTGCATAACTCAACCAGAGCTGATGAGTTCATGCTCATTTTTTAAAGAAACTGAAAATGCATCTTTTTCGCCAGCACTTGATCCAGTAATACTAACACCTTCTCTTCAAATTTTTTTTTTTTTTAAAGACATGTACTGCGTTAGATTAAACTGAGAAGGGTCATAGCACTTGCATATTGTTGTCCTCTGTTAGTTTCACTGCTTATATTGTTCTTATTAGTAAGTCGCTTTGGATAAAAGCATCTGCTAAATGAATAAATGTAAATGTAAATAGGCTAATACATTACTAATAAATGCATAATTACTAAACTGAAATTACATGCTCAATTTATTTTGGCATTTTTCTCATATTGTACAAAGAGTAAACATAAACCGTCTGAAATAAAAAATATATATATCCCAAATTGCATAAAAATCTATTCCAAATGATACTAAATGAAAGTACTTTTTGTATATAAACCGTCAAATTTAATATAAACTGCCAATCTAGGACATCTATCATGGAAAACAGTCTGCAGTGGTCGCACCAAATGATATTTGGTCGCACCACATGATATTTTCAAATTCAGTTAAAATTTACAGGCACAGAATTGGCCACCTAAACAAAACAAACTAGCTTCCCACAAAAGGTCACTATGAAATTTATAATAACAATATATATTTGTAGAAATAACTTTAATATAAAAAAAATTGAGGTCATACCATATGACATCCAAATGTGGTAACTACATATACAAACCATTACAAGGTTTTTTTTATTTTTTATTTGAGATAATTATAAACATGCTTGCTGCTTCTATGGGTCCTTGGTAAATTGATATATGATGTAACTTCCTGTGTTTGAATAGTTTTCAACATAAAAGTCCCAAAATGGTAGTTCCTTGATGGTCGCACCACATGATATTTCATAAAATGGACATCATCGGACAAAGTTTGTTTGTATATTCTGATGGAAATATAAATAGACATGCTTTGAATTTTTTTACAGGATTACAAAACCTTTTGGAAATCATGCCAAATACTGCAGAAAAATAAATAAATAAATGTGATTTAAAAATAAATGTGATTAAATTTAGAGTAATTTCAAAGACGTTTCCAAAAAAGAAGTTATTGTAGGACAGTCCGCACCACATGATATTTTGACACTTAAAAAAAAAAAAGACAAATAACTAAAGGTTTTTGAAAAGTTAAAGAGTAGGCCTACATGGGAGAGGTAGGCTACTACAAATATACTATATCTTTTTATGCATTTAAACCCATTTTTACCTGAAAAAATGCAATCGGACAGAAAATGTAGGCGTCACGTCATGTAGATGTTGTATGTAGATGTGTTTGTAAAATAAAATATAAGACAAAGACAATAAAACAGCTCATATAATACCTAAGAAACTTTATAAATGTAAATGCAGTTTCACTGATCTGTTGTTTAAAAATGATCGTATCCAGTCGTTAACAAACCATGATGAGATATACTGATAAAACAGCCTGGCATTCAAATCTTTTAGCATTTTACTGTAGGCTATTGTTTGCTTGAGCACTGCACGCAAACCGGTCCGGTGAAAGGCATGGCGGGGGGATGGAGAGAAAGCCCGGACCGGTTTATCAGGCTCTGGCCCGGGTGAAGTCGCCTATCTACATAACAGCCTGCTGGAGAATCTTGCAGATGACAATCATGTTTCATCTCATCATCGTCGCTGCTCTCATCGCAGGTCTTTATGTCTACTTGGTGGAGACGTTGTTTAAAAAGTCCAAATGTAAAGGAACCGCTGATATGACGGGGAAAACGGTCATTATTACAGGTGAGCTTGTGATCAATGTTCTCATATTGTGGTAAACCTGTGGAAAAGGCCGCGTTAAATGCGTTTTTGTCGTCTTTACGGTGGCTTTCACTTTTTAAAAAACTATTTCTTAGCCTATTTTTGTCTTGTTTTCCAGTACAAATATCTAAACATTCTTTAATCAATAGGCTATACGTTTATTTGAGAAGTAGAATGACTGATTTTTTTGTGTAAATGTAATTTATTTTAAGATTTCTTTTTAAAAATGTGAGTTTATGTATAGTTAAAACAATAAAAAAATAAAAAAAAGACTGTACGGTAATCAAAATAATCTTGATATTTGTAATAAAAACTATTATTATCTTTTTGCTGTGAACCTGGAAAATGTTTTTGTTTCGGTAATGAGAGCTGCTTGGTTTGTTTCAGGTGGGAATACAGGTATCGGTAAAGCCACAGCACTGGATCTGGCTGGTCGTGGAGCAAGAGTAATTCTAGCCTGCAGAAACCAGAAGAAAGCTGAGGCAGCTATAAATGACATCAAGAAGGTGAGGACCATCACTTAAGACCACTGATTCAAGAGTTTTGAGTGTTTATTAACCCATATTTGTTGTTCAGGACACAGGAAGCATTGATATACTGTACATGAAGCTTGATCTTGGAAGCCTCAAATCTGTGCAAGCTTTTGCTGAGAATTTCCTCAAATCTGAGTCGAGACTGGATGTGCTCATCAATAATGCAGGTAACCCTCAAAACTGATCTCAAAATGTTATAGATTGGGGGAACCAAAGGAAAAGTTTGAAAATCTTGATTGACCACTTATCTGAATGTTTGGGGAAACATGGCACTGCAATCTAAGGCTTTTTCTGTTCAGGTCTTGTTGCAGATGGTCTGACTGAGGATGGTTTTGGCATAGAGTTTGGAGTCAACCATCTTGGACATTTCCTGCTCACATGTCTTCTGCTGGACCGTCTGAAGGAGAGTCCTGCTGCTCGGGTCATCACTCTATCCTCCATGGCCTATCGCTGGGGCAAGATTGATTTTGATTCTCTTATCGCCACCAAAGACCTGGGGTCAGGGAGATACAGCTGGCAGTTCTTCCAGGCCTACTGCAACAGCAAACTCTGCAACGCCCTGTTCACTCATGAACTGGCCAAGAGAATGAAGGGCACAAACGTAACCTGCTACAGTGTTCATCCAGGTAAAAATCATACTTGATATGTATAGTTTAGTAAAATGAATGTTCTGCCATTATTTACCCACTTTCCTGTAGTTCCATGCCTTCATTCACTATTCCCTACATTCATAGGCGTCGATTTCGGTCGGGACGGTGGGGAGTCATTTTGTACTCACCACTTGACCGTTTTCAGTGGTTATGAGGAGCAATATGAGAGAGAAATTTGGTAATCATTGTTTAGGTACATTAAACCACGCCATGTCATATTGTCAACATGGTAGGCTACTTATGAAGCAGAATAGTGGGTCTTATGTCTAATGCTTTTTTAAAACTTAAGGTTTTCTTCTTCATAAAACGAGTCGGACATCATCACATTTTTGTATAAATGTGTATTTATTTACATTAGTAAGCTACTGGACATCGTTTATCTTGAACTATCAATAAACCTTAATTAAACAATTAATAAATCAAGTAAAAAGGAATTTATACCTGTATAATATTACGCTGTGGCCACATTGGACCAGCGGTTTGGAAATTGGATGGATGGATGATTCAGCTGTAGGCGCCATCTTCTGGTCAGACGCGGGAATTCATTCGGCACGACCCTCACAGTGCATCATTGGTATTCTCTAGCCTTTGAGCGTACATCAGTTGTACACTAGTTATTGCAGTGCATTGCGAGATTGAGTGAGTGCACTCGATAATGTTCACTATGGTTTCGGACACCACTACAAATGGCTGTCCCCTCAAATAGAGCCCTATTTAAAGGGTTAGTTCACCCAAAAATGAAAATAATGTCATTAATGACTCACCCTCATGTCGTTCTAAGCCCGTAAGACCTCCGTTCATCTTCGGAACACAGTTTAAGATATTTTAGATTTAGTCCGAGAGCTTTCTGTCTCTCCATTGAAAATGTATATACAGTATACTGTCCATGTCCATAAAGGTAATAAAAACATCATCACAGTAGTCCATGTGACATCAGTGGGTTAGTTAGAAGTTTTTGAAGCATCGAAAATACTTTTTGGTCCAAAAATAACACAAAATAAGACTTTATTTCCTGCGGCGTCGCTATGAAGACCAGGTACTATTGTGGAGGTACTAACTGCAATGGAAAACGGAGCGAAAAGCAAGACGAGTCGAGTCGAACAGCAGTAATTTATAAAAGCGTCTTAAGTGTGTTTACAACCAACTGGAGACACTCAAATTTAAAATCACATATTTTAAATTGTGATTTAAAATCACACGTTGGCCTTTATTAGTTTGTCAATTTCAGTAGTTTGTCAGTTTTGCGAAAACTAAACAAAAAATGCTGTATTCTGCTGCCAGGCCAGTAGTTGGCGATGTCACTTTGTAAAGAAACTCTACACCTCTATAAGACCTTATGTAGCCCCGCCCCTTTTCAGCGCTTCCGGTCTGTATTTTCACAGCGATCTTGCGTAATTATGAATGAACGGCTCGTTTTAAAATCTTCCCGGTCTACTGACATTTGACATCTGCTTCAAACATTACAATCCTCATGATAACTTTCATTAACTTTACATTAAGTAAATCCACTTTAAAAGCTAGTTATTCCTGGACAGCGATCCCATTGATTTACACAGAGTGACCGCAAAACGGAAGTTCAAAGACAATATTCTAAAGATGGCTGCGCCCTTGTTTCTCTGGCACATAAGGTCTATAGACTGAACACATAATACACATGCGCATGACGTCACAGTTTTCAGAAATTCGTGTTTTTGTAGTTTACACAGAGACAAAAACGGTATCGTTTAAAATAAATTGTGCACCCAAAACGACGTTGGCGTGTGAATGAACAGCCAAAAGGCATGAAAAGTTTTCTGCATACTTTTTTTTTCTCTGACTGGGTTAAACAAACGCTTAATATTGCATGATCCCTTTTGTAGGTGTCGTAAAGACCGAGCTCTCCCGCCATGTGAGTCTCTGGCAGAAAGTGTTCATCGAGCCAGTGGCTAGACTGCTGTTCCTGGACCCAAACACCGGAGCCCAAACAACTCTTCATTGTGCCGTTCAGGAAGGAATTGAGCATTTCAGTGGACGTTATTTCTCATGCTGCGCTGTGGAGGAAGTCAGTCCCAAAGCCAAAGACGATGCGGTGGCCAAAAAGCTTTGGGAAGTCAGTGAACGACTGAGCGGCCTTTCATAAAGCCAGAGAAACGGTTTTATTTCTGGTGGATGGAGACCGTCTGTGAACTTAGTTACCTCTAGAGAAAAAAAGACAAGTATGAAGTGACGAAACTGATTGTGACATTTTTGTGTTTATGGACGCACAATTATTTACAAGGTTTACAGTGTTTTTTATTTGTATGTTGGCATTAAATGCTGTATGCTAGGGTGATTTTTACTGTAACGGAATCACATTTATCCTGATTGTTTTTTTACTGTATGAAATTAGATTTGATTATAAAAATCAAACAAACATGAACAATATAGTACGGTATTTGTTTCTTAACGCATGTGATAATACCCAACAGAATGAAAGTAAATTGAGTCAAACGTGAACCTTTTGATGTGTATGGCAGCAGGTCATAATCTAAGACAGGGACCAGAGACCACCAGGGGGTCCATGAAAAAAGTTTACAGAAAAACAAAATATAAAAATAAGATTAAACTACATGAATAAATATTAACTTTTTACACAATATAAATGGGTCTTTAGCTGCCTTTTTAATTTTACTATACTATACTCCTACTATACATCACTAAATAAGAAATTGGTTAACATAAATTATTAAAATATATATATATAATAATAATAATACATCAAACAGAAATAGAACAATACTATAGTAAAAACTATAGTACAGTACTGTATTCAATTTTAGCATCATGCAACATTCTGGGAACGTTATTTTATGGTTGCAAAATAATCTAAAAATAACCATTAGGGAACATTCTTAGGGAACATTAGATTATTTCAAAATAACTACCCTTCTGGGAACGTTCTTTTATGGCTGCAAAATAATAACCTAAAATAAGCATTAGGGAACGTTCTATTTAGTTATTTTTTAGGTTATTTAAAAGTAACTACTCTGTAACGTTCTGGGAACGTTATTTTATGGTTGCAAAAAATTAAACCAAAAATACACTACCCCCTAAATACTAACGTTAGGGGAACGTTCTGTGTTTGCTGGGGACTTTTAATATACATGTAAAATGAATTCAAGTAGGCCAACTGCAAAATTCCCCTTCAAAAACAAGTTTGAGCCGTGCACACCTGTACAGCACGTCTATGCCGGGGGGAAAACAAATTACTTTCTTAATGTTGTCAGGTGGTTTTAGTGAGTTTAAGACTTAAGGCAAGAATTGAAAACCGCTGAGAATGCACGTAGCCTACCATCACATTCTCCCGCTTCATTTGCGGGCCGGCACATACTGTACAAGCCAAGGTGTTTCTTAGTGAACGGTGTTACAGAAACCGAATAATTACAATTTTCCAACGCTTTTTATCTTACCGTAGCAGCCTTTGAACAGTCATCACGAACGACATTCTGACAAGACATGAGGTCAAAAAGACAAAACTATAAATAATATTTGTAAAGGCCAGATTTTTTAACCGCAGAAAAAAAAAAGTCTGTCATCATTTACCATTTACACGTTACAAAATGTTTAGAAAATGTCGGCGACGCTTTTCCACGCAATTATAGGCTATGAATGAATACGTGATTATGTTTCCCCTTTTGAATTCCACAGAAGAAATAGTCAAACAGGTTTGGAAGAAGCTGATAGTGAATAAATGACGGCAAAAGTTACATTTTTGGGTGAACCATCTCTTTTAACTTGAATGCACCAAAACGAAAATGCATAAGTCTCACAGCATCTCCACATGTCTCTTATAAAGAAAGAAAAAGACAACAAAAATAAAACAAAATACTCCAATGCATTACAAACTACATCTAAAGTGCTCAGGTTGAGTTTCGCCTCCTGGAATTTACAATAGCTACAAATATCTCAATATTCATTCAAATAATGGCTGACAGACCAGACAAGTAAAATACTGACAGTTTAAGCTAAAATTGTAATATGCCCCTAAAAATGTTTAGCCCTATATGTTTACAGACGGAATCATACACATAAATTCTCACAAGTCAACAGTGAAATTGCCACTTTTCCCTTTAAAGTTTCTTTGTAGCTCTAGTAAAGCCTCGTGTGTTTGAAATTGCCCTAAAAAAAATGTTTTAAGAAAGCGTGGGACCATATTAAATAATGGTCAGCTTGTCAATCCATATCTTCATTAAAAAGTTCCTGAATGTCCACCCTGCACAGGATCGAATTCACACGGTGCATTCAAGCATGGTCACGTCAATCTTGTAAAATGCTCACACCAGTGTGATCTCCACCTCTTCTCTCTTCTGCACCTGACCCTGCGCCTGCTGTTTGGGTGGAGGAGGAGCAGCTCGCACCTGCAGAAAACAAAAACACCCATCAGATTTCTCACATAAGCGCCCATCACTGGCATGTAGCTAGTGGAGTGCGGATCTCACAGGTCTCAGGGTGCCTGACCCGCCCTCTCCTGGGGATCTGGGTGATGGGGTGTGGGCGTGGCCTGTGGAGGAGACCACACAGATGACTGGGATTCGGACATTTCCCATGGGCATTCATCTAATAACAGAACAATCAGCAGTGTTGTCTAGTATCACTGAGATACTGTTATAGTTTTTATTTTTATATTTCCTATTTTATATATTAAAAATAGTTGTATTTTTCCTATTTAATTTTGGTTTTGTCATTTTTATTAGATTTAGGTTTTTAAATATATCTATGGTTATTATTTATTTTTATTTCAGTTTTAGTTACTTAAAGAAGTTAAACTCTATCAAACTCTTTATAAAGTTAAACTAAATAAAAATGAGAAAAGTTGCTTTAGCAACTAACTGAAACAAGGTAAGTTTAAGTTTTTATATTTTATTTTATGTCAGTTAATGTTTATTCAAGAAATTAAATGAAAATGTTTTTTTTTAATGGTTTTAGTATAATAATAATAATAATCCTGGGCCCCAGTTTTGCTACTGTTAACTAAAACTTTTTAGAAATAATTTGTTCATAATTTGTAATATTAAAATGTTCTTGTTACTTGAAATGAAACAGAAATAAAATATTAGTAAATATTAGAATATTTATATAAAAATTCAGTAGAAAATTAAAAAGTGACCTTGGCAGCTAACTGAAATAAATAAAAGTTTGAGTAATACAATTTTACACACAAAAAAAATGAATAAAAAAATACAAAAGCACATAAATGCCACAAAAAAAATGAAAAAATATATTAATAATATAAAAAATATACAATAATATTATATAAATAATACTAAAATAACACTGATAGGCCTACTTACAAAAAGTTAATTCAGTTATATATATATATATTTTTTTCTATTAAAAAAAGAAATATATATAATTCTTATATGTCACTAGCTAACTTAATAAAAGCAAATAATGTGGGGTTTTTCAACATTGTTAAGATGGACAGTCATGTGTGAGGTTTACTATAAAGCTTTAGGGTCTGCCGCGGTGCTCTGTGTCTTACTGTGGCTCGAGATTTTGGGGGGTTCTGGGGTTTGAAAGCCATTTAAAGGAAGTGTGCCGGTTAAAGATGGAAGTGAGATTGCCTCTGGACGCTCTGGACTGCTACAGGATGAAGACGCAGCCGGTGGACTAGCCGCTTGATCCAGAACTGACAGAGACACCTGGTGGTAAGAAACAGCTATTACAACATGGGCTTACTTTAAACATGAACAGAAACTTTTTCAATGAGGCCTGTGTTTCCCAGTAGTATTTGTATAAACCTGCACGTTCATGCTCTTGTGTGTTTGTGCACCCTCCGGTCCGCATAGATCCTCCACTAATACTGCGGGAAAGACGCCCACTGCGCCGTTGAACTCGCCCTCCCAGAACCCATCATCTTCCTGGTTGTGTTTGCTGAGAATGCAAATAACAGCTCCCTCGGGGAAGGACAACTCGTCCTCTGTCTGAGCCTCGTAGGCATACAGAGCCCTGGCTAGATTTATGGCTGTGCAAAAGAGGAAGAGGACAGAAAATGTTTGTTAAAATTGGGGGGTTCTGGGATCTATAGTGTATCTATAACACACTATAGGTGTATTATACCAGATATAATGCTATAGAGGGTGGTCTCACCGCTGGCGGGACTGTTCGGGCTGCTCTGGGTGAGTGTCTCGATTTCTGGGTCTTGTTCTGCAGAAGTGCTGGAGGTGTGTGATTGGTCGTCAATGCTGGAGAGAGACTGGATCATGCTCAGTAGAGAGTTGGAGGTCGGAAGCTGCAGGTATTTCTCCGGCACGTATCCCACCTGCCCTGTTTGGTTCCTTGCCTAAAAAACAACAAGGAAACTTGTCCAATAAATGCCAAAATATTTGTTGAAGTGGCATCTAGTTCAGGGGTTTTCAAACTAAGAGATGCCTGTGGAAAATTTGAGACATAAAAAGATTATAAATTTAGTTTAAAATACGGAAATAAAATCCAAATATGTACATAGTTTGTAAATATATTTATATAAAGTACAAATGTACATCTAAACATAATTTTAAAAATAAGTAAACCATTTAAAATAGTTTTATTAAACATTTTATTTAGCAAATTCTCAAAATTGATCAAACTTTTATAAACACTAATTATACATATATATACATATATATTACACAATACTATACAGATGTTTAGAATTAATACGATTTTGTAATGTTTTTGAAAGGAGTGTCTCACAAAATACTGTAAAAACTGAAATATTGTTTGAAATATTGATTTTAATTTCTATTTTAATGCATTTTTAAATGTTATTTATTCCTGTGATGGCAAAGCTGTATTTTCAGCATCATTACTCCAGTCTTCAGTGTCACATGATCCTTCAGAAATCATTATAATATTCTGATTTGCTGCTCAAGAAACATTTATTATTATTATCATCAATGTTAAAAAAAAAGTGGAGCTTGAATGTTTATTAAAAGTTTATTAAATATTTTGCAACATTATAAGTGTCTTTACTGTCCCTTTTGAGTCATTTAATGCGTCTTTACTGAATGGATTAATTAAAAAAAGAAATCTTATAGAAAGATTGTATAATGTTTAAATAATTTTTTTAATAATTAAATAAATCATATTTTTCGTCACACAGTATAAATGAGTCTGTATATATGAAAATATATAATTATTAAATAAAAAATACATGCATTTATATTTTAGAGAAGGGCGAGGCAAGGCAAGGGCATAAGATCATATGTATTAAATGATGTAGTTGAGTGGGTGTGCGTGTACCTTGACCCAGTCCTCCATGTCTCCATCATCAATAAGCTCCAGTGTTTCCTGTTCCTGGATGGTGAGCTCATCAGGCTGGGATGCCTGTGGAAGTAAAGCACAGGAAATGACATCACAAAAGCATGAATAGAACCCTGAAATCCTGGTGAATGTCGGGCTAGACCAGACGAGGTATGTACCTGATAGGAGTACAGCACAGAGCAGGTGAGTGGGTAGTTCCTGTGAGTGCTGGAGGGACTGGAACTGCTGTCGTCCAACGTCTCCGTGTCCTCGTCATCCTCTCTGTCCAAATCTACAGAGTGCTGAAGACATTTGTTGTAAAACATGATAATAATAGGTTATAGGGTGAATCTGCCTTTGACTGTGAGCGATTGAGACTTACAGAGAATGAAGCATCGTGGGCATTGAGGGCCGCCCATCTCTCGTTCTCCAGTTCCTCCAACACTTGGTTCATGGCACTCTTCATCCAGACGTCTACAGCTACACCCACGTCTCTGAGGAGGTTCAGACGCACCTCTGCCTTCTGTTTCACCGTCTACAGGAAGAGTGGACTCATTATCTACACACTTACTGTTCTTTTACATATTGTTTATGCACAGCTATTCCAACAACTCTTGATACGATAAATGGTACCGTTTCATACCATTGACCAAATGTGCAGCTTCTTTTAATAACCAAAATAACGAGTAGTGACCAGCAGAGGGAGTGTGACGCCATTGAGCCAATATTTACATTTTAAACTACGTTTCTCCCAGAGGTGACTGACAACTTATGATCTGGAGTTTTATACTGTACAAACACACACAAAAAACTGTTCACCTCTGATTTCCGAATGCATTCTCTTGCCTCGTCCATTTTCAGTTCCAGCTCGTTGTTATTCTGGTCCTGTTGGTGGGACTCTTCATACTCCGACAGAGTCTAAAAAAAAATCTTACTGTACATTGTTGCAATATTGTAATGCCTAAATTCACTTGATATTGTTTACATTTATTTATTTTACATTTATTGAAACAAAATGTAATTATTATTAAAAATTCAATTTAGTTTTATTGTTTTAGTTTTTTTCTTTATTTAGACAAAACCATTTTATATTATTATTCTGCAATAGTTTATTGCACATTGTTGTTATTTTTTACTTATTTAGACTAAATAGATTTTATGTTATTTTTATTTACTTTATATTTTATTACATTTATTTATGGTTTTATTTTTATTCTGACAAAATTTAGACAGATTTTAGATTAGATAATAGCATAATTAATTGTATTAATGTATTCATTTTAATAAAATAATCTTGTATCATTGTATATGTTTTTTAATATTGGCCATTTAGATAAAATATGATTACTGAAATGTGAATATATGAAAATATGAAACATGAAAACATGATTATTTATTTATTAATTCATGTATTTCATTTTAACAAAACAATATTTATTCATTTGTATTTGTTTTAATATTGGCCATTTAGACAAAATATTTTAGATTAGATGAACGAATCATTTACTTTATTAATTTATTTTCATAAAATATATTAATGTTTTATATTTATTTTAATATCGGACAATATTTAGTGCAACCCTAAAATATATATATGAAAAAGAAACAAATATATACATAAATTAAAGAAATAAATATAGAATAAATATATCTATTTTTAATATCACAATCATATTGTTTCAGTGACCCCTCACCCGCTGCGTGAGAATGATGTTCTTGTGTTCTCTGGCCACACGTGTGGCCCATTTCCGTGCTTCCTTATTCAGACTGTGTTCTTCAGCCGTGCCACTCTCCTTCAACAGTTCCCTGACCTGAAGAGAGAAAGAGAGAAAAAGAGTGTTTTCTGCACATAAAACCTTGATAACTTCTCAGTGCACATGCGTACACTAAAGTCACAGCATAACTTGGAACAACATAAATCTCCAAAATCAGATGAACAAATCTTTGCTTAAAGAGACTGTCTGTAAACATTGACAGACTAAATGTTCAAGTGATGTAAGCTCTTGAAGAATGATCCTTCCAGACGCTGCTTTACAGAGCAGCTCCTGTTCACCGGAAACGAAATATCACGACAGCTTCTTGACAAAATGCATATGTGGATCTACACTACAGCATGCAAATGCTCATATTTTAAATCCACTGAACAGGATAAAACAATTTCTAATAACTCCCATCTTTTTTTATGCAAATAAAATAAATGCATTTGTACTTATTTTTTATTTTTCATTTTAGGAACGGGGGAATGGGAGGTGTTTGTTAGGGGTGCAAGTGGTAGGGCAGGTTCACTTCTCAATGCCCTCTTTTCACAGACCATGCTGCTTCCTGCCTGCACTGACGCCCAGTTTTCCCTGATCTTTCCGCCCCACCAGCGCTCAGGGCTGCATCTCTAATGTTTTCTTTAGGAACAGACTAATGCTTGTTAGACTTGCAAACAAAAAGAGGGTTAGCGAACAAACGGACCACTATGCTGGGGTGGTGAGGGGCGAGATGACGTGCGGGCGGCAGGGGGCGCTGTTGCACATCTGAAAAACAGCTGCGCAGTCATGGAGGAACACATTCGGCCTTCATGAAAGCACTTTTCCTCTTTTTAATGTACAGTATTACAAATTAATATATTTATTTTGAATAACATTTAACAGTGTTATTACATTATTGGTGTTTTTGATTATTAACCGTAAGTGAGTGTTAGATAAACATTGAAAAACTTACCGAATCATTTTCACAGGGCTGGTACTGGAAGGGGGCGGCTTTCTGAAACACTGGGTTGTCCTGAATGAAAATCTGTTGGTGGATATCCTGTGTCACCTACAGAGGGGCCAAACACACACACAGGGACAATTAAACTAATGTAAACCAATGTAGACAAAAGTCAAAATGTCACAATAACAAGAATTGCACAGTAAACAGAGGAGAACAACAGACAGGTAATTCATGTGTGTGTGTGTGTGTGTGTGTGTGTGTGTGTGTGTGTGTGTGTGTGTGTGTGTGTGTGTTGCTGTAACCTGATGCTAGCTAGAGACATTAAACCTGACTCTCAAAACTGAATGGAAACACTGTGAGAATCATCGAATTACAACAACACAAGACCACAAAAGACCTAATGACACATACCGAAGGCAGTCACGCTGTTGAAAATTAGCTGATTTTCTTCAAATTACACATTTATAATAATTAACAATCATTCTGTATTTCTAATCTCAACATGTTTAATGTTCTACCCAGTTACAGCCAACTTGAAACATCAATGCATCTTTAAAAAAAGCCATTCCATTCTAATATAACATAAAGATCTCATTCCTTAACCACGGCAAACTCTATAAAGCAGGTACATTTTTCTCTTTAAGGTCAGCTGTAAATGGTTGAGCTGGGATTTGATCCAATAACCCTCCAGTGGCAGATCATATTACCTGCTCTACATTCAGCCACTGTGGTTCATGTGTGCTTTTCAGTACCAGTATATACTCAAATGTGTGTGTGTGTGTGTGTGTGTGTGTGTGTGTGTGTGTGTGTGTGTGTGTGTGTGTTAACTCACCCCACTGGACGTCTCCAGCAGGCACTGGAAAGTGTCCTGAATGCTTTGAGACGTCTCAAGCTCCGTCTGACACAGTGAAATGAGAAAACTCTGTACGTGATCGCAGAAACTGCCATCTAGAACCTGGAGTCAAAAACAAGGAACAATAGTTTTACTTTCAGCTGAATTTTAGGTTGTGATATATATATATATATACGCCACTTCTGAAATCCACCCATCCATATATATATATATATATATATATATATATATATATATATATAAAATTGAAAAACACAAAAGCTTATGCTAAATAAAAAATAAATAGGCCAAAACCTGAGCAACATCCATCCTCACCGTGATGCAGCTGATCAGATCGGTCTCATAATAGCGGTCCTGATGAGCGTTAGTGGCTGACAGTGTGAGCAAGTAATCATTCCTTGCTTGCGTGGCTTTGCACTTCCATTCGTTCTTCTTTGCTTTCAGCTGAAATCAACAGGAAATGTTCATGTGTACACTTGACTCTCAGTCACCATGATTTATTAGGAAATTTTACAACATAACTTTAATTGAGTGTTAGATGATGGCAAACGTAATCCAAATGTAAAAATAGGACAAAAGAGCATGCACTATTAAATATCCACCATAGACCACCACTAACCAGTATGGGACTGATATACTGTGCTAATCCCTAGATTACCTTCACACTCGCCCTCTTCAAACTGGAGCGTGACTGAAACAGGCTGAGCTTTGACCTTGTGTTGCATGAGCCAACGGGAAGAGGGGGAAATACCAGAGGAAAAGAAGCGAGGGTGAGGAAAAACAGCAAAAAATGATGAATCTTCATTTAAAACTGAAAAACATGATAACCCTATGCCCGGTTCTGTAGACAGCTGATGTCTATTCCTTCACATGTGACAGGTCAGCGAACGTACTTGGCCTCCATATCAGCTTTCTCTCTCACGGTCTGCGCTGTTTGTTCCGCCTCCTGGTAGGCCTTCCTGCTCTTCTCCAGGTCTCTGATGGTGACCTGCAGATCGGCCTGAGCTCTCGCCAGATGTTCGCAGCACTGAGAGGACAGATGAATAAACACTTGCAAAAACGGCCACTCTGCCGCTTTAGTGCAGTGTATCTGTTCATGTGTTTACCCTCTTCAGCTGCAGGTCCTTCTGCGCTCTGAACGTCTTCACTGGATCCGAGATCTGGCTCCTGTAGTTCTCACATCCGTTGATACGAGACTGGCTCACTTTCGTCACGCCCTCCAAGTAAGACCTCCATACGGCCCAAACATTTCTGTACGCATATTCACAGACATCTGTTTAACGATGAAGACAAACGGACAATGCAGTTGAATATCGATCTGATTGAAAAGATCTCTCCTTTTACCTGGAGTCTGTCAGCTCCTCTGACGGGGCTCCATTCCACTCTCGCTTCAAGTACTGCGAGGCAAGCTTTTGCAGAGCCTACAAAGTCAAGTAACATGTATTTATATGGCGCTTTATGCAATAGTGATTCTTTCGAGGCAGCTTCACAGTAATGGACAAGAAAATAACAGTATTACCGTAATGTTGCAAAGTTCTTCAATTATGAACAAATACAATTTCAGCAGTAAAGCACCTCTAAAAAAGACAACAGTGTAATTTTTTAAATCACAGGTTAGTTCAGTGTTGATTCAATTTAGTTCAATGACAGTGTCAATGTTACAAAGTTCATTAGTCATGACGCGAACTCAATTCAACTAAAAAGCGCTCTACAGAAGATAATAGTATAATTATTCAGATCAAGTCAGTTCAGTGTTGATTCAGTTTTTAGTTTTTAGTCATCAAATTATGAAACAAGGTTAAAGTCGGCATGAAATAGAAGTTGCGATAGTCTTTTCTTTCCTATTGTGACGTATATCCGAGTGAAACGGCTTCTCGAACAAGAAAAGATGTAGGGCGGGACTTGATTTTGTCCATCGGGAATTGATTGGATGGTTATGGTTTTCTATAGCTGACTGTGATGTCATGTGAGTGACAGGTTGTATAACTACTATAAATATAAAGCAAATCTACAGAAGACAACTGACATTGTCCAGCTCAATTTAGCTCCAGTTTTGTTGTCAGTGTAGTGTCAGTGCAGTCAAGTTGATAAGATTACTGAATATTAAAGGGGTAGTTCACCGATTTTTTTTAATTTTGTCATCATTTACTCACCCTCAAGTTGTTTCAAACCTGCATGTAATGACAAAATCATTACATGATGACAAAATTTTCATTTTTGGGTGAACTATCCCTTTAAGTGACTTTTAAACAAACAAGAAATCTATCCTTTAACATAATTGTATTAAATGTTTATGAAAGTTTAGATTCAGAAACTCTAAATGGTATTTTAAAAACTCAACTTCAAGAGTCACCACAAAATAAAACAGACGCTTTAAAGGAGAAACATTAATTCATCCTGTCACTCCAGATCAGTGGAAATGTGGAAAACATGGAGGATAATCCGTAAAAGCGAAACCCACATCGGTATTTCTGCATGTCTGCTTGATACTTAAATGCCAGACAGCGGTACAAACTGTGCCCATGTGTAGGTTTACAAGTGAGTGAATAACTGTCTGCTTGTGAAACAGAAGAAATTACCACTCACTTTCCATCCTCAAGTCAAGCAAATGTCACTGTATTGGACTGATCTCCAAAAGTCACAAAACATGGCAAAATATCAGCACAAAAAATAAACAGCAGTTTAAAAAAAAGTTTAGTATTTGTCTACCAAGGGTCCTTTCATTACTTCAACACCACTGATGATAATTTCAACAGAATATAGCTAAACTTCAACAAACTGAAATGACTGAACCATAACAAGTTCAACGAAGGCCAGGGAGTGACCAGCATCCCCTCAAAACACAGAGGATTCGCTTCCTGGCCCTCAGACCACAAGCTGGCACTGTCAACCTAATCCTATGAGCTGCCAGCTCTCATGAGTCCACTCAGGAAGAGACCCTGAGGAAGAGAGAGATTCCTGTGTTCATGAGCCAATCAGCTCGCAGCAGCCCTGCAGGTGCACAAGCTTCAGAACCAACAGTAAAGAATCTCTCACGCACACACACACACACACACACACGCACACGCACGCACGCGCACACACACACACACACACACAACACAGAGCGTCATTCAGACAGCTGGGCTCCCATTCACCAAATGATCACACAGATCTTATAGTATCATGATGAAGATGATCAACATGTCAGGCTGTAAACACATTGTGTGTAAATCTGTTTATGCACTATACACAACAGTTTAAACGTTTAGGGTCGGTAATATTTTTTTATGTTTTTGAAAGAACTCCCTTATGCTGACTAAGACTGCATTTATTTGATACAAATTAGGTAAAAACTGTGAAATAGTATTACAATTTAAAATAACTGTTATGTATTTGCATATATTTTCAGCATCATTACTCCAGTCTTCAGTGTCATCCTTCATCAATCATTTTAATATGATGATTTGGTGCTTAAGAAACATTTATTGTAATTATCAATGTTGAAAACAGTTGTGCTGCTTAATATTTATTGTGGAAACAGTGAGACATTTTTTTTTCAGGATTCTATGATAAATAGAAAGTTAAAATGAAAAACTTTATATTTGAAATAGTAATATTTTTTAACATTGATTATAAATGTATTTATTGTCACTTTCAATCAATTTAATACTTCCTTGGTGAATTCAACTATTAAAATATTACTGACCCCAAACTTGAGAATTGTAGTGTAAGTTGTATAATTTGTATATAGGAAGTCAAAACTTTTTTTAACTTCAATTATATGGTTTAAGGGAATAAAAGGAAAAAATAACGTACGTCCCAAATATATGACATCATACTCATAGGGCCCTATTTTAACGATCTAAGCACATGGTCTAAAGTGCATGGTGCAAGTGTACTTAGGGAGTGTCCGAATCCAAATCCACTTTTGCTAGTTTAACGACGGCGCATGGTCTAAAAGTGTTTCCCCTATTCTCTTAATGAGTGATGGGTGTGTTTTGGGTGAAACGTGCAATAAACCAATCAGAGTCTTATCTCCCATTCCCTTTAAATGGCAGTTGCGGTCACGCCATGGCAGATTTGCTATTTACATGACGGAATTTGCAAGTGTAAAGACTGAACGGCGTGAACGCGTCTCCAGAGCGCAAACGGATCTGCTCGTGCGCAAGGTTAAAGCGCACAAGCAGACCATCTACGGGACAACACGGATTCCACCATATCTTTATGTTCACGATAATAATCTTTTACCTTGTAATCCTTTTATTTGTAATATTTGGTATGTTTGTGTGCTGCTGCACATCCCTGTGTGTTTAATAAGCAGAGTGTACGCGCGTTGTGGACCCGCCTATAGGCGCACATTACTAATACATAAAATATTGTTTATTTTTTCAGTCTATTTCAGTAGCCTCAAAATATCAATGTGCCAACAATGCGCCTGAACACATCTGTTTTTCAGACCAGCATGTCCAAGGGCGCACAGATGGGCGCAAATGGATTTGCTATTTAAACAACGTGGTGCATGATGTGAAAATGATAACTGCGTCAGGCTGAAACTAGCAAAAAACACTCGCCTGGCGCTGCATTGCGCCGGGTGTATGATAGGGCCCATAAAGTGAGATAACGTCGAGATCAGTAGAAATCAGAGATCATAATGCAGTGTCCCATAACTGATGTCATGTAGATCTTCTCAGCAATGTAACAGAAAGAGACAAGAAAAGCAGTTTCGAACCAGAACGCAACTGGTAAAAACACGACCACCTGCAAATCGTTAACAACCACAGTTTTTTCCACTGAGTCACGAAATGTGCTTCTCTACAAAAACAAATTCAAACACATAAAACATTAGTGCTAGTTAACATCAGAGGCAGACAATTTAGTTTTATTCTGACCAAAAAAATCTTAGCTGAATGAGATTTTATAACATGTTTTTTTTGTTTTTTTTTATCTCAGAACTCAAATCGCCATACATTATCAAAACCAAATGCAATGTAAATTATGAACTCAGGTAATTGAACATGGTGGCCACAACTCACCTGTGAGTAATCTTTCTCTATTAGTGCTTTCTTCTGGCTGTAAATCCTGAGGATGACACACACACACACACACACACAGTCACTAACATACCAACAAATAGACAGAAAATATATTGATAGACATTTACATAGCAATATCAAAGGTGAATGACCTCAGATCCTCCAGGAAGTCCAAGTCTGTCTGGTGTTTGAGCTGGAGTCTGTTCAGCTGCTCAGTGTGAGTGTGTTTCACCTCTTGTGTGACTTTTACCTGCAACACACACAATGACAACTTCTGGAGAAGCAACTCTGACACAGATCACACCAATATGCGCCTGGCATCTATCTATCTATCTATCTATCTATCTATCTATCTATCTATCTATCTATCTATCTATCTATCTATCTATCATCTGTCTGTCTGTCTGTCTGTCTGTCTGTCTGTCTGTCTGTATATATATCTGTTTCTATCTATCATCTCTATCTATTATCTCTCTCTCTCTATCTCTATTTATTATCTTTCTATCTATCTATCTATCTATCTATCTATCTATCTATCTATCTATTTATTATCTTTCTGCCTATCCATCTATGTCTGTCTGTCTGTCTGTCTGTCTGTCTGTCTGTCTGTCTGTCTGTCTGTCTGTCTGTCTTTCTATCTATCTATCTATCTATCTATCTATCTATCTATCTATCTATCTATCTATCTATCTATCTATCTATCTATCTATCATTTTGGACATGACAACAAAAAATCTTATAAATTAAAGAACAGTTCGACTCACCTTTCTTGGAGGAGGTTGCATGTCTGGATCTGGATACAGGACAAAACTGTTGGAAATTCACCCTCGAAAACCAAACACATCTGCGGGACGGAGCAATGCAGTACCGAATATTATATTTATATGGGAGAAAGAGAGAGAAAAGAGCAGTGAAATTCTTCTAGACCCCTCCGTTGAACCGCTCACATAAAAACACCGCTGAGAAATGAAGTAAACTCTTGTGAGAACTTCAATCAGTGGAGCAGAAGGAAGAAGAACAGCGGCCTCCAGTGACCGAACAAAATAATTAAACATGTTCTGAAGGCGTTCATGAAAAACGGCAAATATGTTTAGCCTATAATCTGTGTGTCTGCTGTTGTGTGTTTATGAATGTGTGTCGATATGTGATAGGCTTTGTTTCCGTCAGAATATGAGGCTGTGTTTGTGTTTATAAATATGTAGGCTATAGATTATTCCAGATGTAGACAGGTTTACACAGGCTCAGACTCTTTCTGTGCCGTTCTCATTCTACATATAATTGCAGTGAGGATGATAAATATTTTCTCTATTGTCTTTTTTCATCATTATGGTAATCACAGGGGTGTGAGAGGCCATGCTTCATTTGTTGTTGGTGAGATGAGGCCATCTAGTGGTGGGTGTATGTCAAACTCAAATTCGATATCCTAAATAAAATAATAGTGCTTTTAAGTTAAATAATAATAATAAAAATACTATTAATTAACAAAATAACTCTAGTAAATATTATTTGTAACTATTTAAGTGATTTGTTTTAAAATTAAATGAGCGTGCATCATTTTTTTATAAATAGGCCTACATTTCTAAAAGTACACTGCTGCTAAATAAAATGTGTTAGCTGTTCAAGCAGTGTGTAAAATGCTAACACGTTTAAGGAGTCTGACTGTAAAAGCCTGTAAAATTAGCATGGCTGGGAGTGTTTACAAGAGATTAAGGGTAATTCCTGATTTATAAAAAATGACACCCTCATGCAATGATGACTAAGTAGCCTATTTCACAGCTTCATTGATGAATTTATTTATAGGTCAGTTGTAGATGGTTTAAAAACAGACAATTGGCTTGATATGACTACTTCGATTACTCAATGTTTTCTCAATTTAGCTAAAGTCGAGATTAAGGTATGTGAGTGAACATGATTTGCTGTGCCTGTAAGGATGACATGAAATCAAAATTAAATCAAATCTGAAAATATAATAAGGTGCATTTTAGGTTTTAGGTTAGTCTGTTAGTTCAAAAGTAAGATTAAAATTAGTGTGCTTGAGTATGCATAGCCTGCATTAAATGTGAACAGGAATTAAAATTGTATGTGAACCTTGCTAACAGAATAACTACAAAGATTTAATACATAAAAACATGAAGAAGAGATAACACAGGAAAGGGAGAGAATATTCCATAGACAACCAGTACTAACTCACTGTAATCTGTAATCTGAGATTACTGTTTAAGGGATTAGATAGAGAGTCATCAAACTATTCCAGCAGTACAACCCCCTCTGACTGCTGAGACGTCTTACAGTCACTGTCATCGCTCACAGACAAAAGCACAAACTCTGCCGTCACGTCAAACAAGCACCACAACATTAGGAATACTGCTATTGCTCTGGGGGCAGTTGACTGATCAATGGCTCTGCTCAAATCTGGCTGGCTCTGGAGACAGTGTAAGTGGAAGATTGTTCATTTAGGTATTCTTTATATAAGTAATAAGTTATATAAGTAATCTGCTCAGTGCACCTCTAAGAAATTAAAGTAGTTTATCTTTTTAATATTTTTTAAATAATTGTGGGAAAAATCAACCCTAGTGTGAATATTTTGTCTTCAAAAATAGAAAACAAAGTGCAGTTGCTTTTGACCATAGGGGTTTCCGACATTTAAATTCATATAAATTAAAGTTAAATTATCTAAATTGGATGTGTATAAGTACTGAACAGCAACACAAATTTGTCAGCTCTGTTGGGTGCTCTTTTGACTGTACATTTCTGCTGATGGGCAATATCGCAATATTTGTATATATATATATATATATATATATATATATATATATATTGTATATGTCTGTGTGTGTGCTGTCAAATCGATTCAAATTGAACATAAATATATACACTACAGAGAGATATGTGTGTATACTGCATGTATAGCCTATACAAACACACGCGCAGACACACACACACACACACACACACACACACACACACACACAGACACACACACGTATTATATAAACAAACTTTATTTTACATGTGATTAATCGCAATTAGTGATTAAGAGCACAAATATATAAATATAATTAAATAAAACGACTGCTCGATGGTTATGAAAACTGTTATGAAACTCAGAGCCTGACACTGTTTGCAGTAATAATCCTCTTGTCAGTGTTACAGAACAGTATTAGCTGTTAGTTATAGACTCTAGGTTTGTTCTCACCTAGAAACCCCAAATGATACATAAAAATAAATGTAATACATTTAAAACATAAAACTTACATAAATACATTTAAAATAACAACTTCCGAATGAAATATTATCCCCCCTCAAGATTGCTAGCTAATTTTCTTGATTCTTAAAATAAAACATGCAATATAAAAAAGTATGACTGGTAATAAAGTGACCTTTGTATTCTCTATTAAAAAATAAAGATAGGTCTATTCTTTGTTAGCACATAGTCTAGTAACATCTTTGAGAAGTTTGAGTTGCTAATGCTAACTGAAGCCTTTGTGATAAAGCGTATCTTGTTATGCATGTTTATTATGTTCATATATTGTATCAAATACAAAAGAGTTGCTTTGAGGAATCAGGTATACCTAATAAATCTGTATTCGAACTGTAATGGTGTTTTGAATGTGAACAGCTTTTTGAACAATAATTTTGAACAAATCTGTTGATCGAATGATTCAATGGCTTCCTCAATACACAACGTAAACGCTCACTGTTTGCCACCTACTGGTGTAACTACTAAAAAATTGGTTCAAATAAATAAATCAATGACTGAATCTAAACTGAATCAAAAGGCAGCTAGCTAGTAAGTTAGCCAATTCAGTTCATTACAGCGAATTGAATCTTTGATTTGATTTTGACTATGGAAATGGGGACAGATACTCATAATATTGCATTTTTTAAAATGATTATTTTGTTAAAAACATTCACAGCTTCAATCCTCAAACGCTGGAAGCTGAACTGGTGTGACCTGTGGATAGATGGGAGCTTTGTTTTTTACACATCTGAATCCAGAAGAGACTATGAGACCAAAGCGAATCTAAAGAGCACCTGTGTGAATGTGAAGTCTGGTCTGGAGTGTGCAGGTATGAAGAAACTTCTCATAAGTGCATGTTATGAAAATACTTTAATGCTCTTACAGCAGTGTCTTTGTGTCCTTGTGAGCAGGTGTATGTCCACCTGAGAGTCACCCCAGAGAGAATCTGCTGGTTGTTTATCTGAGGGATGGTGCTATGCTGATCCTATGTGCCAACAGTGAAGATGAGGCACTGTAAGTCTTGACCTTTGACACTTTTATGTAACCCCCTGCCTCAACAAACGAAGCCCCACCCGTTTTGCCCTCTAATTTATTTCCATTCGGTCACTTTTCAGGGCCTGGAAACTCACACTCATGGAGGCGAAAAGAAATCCAGTGAGTGTTATTTTATTTACATGCGATGATTTTCGTTTTTTTGCTTTAATATATATTCAGTTCACATTTCTTTTCACTCTCACAGGTTTTCACATACAATCCCTATGACGATACTTACCAGACCGTTCCGATTGACAGTCATAATGCAGTTTACATCATGCCAGGTGCAGGTTGTGGAGGTAATTTTACGAACACGTCACCTAATTCGGCAGAAACCACATATAGATAGCGTTATTGCCTTTTTTACCACCTTTTTTTTTTTTTTACATTAATATAATACATTGATATAATATATTGTTTATTCAATAATTTCCTTTATTAATAAAGCACTCAACAAATACTTAATCGCTCAAAGTGCTGAAAGATTATATAAAATTCAAAGGACAGAAAGTGTAATTTTTGGACATTTGTCTCCAAAAGTCTGAGACCACTATAGTTAAAATATTTTATTATTTTATCACAATATTTTAATATATTTTTTTATTATCAGCTGATAATATAACTGAAAAATAGAATTGAAAAATATACTTTAGAATTTGTGCAGAATATTAAATATTTCTTATTAATTTTAGATATTTTGACAACACTTTACAAAAAGGTTCCATTAGTTAACATTACTTAACGCATGCATAAGCTAATTTTAACTTACAAGAAGCAATATATCCATTACAATATGTAGGCCCTATTATCATTTGCTAGCTTTAGTTAGCAGTGTTAAAATGTGAGTAACGCGAGTTACGTAATCAGATTACTTTTCAAGTAACTAGCCTAAAGTAATGCATTTACAACAAAATATCTGAGTTAGTTTTCCAAATAAGTAAATAAATAAAAATAAATGTAGACTGACAGCTCTCCTGTCCCCATGTTGACAGAAATTGTTAAATATGTTAAATAACACAAATATACTTTATGCATTTATTCTCACTTTATTAACCGATGTCTTTGCTGCTGACCTTCAATGATCCAGTTCAACCTATTTTTTTTATTGCTTAAATATGAATGTTGAACTTGCTTCTCCCGCATCCTATTCTTCTGTAATCCAGGATGACGGCACGGCTGAAATGTTTGTTTGAGTTGTAGAGAAGTGAATTAGCTTTTTTTTTTTCAGCCTGAGGCTTATTCATTTCACTTTTGGTCTGAAAGGGCCTTTACATTTGCCAAAAACAACCAACAAAGAAACACAATGAATTACTTTTTTAGGGAGTAACGGAATATTGTAATACTTTATCAACCTAAAAAATACAGCTGATAATTTAATAATGTAGAAAATACGGAAATCAACAGTAGGCTTAATGAGATTAATAATGCTTTAGAGGTATTTTTTTTTATGTTATTTGAACTAATGTAATTAAATGATGTTAACAGGTGGAACCTTATTGTAAAAGTGTTACCATTTTTTCTTTGTCTTAAATGTGAAACTTTGAATGCCTGTTTTAAATGACAAGTAAAGTTCCAAATAAACGCAGTTGTAACAACAGACGTACCCCTAAACCTGATGTGCTTCTTGCAGGAACTCAGCATGTCTGGGTGCACAGAAACTCAGATGAAAATTTCGGAGAGCAGATTGCTTTGGGACTCCTGGCTGGAATGGCTGCGGGTGCAGCAATGCGTTCACTTCTATGGATGCCCTTCTGGTTCTGCTGAGGGTCAGCCGGATGATGAAAGAATAGACTGGAAGTGTTGTCCATAAAGCTCAGCGATAGCAAATGCTCCTGTTCCTGCATATAAATATGTAAATATGAGAATAGCTGCGGCTGTTTTAAACTCAGTGGGCATTAAGACGTCAATGAAATATGTAAAAGATGGATTAGGAGTTTGTTTTATTTAAAGGTAACTTTTGGCCCTTTAGTGATAAAAAAAAAACTGCATGCATTTTGCAGAAGAACATTGTTTTGGTTGTGCTTCGGCTCTGCAAGACTGTGCGGATGAATATTTATCCTAAAGAAAAAAGTTATCCTTTTAAAGAAAAACGTTACACAGTGTACCTTTAATATTTTAGCTGCACAAATCGATCAGAACATACTTGTTTGTCTCTGATTGGTGAAATATCAACAGATATTTATAACATAACTAGGCTATAGAACAATTTTGCACATAATGAAATTATGTATTTTCTTGCTGCTATGATTCTGCTTTGTGTATAAGTATAATGTACATGTAGAGCTTTGCAAACGTTCATTTTTGTCCATGACATGTTTTGTCAAGATACAAGATCTCCAATTTGTAATTATAAATAGCTCCAACTATGGAACCCTGAATTTATGATGTCCATATAGCATGAGGTTTGGGACTGACCGTCAGACCGTTGATTGCTCTATAAGAATCTTGTAACTGCGTTTACAAAAATGTTCTGTCCAGCTTTTTCCGACGCCCCAAGACGCTTTGCGCGAATTTGGGAGCAACTTCCGTTAAACTGTAAACAATCAGCGAAAGGTTCATTCTATGACCGCAATAATGGGCATTTTCAAAAACTGGGTACAATGAGATGACATTATCATCACTCTTCGACCACTGAACAGATACCTCAATGACGAAGGCTGCATTATGGAATCAGTTCTCATGACTGACCACTAGAGGGGGACAGTGCAGGATTTGCATCTAGCATGTTTATGCACTAATGTACTATTTTGCAAATGTAGAAAGTAATCAACTTGAATATTGTTGTGCAACACACTTATAAATAAACAAAAAGCTGCAACCACCTACAGAAGTACAAAACATCAGGAATTTCATTTTCTGTGTTTGCAATCAAAGTGCAATGCTTGCACAGATCCAAACAAAAGCACATTTTACTATATTTTTAATTTTCTGCTCTGCACATTTACCAACTTGATTTACAAACAGAGTTATGCATTATCCATCAATCAAAACTAAAAATATATATATTGTTGCTAAATAAAGATTTTATTAAGGATGTCTCAAAGATGCTGATCAACTTTAGCAGTGCAAATAATGAGTGTTGGCGTCAAGCAGCACTGCCAGACTAAACTGGTTAAAATCCATCTGAAATATATGAGACAGTTTAAAGAAAACCCCTAAAAATACACAAAATGCACTAAATCTTTGAAACGTTTAGATCAGTCTGGGGACAAAATATCACTGTACATTTAAAAACAAATGTGGCAGCTGCTTTGAGCCAGAGTATCTTAACGTCTCTGTATAAGAATTATGAAAAACCAAACAGTGTTTAAAAACCAAACAAAAGACATTACAAATAAATATTAGGGTTCATGGTTGATTCAACAAATCAAAAAGAAAACAAACCACATCTAGCGTGTCATTATTAAAATAAATCAAACTTTACAATGCTAATAAAAAAAAAAGCAAACCAGTGGAAGCCCAATAAAACAAACCATTGAAGGCAACGGCTGCATATTATCTGTTAAACCGGATTTGATACTTCCCTTAATATACATATTTCTTTACAATAACTGTATCTCTCTTTGACTAAAGCTATTGGCTTTCTAATGCTCAAAATAAGATGGAAGAAAATAAAATAACATCTAAGCAGAAAAAAGCACAATGCTTGAGGAGCAACAGAGCTAAAGCAGCACTTATTCCTCACAAAACATTTGTTTTTACACTTTCCTTTCTTGTTTCTGAAGAAGAGACATCAACAGCGTCACAGATGCACAGCGCTGTAGCCACATGATGAAATCTAGACCCTCTGTAAACCTTTCGTCCATCTCTGCACCGTTATTATAGAACAACATTTACAGAATCATCGCATATTCAAATCTGGATATCCTTCTCCTAATAGTTTTTTCATTTATTTATCATGTTTTGCTCCTATTCAAGTCATGATTACAGTAATATAAGTATTATTTCACATAAAACAAAACATGAACAAAAAAAAACAAAGCGTTTTGAGAGTGAAAAAAAAAAAAGTGTACGATTAACGGAAACAATTAATAGAAAAGCAACATCACACATCCACGTTGTGCTTTCGAAGTCATTTGAGTGGGTGAGTGGTGACGAGGGTGATGGGTAGTGTTCTGCTTCCTCCGCTTCTGCAGGATATCCAGAGAGATGCTGTGAGTGCAACTAAGAATAAGAGACACGGCACAGAAACGTCGACTGAAGCCTCAGCATGAACATCCGCCTTCGTTGACCGGCTGCTCTGGCGGCTTTTCCAATTTTATGTCGATCACTGAAGGGAAAAGGAATTAAGGAAAAACATGATGCTTTTGTGGTGCGTTTTGTGCGGATTTACACAGCAACCCTTAAAGTACTAAAGCGACTGCAAATGCGAAAAGCCCAATCACATAAATATGCATATGTTTGTGTAGGATACTGTCCTCTCTGCTCTTGTCTTGTGGGCTCTCCATTCCAGGAAGAGCTGCTGCTACACGCCGGAAAAGCTGGAAGAGACAAGCACAACGCCGGGATCAGGAAAAACAGGCAGTGTGTTTGAGATGGTTTGCATTCAGAAAAGTTGGATATTTAATCATCTGGATGCTTCTGAAGACACTGCTATATGAGAGAATGCTCAATGTTCAGTAAACCTCTTTTTGAATAATCATGCAAAAAAGTTTGTGATTCAGAGTTTGACTCTCAATCATTAAAGCACGTATTTCGACTTTTGATTCAAGTCCAATCTCAGTCACACTCACCTGTTTGACGTTGTATCCGGCTTTAGCGCTAGTTTCAATAAACATTACATTCAGTTCTTTGGCTTTCCTTTCTCCTTCCTCGATTGAAACTTGCCTGAAACGAGCACAAAAACACAGAATCATTACTATTTGCCCATAGATTTCTTTAATACTTGATAAAACAGCTGGACTGACTAATCGACAGATATTTAGCCATTAAGCATTAAGTTTAGTTTGTGCAATTTTTTGGGATCCGAATTATTTTTTTTGTTTTTGAAAGTCTCTTATCCTCACCAAGGCTGCATTTATTTGATCAAAAGTACAGCAATATTGTGAAATATTATTACAATTTAAAATAACGTTTTATAATCAAATATAATTTATTTCTGCGATGGCAGAGCTGAATTTTCAGCATCATTACTTTAGTCTTCAGAGTCACATGATCCTTCCGAAATAATTCTAATATGCTGGTTTATTTATTTATTTTTATATTTATAGTAATAGAAGTTGGAAACTGTTATGCTGCGCAATATATGTACAAACTAAAAAAAATATAATATACAAACTACATCATAATGTTCCTAAAAGGTTGCAACTATTTAAACGAACCGTTTATCTGCAAGATCTGTTTTGTTTCCCACCAGCATGATTATGACATCACTTCCCCTTTCTGTTCGGACATCATCGATCCATTTGGTGGTCTGCTGGAACGAGTTGACATCTGTCGAGGGGATTTCAGAGACACTGGGTTAATACTTAAGATGAGCCTTAAGGAGTCTGGGGGAATCACAGGATCACAGACAGGGAGACAAAACTTGCATGTAGGTAGAAAAAAACACAAGGATAAAAAAGAGGAAAGAAAGAAAAGAAGATCTAAAGCTGGAAGCGACTCTGTGCTCATGAATGCGTCACAGGAACTCAGTCTGCAGGAAAAAAAAGACAAATCATCTTTCATCTACATTTTAGTCTGTAAAATAGTGAATGAATGCATATTTTCTATTTTATAAATAATTAAATTATTTGATTATATGAACAAACAAAAAATTAAACATTTAACGAAAAATATAAATATATATTGCGAATATTAAAATTTACTGTTGTATCATCTTTTATGTGAATGTTATTTGTAGGAACTTAATGTTAAAGGTATTGCGGAGGATCTTTCCTACTTTTAGAAAAGACCCGCCCTCTCCAATTTCTATTTGCTCCCGACCGAGAGGGAAAGCCTACTAGCAGTGATTTTAAATGGATTTCTCCAAATAGCATGACAAACTTTACCTGTCTAGTAGAATCTTCGCGACTGCGGCATCAGTGGGAAGCCCAACATGTGCTTTTAGCGCACGCCAGCGTGTGAACGGCCTTACGTAAACATATCACCAGAATGATTGACACTTAGGTGGACCAATAGTATACACTACCCACCCGGAAGAAGAAAATCCTCCGCTATACCTTTAAGTCCAGAGGGTGTAAATTTTACTTTTAGCCGCAACTGCCAAAACTTTACTTTAAGTGCACTACACGTTTAGCAGCTAATAAAACAATGGCCCATTATCCTTTAATTGCAAAGATATGCATGTAATCCAAAAAAAGGTGTCTAACCAGTTTTAAGCACTGAATTGCAATTGCAAAGCAAAAAAAGTTACAAAAAGAATGAAATCACAGAAAACTCAAAGGATGTGAAACAAAACAAAAAAAGAGACTGCGTTGAGATGACAGACATCTTTCCTCTTCCTTAAGTCCTCCTGCCGAGGATCCACACTCACTTGTGATGTCAAAGACTACCACGGCAACCGTAGAGTCCCGGATGTAGCTGGGAATCAGACTGCGGAAGCGCTCCTGTCCTGCTGTGTCCCACAGCTGCAGCCGCACCTGACCAAATATTTTAGCACCAGAGTTCCAGCAGAGAGAGAGAGAGAGAGAGGGGGGGAGAAAGGGGAAGAGGAAGAGGTAAGAGGAGGGGAACTGGACGTGGAGCGGGTCTCAGATACCTACTTGTGATGTCGTAAACTACAACAGCTGCAGCAGAGTCTCTGATGTAACTGGGAATAAGGCTACGGAAACGCTCCTGTCCTGCTGTGTCCCAAAGCTGCAGCCTGATCTGTGTGAATGGAGAAAAAAAAAGAAAAAGAAAAAGAGGGGAATAAAGGGAGAAAAAAAAAAAAAAGAGGAGAAATCAAAGGGGGGAAAAAAGGTAAAAAAAGGCGTGGAATGAAATGTAAGAAATAAGAAAAAGCAAAGTGGATCGAAAAGATTTCTCAAGCTCAGGATTCGGGTTAGGGAACGGCTTAAGGATTTCAGATGGACTCGCGTTAGTAGATTTATAAGGCTGTGATTTACACAATGCGAAAAACAGACAGAATCAGTAAAACCAGTTATAAAAATAGAATTTACAGTATATCGTGGAATATCATGAATTTGGCAGGTTTTGGATGAATATATAAAAAGTAGTGCTGTCAAACTGCGATATGGACTAGTGTCTGAATACTACACTACATAAAGACTAATAATAATAGCAAAATTATTAATTTAAAACTATTAAAAAATTCATACAATTAAACATTTTAACAAAATTAAATACATTGTTAATGTTTTATGACTTCATTTGATTACCAATGTTTTTGATAATAAATTTGTATTAAATCATAAATACACAAAACACAATTTATTAAATAAAAAGTTAAATTCAATTATTATATACATGCTTTTTGATTAATACAATTGAATTAAACCATTGAAATAGAATCCAGAATTTTTTGTTGTTGAACTTTTAATTGTTGCTGAATTCAAGCTTTATGATTTTAATTAATTAGACATGCTTTTTGATTACATTTAATTTAACCAGAAAAAAATCCAGAAAAATTAAGATTGAGGGTGAAAAAAACGGAATATAAAAATGTAAAAATTAAGTTGAAATTAATTATTAAATGGAATTAAATGGCCCTAGGGTTATGATATGGTATGGGTTATGTTATCAGGACTGCAGATCTTCAGAGTGAAACAACATTCCCACTCAAATCCAATCAAGAAGTACAATTCTTCACAGAAATAAACATACAAATGTGAACAAATAACTAGAGAGAGAGAGAGAGCAAGAGAGAGAAAGGGGCTGAAGCAATGGACACACAAGGTGGAGAGAGGCACTGGACTTTCTCATGGTGGTTTATATTGGGCTCTTACAGACAACATCATCTCACCAAACGTTCGAATCAACATTCAACAAAGCAAATAAAAATACTAGAGCTGCACAATATGAAGAGAAAAATCTTGTAGACATTAAAATATCATAATAAGAATTTCCCATAAAGAAAATGAAAAATTTAACAATATGATTCTCACAACAATAAAAAAAAATTGCAGAGTAGTGACCAATGTGAGCTATAAAAAACCCCAATCAAATCCCTCAGTCATTAATATAAATCATAAATCAAAAGCATCGTTTGTGTCATTTAAACACTGGTAAAATAATTTTACAGCATGTATATTTTCATGTATTTAATAACAATAATAACTTTAGCCTTCAGGCTAATTTGGGTACATTTACATTTGTGAATGTTGATTAATGTACCAACAGTCAAACCCTTTTCTAAATAAATAAATTTCATTCCTTCAAACCATTGAAAGAGACGTGCATTTATTGGTAGAAGAAAAAAAAATTACTTACTGTTCTGTCCTCAAGATACATTGTTTTCGACAAGAAATCGATTCCTATTGTAGCCTGAAAATGAAAAGCAACAAAACTAAGGAAAAGGACACTTATACATGCAACTAAACCAGAAACAACACCAAAAATAGAAACCAAACAAAATCAGAACACTGTTTAAACTTAGCTAACGAGTCAGAAAAAGATTCACTTACCTGGTAGGTATTATCGAAACTGTCATACATAAATCTGGTAATCAGTGATGTCTTTCCCACTGCAAAACCATATGAAAAATTAAATGGTTACTATCAAAACATTACATATGACATTACATATCTCTGAACAACAGCTTGTATAAAGGTCACAACTTCACAAAAGGCATTTCTGCATCGCTTTCAGTGCCAATACATTTTCCTAGAATGCAGAAGGAAAAGGTCCAACCAATTACACAATTAAATCTATTTCATGAGTGTCCATCTATCAGGTGACACTGATAGATTTCACAAAGTCATTCCAAAAGGATAACTTTAAATTAAAAAAACTAACTGAAGCAAAGGTCTTCATTAAAGTGCATAAATGCATAAACTTGTGCACATACATTTCTGATTCAGATCAGATGAAACATGCAGGGCAATTGTGAATGAAATGAACACATGCATATCTATGTAAATATATGCAAATAGTTTGAACATTTGCTGTTTATTTTCCTACTATTTTTTTTTTAAATCCAAGAAAAGGCCAAACTATGGTACACAGGTATAGTCTTACAAAATAATGTCACATGACCCTTGTTTATCCTTTATGATTGCTGTTTTACACAGAACTTGCAAAGCACCAGGCCTGACCTGCTGTTGAATTCTGGGAGCAGTGATTTTTTTGGGGGGGAGATTGACAGGCCACCTGTGTCAGGGCCAGATATCTCGGAAAGAGGAATGGATCTTCATACTGAGACATTAGGCAATGCTGGTGTTTATATATTATGAACACATGCAAGTTCTCCTAAGCTTAGAAATATGAGTGTTCAATAGCTAGAAGATTCAGAAAATCCCATTATGTCAGCAAAACACAGTCAAACATGAGAATATCATGTTCACACGGGAGACAGACAAAAACATGTTGAGAAATTAATAAATGCAGGTCAAGACAAGACAGGCGAAAATAATGATGGTATCTCATGAATGTTGTAGGTTTTATTTGGCGGTGATGATATTAGATAAGACTTTACCCCCCAGAACCAAACCCTCACAAAACTGTTCATATTAAAATATTAACTTACAAGATAACTCCGTTTTGGCTGATGTGATTATTACATTTAACGTTATAGTCACTATCATACATGTTGTTCTTTGACATGTTTTACTGAATTTGTGAGCATATAACAAGGTATAACTAAGATATATTCCAGCACACACATATTCATTTAAATATTTCCATTTAGATATCTAGCATACAAACTCAAAACACACATAAAGAGAGACAGGACCAGTGTGATATGATCGGTTCGGTTCGGTAACGTTACTCACCGCTCTGTTCTCCCAGAAACACCAGCTTGAATTTGCGGAGCGGGTTGCCGAAATCTCCTGCTGCCGACATGCTGCCGGTTCCGCTGGGCTTACTGTTGGTGTTAATGTGTTGCTATAACTTTCAGATTGCCCTCAACAAGAAAATAAAGCGGTAATTCGGTTCAGTTTGAGACTCTCAGCCGCCTATTCAGGCCCCGTTCTGCGCCGCAACCTACCATGATACTCACGGAGACGTGACTGACAGCTGAGCTCAGCCTATAGAGTTAGAGAGAATACAATAGCATGCGTCACACGATTACATAGTAGTATACTAAATTAGGTCAAGTATTCATTTAATATTATCTCAATATCAATATAATTGTATATATAATTTAGATCATTTGAGTATTGCATTTCCTGCGACGTCTTTTCATAATTAAATATAAATGAAGCTTCATTTGCATCAATATTCAAATATGAACAAACATTTTTTAACGAATTTTTTTACTAGTGGAAAATGTAATAGTGATTGAGCAAAACGAGGGAATCCGGAATGTTGTCTGTAGAAACAAGGCGGGACTCCAAACAAGTTAGATTGAGCTCTGCAAGCGCCACCGGCGCCACGTCACATTCCCCCTGCATCATCGCATTCCGTTAACCCTTGAACTGTGAAACAGGGAGACTCTTCCAGAATTAAATATTCTAATACTTTATACAATTATATTTAGATGTAATGCTATATAGTAATATTACAGTACTGCTTACTTTCTTTGCCAGTGGTTATTTATGATTATTTCAATAGCTAGTATAGAACAGTTTTGTGAGTGCTGTCTTTTGTTTTGTAAATAATATTTTGTTTATTTATTTATTTTCAAGTTAATATTTTATAATGTTGTTTTCTAAGCCTAATGATAATTAATTACTGAATGCTAAACTAAATAAATCATGCTGATTTTTAACTGCATTAGTACATTAATGCATTTTAACTGCACGTGACATGACCAGCATCAGACGCTGTCGCTCCAGCAGGAGGCAGCAATGTGCGGAACGAGCGTAAATTCATCCTGCGGGAATCCGTGAAGAAGATCGGGCACAGTACATGCGCTTACCTGACTGATATTTTACGCGTTTGACTGCTTGTTTTAAAACGTTATTACTGGATTATTATATCAACGTGAAACAATGAACACTTTCCTGAATAAGGTGTAGTATTTAGAGAATGGCATCTTAATTGTCAATTTGTTGCAGTAATGTATGTTGTTGACATGCCAAGGTCGTAGAGGAAGAGCAGAACTGAGTTCTGTACATTTACATGAATGATTTCAGTATTTTCCAAACATTTGTTTTAATCCTTTTTGATTTGTGTCATTCTTTTGCATCAGGTTTTTCTTCTTCGGAACACACGGGCGCTGGTGTGTGCAGCATCATCGGTCCAGTAAGTGACTGACACACACACACATACACACATATAGTGGTATATTATTAAAACTAATCATTGACTTTTCTCTTAATGTCACAGAAGTCAAGTGGTAACTACACAGATGCCTTTGGGTAAGAGCAATAAATCTGTTGTTCTCTGTTTAATTTTAATTTATGTATTTGTGTTTGATGCAGTCATGGATACAAATTATTTTATGAATAAGTAAAGAATAAAATTAATAATTAAACCAATGAATGTTTAAATAAATGTGTAAGTAATAATCAGCGTTTAGTAAAGACAAAGTAACATTAAACCAGTCTGAGATTTGATATATGTTCAGATCAGATAAGGAATGGCTACACGTTAATCATGTCAAAAATATCCTTTCTAAGAATCAGCTCTGGCCTCATGGTATTACATTCTGCACGAGTAACTAACTAAACATTGTGGTTTTAACACACTAAAAGCTGAAAGAGCCAAATAAGCATTTTCATTATGACTAGTCCTTATGATAATCTTATTTATTTATTTATTATTATACACCAGTGTTCACATTTAATTGTTAACTGATAGTAATCAAATGTTTTTCTTTTAGGTGTTTTGCTGACTAACAGGCAGTATAGATCAATGCCCACACATGGTATTGGAAGATACAGACATCTTCTTCCAAAAGTATCGGTAAGACCTAGTTTTGTGTACATCATCATCAGTATAAAAAGTTTTCACTGCCAGTTAATAGAATATGCTAAATTATTTTCATTCAGCCAAAGAAGAAGAAGGACAAAATTCAGGCAAAGGCGATCAAAGCAGCGACGGCCACGGAGTTTGGCGTGTTTAATGTGTGTGTTTCCGGTTATGACATGACTCTAGTGGAACATTATTCCCAGTACATCCACAATCTCTGCAGTCACTTGGACATCAAAGTCGATGAATGGTGGGAATATTTATACTATTATGTTTTATCACTTTGCACACAAACCAAGACATAGGCTATTCTTAAAATCATGTTGATTTTAATCTAAAATGTGTCATGATTAACAATACATCATTTAACATTCTGTGAATTATTGTAAGGTAACAGTAAAAAGAATCTTAAGGACTCCCCCTTTTTGTGTTTTAAAGCTTTGCCCTGCCCACGAAAAGCACAGAGGTCATGATGATGCAGGAGCAAAGCACAAAGATGTATGTAGATGGAGTCCTGAAAACCCATGAGCGTGTTGTTCAGGTAGAGTGAATGCAACATGTGGTTGGTTGTGTGAATAAATGATCTAATTTTATGATTGCGTGTAATTATGATAGGTGTCCTGTAGCCTATAACTGATTAATTGGTGTTGTGCGTTTAGATCAGTGAAATGAAGGCAACACTTTTTCCCATACTTGCGGAAGTTCTTCTGAAGAACCAGCCGGAGGGAGTGCAACTCTGTGTAAAGCAGGTCTGAAAATTAAATTTTATAATCATTGAAATTGATACTGCTCTTATATTAATATGTCTGGCTGCCTTTATGAAACTACTTTCAACTGTTATGGGCTTCATTTGTGTTGTTGTTGTGTGTGTTTGTTTTTCAGCACAAAGAAGCAGATTATCAAGCCCGGTTCAAAACAAGACCTGAGCTTGAGGGGCTCATTGCAAAAATTAATAATTAATGTATTATTAAAAATGTTTTTTTCATATGAAATAAAGTGTGTTTTTCCATGACAGACATTTTCTACCTGGTGTGTGCTGTAATTAATAAACTATCTCATGATTGTTTTCCATATAGTCATTTTTGTCTTGACCTGTCTTTAAAAGTTGATGTGAATGCACTGGAGTATGAGGAGAGTTTAAATTCATCCTCAATGTGACTGCTGTACTGTTGTTGACAGTATCAGAATATTTTTTATCTCTGGGATTAAATAATTCTGCAGCTGTTTAATGAAAGGCTGGATTACCCAGAATTCCGTTCTCTGTTTCCATAACAACCTCTTGACAACAGTAAACTAATGTTCATTCTTACTGACCAAATTCCGGTTTGCATTTGTGCCCTGCTACGTTTAAAGTGTAAATATTAGATACATTAGGAAAGTTAGATAAACAGTTAGGCGATGGGTAGAGATTATTACGCTATTTTGGAAATAAACCGCAACGCCACTGATGCTGACATAAAGAAGGCGTAAGTTACGTTTTGTTTTCTAAGTAGTTTTGTAAATGTATATAAATTCAATTAAAAGCAGATAAAATAGTCAACAATGTGGTTAACGTTCATTTTGAGGAATCATTTGCTAGCAGCAGATTGTTTTTATTCCGGTATAATCAGGTATCGGCGGCTCGCGCTGAAGCATCATCCGCGCAGCAGCAGCCACGCGCGCGCCGCCGAGCGCTTCACATTGCTCGCGGAAGCATTTGACGTGCTGAGCGACCGTGAGTTCACTAGACAAACTCATATACATCCACAAAATACAAAAAAAAAACACCTTGCAACAGCACTTGAATATTCGACATAAAGTTAATAAACGTTTTTTATATTATATTACAAATATATGCTCCTGCCACTGTAGGCTATTGTGTAAGGAAAACTACACTAGTTAAGTTGAGCCCTCATTTTGTTGTTTCCTGGTAAGTTGGTGATGGCCTTTCTCATGCAATGCAGCTCGTAAAAAGGCCACTTATGATAAGTTTGGAGAGGAGGGTTTAAAAGGAGGAATCCCATCTGGGCTGGGAGCGAATGGCGCCTGGTCATCAGGATACGTCTACCATGGAAATGCAGATGAAACATTCCGACAGTTTTTCGGAGGAGATAATCCTTTTGCAGGTAATTTATTTATGTATGCATTTTTGTTTTTGAATTTGTATGATTTTAATTTACATTTCAAGAGACAACATGGTTCAACCAATCTTCATACTGCCATGTTTTGAAGAACCCATAAGCTCTGATTAGTAATATCTGCGTACTCATCCTCCATAGATTTCTTCACTGGTGATGGCAGTGAGGTCAACACGGCTTTTCAGAGCTTGCGTGGGCAAAAAGAAAAGTTACAGGATCCACCAATAGAGAGAGACCTTCATCTTGCATTGGAGGACCTTTATTATGGATGCACTAAAAAAATTAAGATATCCCGTAGGGTAAGTTCTGCAAACAAGGGTAAAGATAAAAATCATATGGACTCGTGAGAAATTAATTTCAGCAAAGAGACATGTTTGATACAGGTCATGAATGAGGATGGACACACATCCAGCATCAGAGACAAAATTTTAACCTTCAATGTAAAAGCAGGATGGAACGAAGGGACACGGATCACGTTTCCAAAAGAGGGAGACCAGGCATGACAGAACACGTTTTTATCACAATTTTGGTTTGTCTTGGTTGAAATAGATATTGGTAATCACAGAATTTATTTTTTTCTTCACAGGGACCAAACAACATCCCAGCAGATATTGTGTTCATCATACGCCAAAAGCATCACCCGCGCTTTGTCCGCCAAAATGATGATCTGTACTACACGGCAAATATTTCTCTTGAGAAGGTGAGAAACATGTTTTAGCAGATTTAAATACACGTTTTCACACAAAGATCATGACCAGAGAGGCTTTCCATCTTTTTGGTCTTGTTTTCATGCTGAACATGTGATGGTGTCTCAATTGGACTGACATATTGAAAAGTTCCACTAAATGTCAATTTAAGTTTCATGAATCTAACTTTGTCTTTGAATATATGGCAACTCTACAGGCTTTGACTGGTTTCTCAGTAGAAGTGGAGACACTAGATGGCAGACTTCTCAACATCCCCATTAATGAGATTGTGCAGTGAGTAAAATATTTCTCTTTTTTAACATGCACATGTTTATGCGTTACTTAGCAGAACTTCTAAACAATGTTTCATATTTAAGATGGTTTAATTTTTATTTATTTGTACCCACAGCCCTCAGTACACCAAGATTGTGACCGAGGAGGGAATGCCACTAGCCAACAGCCCATCCAAGAGAGGCGACCTGATCATTCGCTTCGTTACACATTTCCCAGAGAAGCTCTCGGCTGAAAAGAAACAGCTTCTAAAACAAGCCCTTTCATCAAAACTAATACAGAATTCTTAAAGTCCAGTCAGTCATTAGAAATGTTGATACTGAAGATTAAACAAAACAGATTCAAACAGGTGTTGGTTTGTTTTTAATTGCCAAATTTTATTTCACATATTCCAAAAGAACCATGTAAAAGCCAAAGATCAAGTTTAATAGACGTAAACAATGCACACAGAAAATCTAAAGTTAAGAGAAAGTTAGAATCACATCAGCAAAGCTCAACTAATGGCATTCTATGCTCTTAAAGAGTGACCAAGTTTTGGCGAGCTTCCATCAGGGCCCGTTTCAGCTGTTCATAGGTGACAAACATAACCACGTTCCAGGAGCCCAGCCTCAGAAACGATGGCATGAATCTAAAGAAGAAAGAAAAAAATTACGTCAATTCTACATTAATTCTCCAATCATTACATTGAAGCTGTAAGTTGGTCAAGAAAACCGACCCTTTGTAAAACGCCTTTGGTCCCTCTTTAGTGAGCATGGCTACAGCACAGTTGAGGGCACTGCTGTACCGGCCCTGGGCGGAGTTCATGTATCTTGTCTTCACAACATCAACAGGAGAAGCAATAACTGTGGTGCAGAAACCAGCTCCAAATGCAGATGTGAAGTGGCAGGGAAGATCGTCTGTGAAGAGCAGCTATAAATATTTCGTCTTAGTTTAACTCAAGTTTGCAATACTTTTTTGCAGCCTCATCTTACCAGTCATCACCGATGATTTTATAAGTGCATCTTTGATGAGGTCATAGGTCACCAGCTCAGTGCAGTTTACAATGGCATTGCGGGTGATGTTTGGGCCAGTTCCTTTAAAATTATAGAAAGGGTACTTTAAATTAGAAAAGGAGAGAATAAAAGTTAACAAAATGTACAGTAAATTGCATAATACATTTAGTTTATGCACTTTAAGTACAAAATATTTGTATTATTATATTACTTATAAATACATTTTAAAAAGTTATAAACGTAACTAAGAAACTTAAAAAAAACCCCATTACATTATTAGTAGTAATATAAAACTGCATTGCAATATTTTTCATAGATTTCAAAAGTATTATTAGTAGTGATAATAGTATAATAGAATTAAAATAATTTATAGAAGTATAAAATAAAGTAATAAATTAGATAAATTGTTAAATTAAAATTGTTAAATTAATTAAAAAAGTAATACATTATTAGTAGTAAAATAATAAACTATGCATTAAAATGACAAATGTTGTATTAATTTAAATGTATAATATTTATAAAAAGGGCAATTAATAAATGTTAATAATAATGAAGTGTTTATTAATAAAAAATATAAAACAAACAAATACGAATGTAGCTTTAATAATGACTTTTTTATTTGTGATTACATTTATATAAAGAATGTCATTAATAAACATTTATATAAAAAAAACAATGAGCATATATATAAAATATTTTTTTTAACAACATTGACTTAAGTGGTCCTCCACACTCACCTTTCCACAAACCACGAAACCCTTCTTCCTTTGCAATGGTCCGGTATGCATCCATAGTGCCATGGTAACGTTTATTGGCCCCGGTGCTGATCTGAGCCTGAAACCGTACCTTCACCACATCTGTGGGTTGGGCCAAAGCCACTGCCATGGCTCCAGTCGTGCAGCCGGCCATCAACCTACTGCCAATCCCGATGTCTAATAAAGGAAAATGCATTGAAATGGGGTTAATATGAGAGGTCTAGCATTTAAAAAAAAAAAAAAAAAAAAAAAAAAAAAAGTTTCCAATTATCTCTGCATACAAGCATGATAGCACATAGAATTAACTTACGATCTGAGCCTTTGGTGTAGAACTGCTTGACGGAATCATAGAGGCCAATGCGTACAGAGGCAAAGCTCATCTGACGCTGCAGTCCCGCAACCAAACCGTTGTAGAGACTGCGTGGCCCCTCAACTCGGACCATGGTGCTGATCGTGCCAAACACTCCACGATATTGCACCGGACCATGGCCTGTGTTCGCAGGACCTTTGGTCTCCCCTTGAATCTGTACAGAACAAAAGGTGGATGGAGAAACTTTACAGAATCACAGGGGAGGGAAGCAGCATCTTCAGGTTAAAAGGGTCCACAGTGATCCTGGGGCAGCAAGGACAATCATCAAGGCCTGGACCTGCTTACGTTGCTAGTGTAAAAAGAGTCAAAAGAAATATAGAGCTGACATCAGTATGGGTGTGACTTTAAACCATCCACCTGAAAGGAAAGATTAGTTTGTTTTTGTTGCTGCAAGTCGACCTGGATTGAGTCTTCACACGTGTCTGTTGTCTCCAGACTCAACCGCTGGCTCAGCTGTCACTCAAGCAAAGTTGTCATTTAAACAAGTTCCACACAACAAAGACTCACCTGAAGTCTAACTTTTGCGGTGTCCAGTGGAAATGTGAAAAGGTCCGCAATGCAGGCTGCGGTTCCCGCACCAATAAACTTCACAGTGGCTGTAGGAGGCACATCACCAGCTCTGAATCCAACCATGTTTAATTGAAGTCAGAATCACGGGAAGTCGGGAACGTAAAAGATGACACGGAATGTGTTGAAAACTAATGAAGTGAACACAAGATAGGTGGACTCCACCCTAACCTGGATAAGGAAGAGACAATGATTCACTCTTTTTAAAGCTCGTGGCATTCATGTAATGTTTTTTTAATAAGGCTTACGCAAACTTAAACCATTTTCATTGGAACACATTTTATTAATGAATTAACTTTTTAAGCCATTTGGAGTGAGACGACGGTCAACAGACAAGAACATCATGTTCTTTCTGACATGCTAATCTATAAAATGACGTCATCATCCTGTTTGCATCTGACTGCGTGGGGGTTTTGTTGACTTTCTACCACACAAAGGAACTTCAACAAAGGAATTGCGGACACGCACAAAGTGCGAGATTATATAATGGTTACGCGATATTAAATAAACGATATCAACTTTATTGGCTAAAACAAAAGAATAAACGCTATTGGAAAACTTACCGGTTTGGATGAGAACTTCAAGATTCTCTAAAAGCATCTCTTTGGTTGAAATTACGTTCAACTTGAATTTTGTTGCCGTGTTCTTCCATAAAGAAACGTTTATAACCCGTACAAATAAAAAACATACTCCAAAACAAGTCTGAAAGACAAAAACTCCGTATTACATACGTTAACTTACAGCTCAGCATCACTTCAAATAAACACAAAATAATTTCGCTAGTAGAGGAGAAAGTCTATTCGTAGTATGCAAGTTAACAATACTCACCTTGTATAAATGTATAAAGTGTCTATGAATAAAAGTGTTTACTGGGGGGGGAAACAACTCCTTCGGAAAGAAAACAGTTAAAACCCACAGGTGCTCTGCTCTGTTCCGAACGCCGCAGCGAGCCTTTTAAACTCCTTCGAGGAAGTCACGTGACACACGTGACGCGTCATTCGGCATATACGGTACGTAGTTAACGCCTCTTCTGGCTTTACTGATAAACACCTATTTCCAACGTTCATCTTTCATTGTTTTCGAGCAGTTTACCAGCATACGACTGAATATGCATATGAACAATGTTTTAAATACCAGGTAAATTCTGCTAAACTTTCACTTAAAAAACAACGGACAGGCGTCACGCTACTTTTAAATACACCGGGGTTTGTTGTCACAAGGGCTTTATCTCAGTAACTGAGCTGTCGAGTCAAAATACTATTATGCAGTTGTGCATTTGCTCTTGTTTAAATGTGTCGAATGTTACTTTAAAGTGTGTTTAAAATGTTACTTTAAATGTTACAAGTTAGATGTTGGTGTTTCATCCTAATTGTTTTCGGAATGTAAACTTAGTCCAGTGACAACATGCAAATACTTTAAAGTATGTACACATGAAATTGACTTGCAAAAACAAATCTATCCTGAGAAATATTCCCCCTTAATTAAGAATAAAAGTGTGACAACTAGCCCCAGAACCATGTGAATGAAACGCTGAGTCATTCTGAATCATTATGCGATGCAGTTGCACATATGTTACTCATAAAAGAGCACTTTCAGTTCTCCCTTTTTTCAAGACACATCCCCTGGATTTGCCTTTTCACATAAATTGGTATTATTTGGTATTAAGTTAGCTTTTATTATCAGTTTCATGTAAAGAATTCATTAATATCCTCATAGCCTAACCGAAAGCATCTTAACTACATACTTTATTACACACTGAACTCCCTCTCACCATTATCGAACAAAAAACTGCAGGTTAAGTTTCATTGAGGTATGTTATTATCGCGGACTATGTTGAAGAAAGTTCAACTTAAACGCAAAACAAAATAATTGTGTTCACCTGAGACATGAGTTAAAACCCGCAGTGACACGTGCTTCATGAACTGCACTCTGTTGCTTATTATTGTGCGACTATCAGGCCTGATCTCAGGTCAATTCAAGGGTCACATACACAGCAGTCTTCAGAGAGCATCAGGCATCTCTTCTGTCACACATGATCCATGTCTTCCTTTTTTGTCACCCACTTCACAGATTTGCATTTGTCTTCTGATTGTTAATTGGGCAAATGCACTTCCTCTTTCCCTCGAGTGAACTTCACAGCTCCGTTCTAATGACGATTTTGTTTGTCTTTTATAGGTCAGCACGAGAGCTCGGAAAAGCAGTTTGTAGACACTTTCTGATCCTTTGTCTGTCATGTGAAAGCCATTTGTGATGTGCTCTCTGTTGATTTGATCATTGAACCTGATTAAATGACTCTTGGGTTCAGGGGAGTCAAATGCATGTGATCTAAATGAGTTGTATGTTCATAGTTTGATACTTAAAACAGTTTTGACCTTGTATCCAAAAAAATAGGTATATCATTAAAAAAAACTTTATTTTCCAATAATGTACAGTTTACAATTTATAGTATAAATATTCATTCAGTTATTAAAGCTATGGACCCGTTTTCATGACATTTTAAAAGCGCATACATAAACAGTAAACTATATGCTAATACCACCTCTCTCAGTGTACCATGACACTGAAACTAAGACAAAATATGCACATTCTGCTTCATCAGCCATGCATCTCGTGATTTTTGGTGACTCATCTTTCATTTTTGATGAGCTTGACCTTTGGCCTTAAAAAGTTGCAGCATTTTTTCAGTGATAAGACTTAACCGTGAATCCCTCTGTTCTCTGATCTCTCTGCATCAGAAGATACTGACAATGTCCATTCAGAAAGGGGACTCCCATGAGTGCTGCATTTTAGTCATACATCTCTTGATTTGCTCGTAGGAGACGAACATCACAATGTTCCAGGATCCCAGGCGCAGGAAGGAGGGCACGAAGCTGTTGGGGAAGATGAAGATGTCACATTCATGGTACTGAAAATAAGAATGTGTGCATTGTTCTGTGTAAATAACACATCATGATTGGTTCACACCATGTTTTTTCTTACCCCTTATAGAAAGCTTTTGGTCCCTCTTTGGTTAGCATAGTGAGGGCACAGTTAAGTGCACTGCGGTACTGGCCTGTAGATGAGTTCATGAAGCGGGTCTTGACCACATCTACTGGAGACGCCACAATCGTGGTGCAGAAGCCAGCGCCGAATGCAGCAGTAAAGTGGCACGGTAGGTTATCTAAACAGGGCAAACATGTTAGACAACAAGTACATCAAAATTACCATGATGAAAGCATATTCATATGTAGCATACCTGTCATGAGGTCGTATTGTAATATGAGTTCCTTGATGATGTCGTAAGTAACCAGCTCTGCGCAGTTCACGATCGCGTTCCTTGTGATGTTTGGCATGCAGCCTAAAATAGAGAAAAACATGCATGTTTATCTCCACTAGAATACACGCACTTAGAATGGCATGTGAAAGGGATAGTGCATTGAAAAAGGACAATTGTGTCATAATTTACTCACCCTTATGTCGTTTCAAGCCTGTATGACTTTATTACTTCTGCAGGACCAAAAAGAAGATATTTTGTCTCAGTGTATTTTTATCCATACAATGAAATTCAGTGGCGTCCAATGTTTTATACAGTGCAATTTTAGTATTATTTTAGTATTTATCAATAATTTGTATTTTTTACATTTTCAGTTTTCATTTTGATTTAGTAATTTTGTTATGTGCTTTTGTCATTTTTATTACTTTTCAAATTTAATTAGCTTTAATTTCATTTAATTTTTAGTTTTAGCTGTTGTAATTTTAAGTACTTTTTAAGTGTAAGTTAAAAAAAAAATCTAATATTTATGTTTGATTTAATTTTTAGCTATAGGTAACAATAAAACACTGGTTTGGACCCCATAAACTCACATTGTGTGGAGAAAAACAACGGAAGCATTCTTCAAAATAACTTCTTTGTTCCCAAGAAATTCAAACAGGTTTGGAATGAAACGAGGGTGAGTAAATGATGATAGGATTTTTTCGGGTGAACTTTTTTCTCACCTTTCCATAGCCCTCGAATACCCTCATCGCGGGCGATAGTCCGATATGCATCCATTGTGCCGTTGTATCTTTTTAATCCATCAGACTGACGCACTTGAGCCTGGAAACGCACTTTTACGACATCTGTGGGCTGTGCAAAAGTGACAGCCATGGCCCCGGTGGTGCTGCCAGCCAGCAGGCGAGTCACAATGCTCGCATCTGAGAAGAAAAGAGCAGTGTTAGTCGGTCTATAATCATTTCTGTCTCTATTTAAACGAACAGTCTGATACTCACTCTCAGATCCTTTGGAGTAGAATTGCTTCATGGAGTCATAAAGACCGATACGAACAGATGCGAAGCTCATCTGACGTTGTAGTCCTGCCACCAGGCCATTGTACAGACTCCTTGCGCCCTCTGTACGCACCATAGTGGTGATGGTGCCAAATACTCCACGATATTTCACCACGGCTGATCCTGATGTAGCTATAGACTCTCCCTGGATCTGAAATCAGATGTACTGATGAAAGCGATGACAGATGGATATTTGTTGATTGTTACTGGCACATAAAGTAAATGCAACTCTTAATGTAACTCTTGCCCCCGGTTTCACAGACAAGGCTTAAGCCTATAGTCCCAGACTAAAATGCATGTTTGAGCTGGTTTAACTGAAAGCAACTGGCATATCTTAAAATATATCAGTCGCATTGTTTTGTCTCAAGATGCTCATCAGTAATGTTTTTTTCTAAGGCACTTTATAAAAGCTACTTAACTGTTTAAATTACGTAATTGAACTAAGGTCTAATTCCGGCTTAATCTAAGCCCTGTTTATGAAACCGGGCCTTAATGTATAAAAATATATATACTTTATGCAATGCTTTTTAATAAGTCCTCACCTGAAGTCTCACTTTTGCTGTGTCCAGGGGGAAAGTGATCAGGTCAGCAAAACATGCTGCCGTACCGGCTCCAAAAAACTTCACAGTGGCAGTTGGTGGCAGATCGGTAGGTTTTATTACAACCATTTTTCTGTGCTTCTGACAGCAGCAAGAGAATTTAACTTTCTTTTACAGTGCTACTTGTGTTTCCCTACCTGAGGGAGAATAAGCAGAAGCAGACCAAACGTAGTTAAGATACATCACCTCAAATGATTGTTGATTCAGATTAAAGAATTCTAAATAAACATTTAAGCTTCAATTTACCTCAGCTGATTCACGATCAAGTTTCTTCCAAAAGGATATCTCTCTTGTCTTTTGTTTTAAATGTTTCAACACATTTGGCCATAAAAAATTGTGGCTCAATGTCCCAAAGCAGCATTCCAGCAGCACAAAGCTACAAAGAAACATTTAGGATCAATACCCATCATATGTTTATTGGTTGTTATAGAAAAAGCCTGACTGTAATCTCAATATCTCTCATTACTTCAGCTCTGGGTACCCAGAAACTATAAATATAAATTAGCATACAATATTGTGTGAAATATAAGAAAATACAGTGTGCTCACCAACCTTGCGGTAATATGAAATTGTTAGTCCAAATTGTACTGACAGAAAGCAGAATTATTATTTCCATTCGTGGGTTAATCCAGCGAGTGTGTTTTCCACCTGAGTATGATGGAAACGGCCTGTCAAACTCTGAATTTATAGGCGCATGTGCCGGTTGCAGCCAGTCCCACCATGTATTCCTTTCATCACACGACTCTAATTTTAACTTTGTGTGGTGGGACAATGTGTACACTTGTTTACTAGTTAGTAGTTTACCGATAGGGCTGTTGTCTGTTCTCCATATTAAAGGTACACACATCATATATGTGTGTGTGTATGTATTCAATTATATAAATTGCATGTAATATTATTAAATTATGAGAATTGCAGATTGTTATTAATTTTAATTTTATTTTACTTTTCTTGTGCATGTCCATTTAAAATGATTAATTTGATTGTTTATTGTTTTTCATAAAGATAGATGACATGGGCCTCAGTCATGTGTTGCTGTACCATCGCTTTGTCACCTTTCCCCCACTTCCCAAAACACCTCTGGAGGAATTTTGCACTGTAATCTAAGTGTGATCTCATTGGCTGCTGAGATTGCCAGGGATATATGTTCATCCTATTAGAGAGGGGCTTGTCAGTTTGCACTTAGGGATCATTTTCATTTCTGCTCTTTACAGAGAAGGGATCAGTGTTTCAAGTAATGTTGCCATCAGTTTATTAAAAACACAATGGTTTTTCCATCCACTTTTTTCTTTGCCGGATAAAGAGAGAGCAGCGCCTTTATGTAAATATGCCTGACATCCGTGTTAGAGGAAAACAATATGTACCAAGATGCTGCTCCGCCCCAAACTTGTTAAAGTTGTATAAGCTGTTCGGGGAACGCCACTCTATACAGCCAATCTGTGCATGTCTCAGGGAAGGGAGTGAATGTGTGCATCTGCTAACAGTAAATCAGGAACCCCTGTATTCCGGGTGAATGTGGATCAGGTCTAGACATGATCATATTGCATAAAAAAATATATTTTTTTTAAATTGAACTTAAAATAGTTTATGATAACATGACAATAATTTATTATTATTTGGCTGCTAGGTAAATGCAGTGACGTGACAGTGGCATTATCATGTTTCAATAAATGGTGAGACATATTTGCCGTCTTAAAGCTGCAGTAGGTGGAAGATCAGAGGAAAAATAAAGGCATCACAACCCTGTTTGTGTGAGTACATGAGATCAGGACATTCAAAGTGCTGCGTTATGATATTTGAAAATGAAATCTGAACTGCCGCAACCTGCTGCTGTTTGCTAGTACCAGCATTCCCACCAGGAATGTGTGACGAATGATCTCAATGGGTTTGCATCACTGGCTAAGGCATGTGCTTTGCCCCTTTGTAAACCTTGATCACTGGCTAAACAACATTGTTATATTCTTACCTTCTGTATTTTCACGATTTGTTTGTGTGTGTGTGTGTTTAGACTCTTGAATCACTTGCGCCCTTTTCTGCTTTGTTTGGTCTGTAATCTTGATGCCTATGCCTCTGCTGTCTGCATCCAGCTAGAACCAGTTTCTTCAACGTACCCTGTGATCTTTCAGATTCTGAAAGAGGTAAACAAACCCCCGTGTCCTACCATACACACTCAGAACGCCCACTAGTGAAAGCAGATACATCCACGACTGACGCAGACGCAGACATGAATTCATGCCTACCATAGACAGCTGCCACTGAGACCTGCCTTGTGTATTAATACATATTTCCTCTGAAAGGAACAGGCACATCTATAAATATTCTCCCTGCATTGAAACAAAAGTCAGTAGGGCACTATGGAAAGGCAAGTATCTCATCAAAACTCCATGTGTGGTCATTTATGCCCACAAAAAGTGTTTGGACACATAAAATGTCTGAATGGTAGATAAAATATCAAATCAAGTGGCATCAAGCTCTTTTCTTCTAATTGAATTTGCAATGACTTTAACCATCGATTTCCTAAGTTTGACAACCATAAAATATCCAAATACATTTATATTCGGTATTTTGAAGAGTATATTTATTGTTTCATGCACAAGCAATTCAATAGTTTTTTTCTTTAAATGCCACTTGGTTTTGTTATCGAATGCAAAGACATTTCTAAAATGTTAAGCATGCTAAGCAAGAACGAAGGTTTAGACAGTCAACACAATTAAGATTTAATGCACAGGAAAATTTCAGGCATGTTTTTACATTATAGGAATTTGAATCGTGTAGCTCTAGTGATTTTCTCTACCTCCTGAAGGTCCTAAAAGATGCAATTATAATCCTGAAGCAGGTGGTGCACATTAATGTCACTGCTGACTTCACTGCTGGATCGTTTACTTTTCCTCGCGTCATTCTTAATATGGCTGTCCCATCGTGCCACATCATTCTCTGCAGGTTATTGCTGTATCAGCTGGCAGAGCACATGGAAATCCGTGGCACTCTAGTCATTTGTGCCCTAGCTAGGACAAAAAAAAAAAAAAAAAATATATATATAGGCCTATATATCACCATAGTTATGTATAAAGAAGAGTTTTTAGATGACTAAAGCTTTTTGAATAATACATTTAATTATGTGTTATCAAAACATATATATTTCATATAAATTGTCCTTTATCCTTCCACAACTGAATCCCCTTTCAGGTCATATATATATATTACCTGAAAAGAGATTCAGTTGTGGAAGGATTTTTTTATTTATTTATTTTTTAGGGCGTAATTCCTATTATGTATGTTGCAATTAAAAATAAAATACTTAAATACTTTCTCCTGTCCTAGTTTAATGTGCAGAGACAATAACAAATTAATTTATTATATATAATATATAATTTATAAAATTACTTCCACAGAATTGCAACAATTCAGTACAATGTGCATGCTGTCCAAAATACATTACTGAATTGTTTGTTGTTCTACTTGTCCACTTAGTTTCATTTTGCGTTTTTACCTTATTTTCAGCAAAAATCAATCATGAGATGTTTGAAATCACAGATAATTTCATATCAGTACATTTATCTTTCTTAATGAGTGAAATACAAGGAAATATTTATATTTGCAGTAAATGATCAGTATTAATTCTAAGTGTAATTAAAATATGAATAACAAAACAAATGTGTATTTCTCTCCAAGTTTCTGCTAGTGTGTGGGTAACACTTTACAATAAGGTTCAATTTGTCAACATTATTTAGATAACATGAACAATGAGAACTTAGAATGTTCTAAGTTAAATGTTTACTAATATATTATTAAAATCAAAAGTTATGTCTGTTAATATTATTTAATGGGCCTGAACTAATAGTGAACAGTTAACTAACGTTAATAAAGATGAAGAAATACTGTAACAAATGTATTGCTCATTGTTGGTTAATGCATTAACTACTGTTAATTACTAGGACCTGTTATTGGGTGTTTGGGATGGCAAGGAACATTTAGCATAACGGAATTAAGAAAAAGAATGACCAGGGATGAAGAGAAATGAGCAATTGCCTGGAGTTTTAAATGGGAGATCTGTCTCTGGTCTAGAAAATAGACAGATAAAATCATATACTTTTTTCATGTCATATGCAATGAAAAAAAGAACACAGTTTTTAAACGACAGAAGGAGATATGACCATGTTTCAGTGGACATTCAAAGCAACCAAAATGTCACATGATTATTCCATAATTTTCAGATTGCTTGCCTAAACTTTCCTAATACGTCATGACTTAGCAGATTTTATGATGTGGTAATTCACCCAAATAGCTGCAATTTTAGTCAGTAACACAATTCCTGATAAAAAAAAAGACTGTAAATTTGCTTTAATTATTTAAATGACTTACAGACCTACATGTCAAGCTCATAAACTTATGTAATACTGGCTAAATGGCACACAGCATCTGGAATGATTTTGGCTCCAGCCAATAGGCTTTTTAAAACACACTCTGCCCTCCTCATTATCCAAACTTCCTTGAAAGGAAAAAGACCACCTCAGTACACAACGCATAAATAGGTCCACTTTAATAGCGGGTGCTTTTTTCTTAGAACTTCACAATCTGAATATATACAGTACAGCTCCTTTATGAATGCACAATATAATAGGCCTATGCATGTAATTATCACATATTCAGACACAAGGGGTCAGTGTGTTTCTACTCTGAAGATACTATATTTCTACCAACCTGATCTCATAAGAAAACAACTTTGTTTAATATTTTAATACAGACACTTTCTGTCCCCCTGTCTGATTACCTTAGTTATGGCCTTAAATTGTACTGACCATAAATATACATATATTCTCAAATAAAATACTAAGCCAAAAGAAAATTGAAGTGATGATTCACACAAACTTTGTACTTGCTGAGAGTTTACCATATACTTTGCCTATCTTCTTTATCCTTGAACTACAGAGTACCGGATCAGAAAAGTATGCATATTACTTCCATTAATGTTGCCTCAATGAGGAGTTTTCACTGGCCCAAAGGGACTGTTATTTTTTTATTTTTTTCAAGATGGGAGAAACCTGGACTTATGTGGAAGTTTGTCAGCGTCAGCCATCACCCCACCTGAGATGACATGATACTGATGGAGGGGTTCAGGAGTGGTCTGGATGAGAAGATTTGCATGGTAATGTCATGCCGAAGGGGGATTCCTGTTGGACCCTGGGGGAATATATCAACTTAGCCTTGTGGGTAGACAGATCTTCTTTTACTGGGGGCGAAATTTAGTTTTAGTTTTAGTTTAGAGCTTTATTAATCCCCGTGGGGCAATTAGTTGAAGTTGAAGTGGATTCCGTCCCCAGCGTCCAGCCCCATTCGGCATCCGTCTCCACTCCAGCCCCAGATCCCACAGCGGATAAGGAGCCTGAGTCCACCGCAGACCGAGAGACCCAGCAAATGCCCGATACGGACCCCGTGCCTGAGCCAATGCCCGCTACAGAGCCAGAGCCAGCAGCTTCGTCCGTCCTGGAGGAAAAGCCTGAGGTCCCATCTGACCAGGTGTGTGAGGCGGTCATTACATCAGTGTAATGAAGAGGAGGGGCAGATCGATTTGTAAGTGGAGGAATAGCTCGGCCCAACCTGAAACCATCGTCCTTTCGGCTTCACCGAGCTCCTTTATCCCACCGGCTCCACCTTAGTCAGTAGTCGCTCTACCGTTGCCACGGTCGGAATTACGGGCCTTCAGGTGCGCCTCATCCCTCCACTCCTACAGCTCTGTCTGGCTCCTCCTTCCCTTTGGTTCCACCTCTGTCCTCACTCACACCTTTGTCGCCGCAGTCCTCCGGCTCCCCTTGCTCCACCTCGGCCACTCGGCACCACGTCTCTGCCTTGTTATCCTGGTTCATCGGACTTCGCCTGGGCCTCCAGATCTCCTGGCATCACTGCTGTTGGTTGGGCTAAAATTCCACTATGGCTCCTTCCTCCATCAGTTCCGTCATGGGTCATCTTCCTCCTGGCTGTCTCCTGGGTCACTTTGTGTTCTCATTGGCCACGTACTTCCTCCCACCATCAGCTCCTCATTGGTTCCTTCCACCGTCAGTTCTTCCATGGTTTCTCCTGCCAACGTTCCTTCCCGGTTCCTGTTTTTTATACTTCTAAAAGGTGAATTTTACTGTAAAATATATACTGTATATAATAAGGGAACTTAACAGGTTTTTTTACTGTAGCATTATTAACAGTCTTTTACAGGTAAAATTTACAATATTTTTTACAGTTAGGCCTTATGAAACAAAAGTAGAACGTATTTCAGTGTAAATTGTACAAATAAATGTAATCTTAAAAAAATTATAAATTGTCCATTCAATTGATTTATAAAAGATTTAGAAAAATGTATTCTGCTCCCTATAGGAATTTGTGTGTGTGTGCTCGCGCAAGCGAAGTATCCTAAATAATAGTTAATTAACAGCGCCATCTGCTGGTAACCTATGACATTGTTAACGCTTCATTAAATCACCTGTCCTAAGAATGCATAATGAGATCTGTCTACACATAAGTTCATTTTGTTAGTGAACTTATTTCCTACAACATTTTTTTTTTAAATATTTTTTTTATGGGGTGGGGGGATAACAGGAGAGATGTCACCAATGTCTGGATTTCTCTCACTCTTTCTTTTACTGTCTCTTTCTTCCAATTCTTCTCTCTCTCACTTTCAAAGAGAAAGAGTCCCTAAAAAGTGCAGCTTACGGCAGTGACACTGAATGAATTATTTAATTTTTTTGGTCTCGTATTTGCTTCTTATCCGGAATATTGTGCCATTTGAGGTTTTGGTTTATGGGCCTTTGTTTATTTTCCTCTCAAGTTCTCCCGCTTTCTGTCTCTCTGCTGCTGCTGGTGGTTTGTTTACATCAGTTCAGTGTCTCTGGCGCAAGGGCTTCTGGGCCATGTGTCTGCCATAGTCGCGGTGCATTGTGGGGAGGTTGTGGTCCTCCAGCGGCTCGGTTCGGAATAATGTCTGCCTCGGAGGCAGCGGACGGTTCTTCCACGGGATTATCCCCGGGCTTCGCCGTGATCTGCTCGTTTCTGGAGCGGTATGGAGCTCTGCTGGACCTGCCGGAGGTGTCGTTCCCGATGCTGGAGCGCAGTCTGCAGGAGAGCAGCGCGGGTGAGCCGCTCCTCCATTGTTGCTCTTTAGCCGCTTTACATGCGTTTAAACGGACTGCTCAGTAATCCAGCTGCGAGTGTCGGTGTTTTTGTCGCTGTTTGCGTCTCTAATGTGCCGTTTCTGCTGTTGAATTCGGCGTTTTGAAGGACGGGAGGGTTTATTCCGCTTTATTTGCTCATCACAGCACACAGAAACACATCGCTGGTTTATTTCCGTTTATATGCGACCTTTTGCATTGGGAAATCACTTGTATTTGCACATAACGACGCACTTGTTGCGATGAATGAAATATTCATGTTTATTCATAGTTAAATAATAATTTGGCATGAATTGGTGCGATGCGAACAGCGCGCATGCGCAGAATGTGTAAACTTCCTGCTCCCGCTGCTGGGAGGGAGAAATGACAATATGAATTATTTTGAGTGTAAAACTTTAGTGAAAGTTGTCAATAAGCCCTTTTATTTGTATCTATGATGGTTTTGCAGCATTTTAAATGTATTAGGTATGCAAGCTGAAGTGACTCGATTAATTGTAACGAAAATTGTTCATACATTTCCTTACAAATGTGTACATGGTAACCATAGTTTCTCCCTAAAATGCTGCAGTTGTAGTTAGTTACTACACTAAAACTGTAATAAATTATTACAGGTTTTTGATTAAACAGTGTAAAAACCCTTCTGAATAGTTTGTTGTTGTTGTTGTTTTGTTGACAGCATTGAGTAATATTAAACCCAGAAGTTAAATTCTTTTAGCATTTACTCAATCTCATGCTCTTCTAACCTGTATAACTTGGAGTTATTAAAATAAATTACTAGTTTTGTTTAGGCAATAATAAATGTGGTTGTTATTGTATTTTGGCAGAAACTATCACTGTTATGGTACATTTACAGTAGAGACAGACAGATTATTTCACTCATAAACATATTTAAATTAATACATTGATTTATTGAAGCATGATAATAAACTTGGCAGGTACAAGAACAATAGCAATATTTAATGTCCAGTAATGTAGTAACACTGTGTTGTTGCTTTAAGTGCCAATTTAATGTGCATACATTAATATTATTGTACAATACAATGGTAATAATGTGCAGACCAGACTGCTAATTTTTGCTAATGACCATTAATGATCCTACTGTTGCTGGCTTGGACCAAGCACTTACATAAACTGCTGTGTTACTGTCAATTTATTTTACTAAATGAAAAAAAACACTATCATATTAAAACAGTCAGTTAATGCCTGGTTATGAATTGGTTAATCAGTCACTTCATTCAATGCTGGAGATCTTTGTCATTTTTTAATGTGTAATTATTTTGTTAGTTTTTTTTTTTTTCCCCGCAAACTGAACTGCAGACCAGTCGGACACATAGTAGTTTGAGAACCACTCCCCTAAAACTTACAAAAACATGCATGCGTCAAACATGGCTGTGTAACTGCTTAAATATGGCAGTACATTTTGCTTAAATATTGAAATACTTTTATGTCCCCAGTACCCAAACTCCTCGTGGACCTTCACGTCAAGTTGCTGAGGAAAATTGGCAAGTCTGTGTCTGCAGACAGATGGGAGAAGAATCTCGTTAAGGTAAGTCAATCAGTGTTAACAATGAATTTATGCATTGAATGACTTGTCATATGTCTCACAATCTGCTTTTAACAATCAAATTTAAACAGCTGTGTGAATTATGGATTATTTCAGCGGTGATACCTTATGTAAATAGCTGTGAGCACAAAAATCCATTGACCGTGTTAAGTCAATATTGGTCTCATCAGTGTTTAATTTTTGATGGCTTTTTTTCTGATCTGATGCTGTAGATCTGTCAGGATTTTAACACCACGTGGGCATGGGAGCTGGAAAAGAAGGGTTATCGAGAGATGACAGTGGAGTGTAAGACTGGAATACTGAAGGTAAGATGGGAAAATCTGTTTAATGTCTAACCACTGGATTAAGTTGCATTGGGACCTCACCATCCATCCATTAAAATTGTTGTGTTTGTAACACATTTCTGTTTTTACACAGTATAACCTAACAATGTTTTGTTTTTCAAACAGTACTTGTGTGAATGCCAGTTTGATGACAATGTCAAGTTTAAGACCGCTATCAATGAAGAGGACCCGGATAAAATGCGTCTTCAGCCAATCGGCAAAGACAAAGATGGCCTCATGTACTGGTTTCAGCTAGACCAAGACCATAATGTGAGGATCTATGTGGAAGAACAGGATGATCTTGATGGGTCATCCTGGAAGTGTATAGTAAGGTAGGCATTCTGTGATCAGTTTCCAATTAAATCCACTTCGTCAAAACATGCATAACAGATTTTTTCCTTCCTGTACTGGATGGCAGTTCAGTTGTGATTAAAACATTAATGCCAAATGGCAAAAAGAGATAACATTCACCTACACGGTTTTGTGGGGGAAAATCCATTATTTTCCATTACAGAAATAGAAACGACCTGGCTCAGATCCTTGGTCTGTTGAAGACTCAGATTGATCCAGCGCTCCTAGTAAAGAAGGATCAGGAGGGCTCGTCTAATAACAGTCCCAACCCAGACGATGAGGAGAACAAGAAGAAAGAGGGAGCTGAAGGTATATAAATATTGAGTATTAACTAGGGCTGTGATGGTGGCATTTTTTTTACTACTGCGGTCATATAATGGACCAACCCCCCGTAACCACCGGCGGTAGAGTGTGTATAGTATCAGCGGTGTTCTGAAGTCCACATGGGTTTATATTATATTTATATATATGTAAATTCATGTCCCAGTTACACTTAATGTTGCCAAATATTTCTGGTTAAATAAACATTACATTACATAAATAAGTTTTTATTTTATTTGATTAATATTCTATTTTTAAAACCAAGGATAAATATAATTAAGTTAGTATTTTTAGGCATTTTTACATTTATTACAAAATAATAACTAAATGCAGTAATAATTTAAACAATATATTTTATTTGTGAACTGATGTTCAGCTGTTTTTTTAAATAATCAACTTATTTTCGGATCATCATGCATCAATCATTGGTAAAACACGGGTCACAAACACTTAAATTTCACCAAGCTGATTGATCATTAAAACCCCTCCATAGTCATCATATTTTCAGAGCATTTCAAATTAGATTTTGACTTGACAAAGCAGTGATATCAAAACAAATTACTTTTTAATTAGTCTTCCCATTAATATAATTGTCTTCATTCAGACTGATTTGTGAACAGGAAACTCGTGAAAACAAGAGGCAACTGATACCATCTTGTCTAATGTCTTCTCCTGATGTTCTAAAGTGACTGACACTTGTTGTAAAAGACATTTAGGCTATATTTGATGTTGTGCTGCTAGAGGAAATGAAACAAAATTACCACCGTGTGAAATGCGCTATTTAAACTTGACGTCCCTTATCAAGTCTAACAAGCACAAACTGTGTTAAATAAAATTTGATCTGCAAGTAAAAAGGTATTTTTCCTACTGTTTTTTTTTGTTTTTGTTACTGAACCACTGTAAAGAATGTGAATGCGAATATAGAAATTAAAAGTGAACGAAAGGAAGAAACGTTTATAATTCCATGTGAAAATGGGTGAGTCAGGACTGGAGTGAAGAGCTGGGAAAAGAAACAAGACATTCCATGTCCAAAATAATAATGGATTACAAGGGAGACCAGATCACAAAACAGTATACAACGCCGACAAATGGGTTTAATGTTTGCGCTCATCTACCTCTTTAATTTGTCATGAATCCTAATATTCCCATGGTTCGATGTAACATTTAACTGCTAACCTATTATTTATTTTGTAAACAAAGCTTTGTGCTTCACTTGTGCCATAATATTCACGTAAAACAGCATTTACATTCCAAAAATGTTTTGGTGAACCACTGCCGGTGCTACTTGGCCACCCCGGTGGAGCGGTTGTCAAGTTGACCGACAGCCCTAGTATTGACTGAAAACAGATTGAATTAGGTATGAATGTTTTTTTGACTGGTTTTCATTGTTTTTCCTGTGTTTTGGCTTCTAGAGGAGATCAGAGATGAGAAATCACAAGACGACCTATCTAATTCTGAAAATAAGGAAAACATCTTGGAGAAAGAAAATGCAAAGCAAGAAGATCCAGAGGCCACAGATGCTTTATCGGAAAAGGGCTTAAAGGTGAAGGAAGAGTTGCAGAAACATTCGGAGACGTCAAATTGCACTGGTGTTATTGCTGGATCTATCAAAGAAGAGCCACAGGACGAGGAGAAAGTCAAGGACTTGTCAACACCATCACATAATGCAGAACAGATGGATGATGTGAAGAGAAAAACCTTAGAAGAGACTCAGAGAACTTTAAAAAATGACCATCAAGCTAAAATCCCTCTAAAAAAGCGAGAGATGAAACTAACTGAAGACTTCGACAGCAACAGTGCAGGAGTACGAAATGCACCTGTCGCTTTGGTAAAAGAATCACGGACATGTTTTGATGACAATAGATTGAGTGCTGAAAAGATCAACGGCCACGTCCCTCACCTTAAACCATCTGAAAGTGAAACGCAAAAAGGTGTAGAGAGTTTTCAAAATGAAAGAACAGAGAATGATTCAGCAAATACCCCATGTGTCTCTAATGAGTCTAATGAGAGAAAAAAGCATACTAAGGATGACCAGACGGAAGATAATATGGACACGAATGAAACCAGATTGTGTGCTGAAGAGCAGATGGAAGTGGAGAAGCCTGGGAAATCTTGTGATGCCACCGCAGAGGAGAACAAAGCAAAATCTGAAACTCCTCAACCTCACGAAAAGATCCCTGGGGAAGAGAAAATCTCAACAGTAGGTGAGCAGTCAGAAAAGACACCTGGTTCTGAAGAAGTACCTGGAAATAAAAAATCCCCCACTAGTGAAAATATGGAAGCTACAGAAGCAAATACATCAACACTGCCTGAAGAGTCAACAAAAGATCTCTCAAAAGAAGAATCAATGAAAGATCTCCCAAAGCAAGAGTCAATGCAAGATCTCTCAAAAAAGGAAGCTACAAAGGATCTCTCAAAAGAAGGAAAGAAAGATCACTTAAAAGAAGCAACGAAAGGTCTGTCAAAACAACAAGCAGTGAAAGATCTCCTTAACAAAGAATCATCAAAAGATCTCGCAAGAGAAGAGTCAATGGAAAATCTCCCAAAAGATCTGGTGAAAGACCAGTCAACGAAAGATCTCACAAAAGAAGGGTCATCAAAAGAAGATACAATAAATAATCTCCCAGATAAAGAATCAAAAAAAGATCTCGCAGAAGAAGAGTCACAGAAAGTTCTCACAGAAGAAAGTCAAAAATCTCCCAAAGACTCGGACAACTCCAAAAAAGGCCTGGAAGAACAAGATCCAACTGCAGACACCACCATAGAAAAAGACTATGCTGCTCCTGTCTCAAAAACTTCCACGGCAATGGAAACAGAACCATTCCAGTCATCTAAAATGGAGGAGTCCTCTTCCCGTGAAGTAATCAAACTGCATTCTGGCACAGAAAAGCCAGAGAATGCTGACGAAACAAAAAATCATCACAGCTCCGCAGACACCACCATAGAAAAAGAGAAAAATGCTGCTCCTGTCTCAAAAACTGAAAAACAGTATATGTCTGAAGCAGACAAATTATCAACCAATGGAGAAAGGCAGTCCATTGCCTCTAAACCTTCTGAAGATACAGATGGCCCTCAAGCCAAAGCACAAGAGCAGTCTGCCTCCCCCAAGTCGGCATCAAGGGATCTTGAAAAATCATCTGTTTCTGATTCAACAAAGAAGCCAAGTATGCCAAAAACCACAGAGAAAGTTGATGGTGAGGACAAATGTGACGCAGCTGAAACGGATAAAAATGAGAACTCAGAAACGACAAAAGAAAATGATTTAAAAGGTGAAGCTGCAAACAGCTCTGAAGAATCTTCAGCAAAAAAATTGGTTGAAGTTAAAGCTACAGAACAACCCACTGAATCCAACAGTTCTGAGAAACCTCCTTCTGAAAGAGAACATGAAAAGGAACCAGATTCAGAGGAAGTGAACAAAGAGAAGCAAATGGAAGTTGATTCAGAGATCACTAAAGCTGATGAAGTACAGTCGGCTGTTGAGGAGGTATGTGAGACTTCAAGAGCAAGTAAGAAGGAAACTGATGTTTCTGTGGATCAAAGCACCACCTCAAGCAAAGAATCGGAGCAAGACACAACTTCTGAACAACGTGAGGCTTCCGGTGATGTTCAAGAAAAGAGCAACGCAGCTGGGAAAAGCAGTAAAAGACTAGGACGGCCTCCAAGGAAGTCTCAGGAGAGTCAGGATGAGGATAAAATGGGAGAAGAACAAGAAGAAAAGACCAACTTGCGACAGGAAGGAATTCGTCTAAAGATCAGAATCCCAGCTCACAGACGGAAGGCCAAACTCCTTAAAGAAGAGGTCAAGGGAGATTCAGAGTCTGAGACGACTGAGGGCAGATGCTTGAGGAGATCTCCAAGAATCTGCAGGCCCACTGCTAAAGCTGTGGAGATCCAAGATAGGAGGGCGGAACGGAAGCAGGCAACTCCAGTGTCGGAGAAAGAAAAGGATGACGATGAGGAAAAAGAGGATGAGGAAAAAGAAGATGAGGAAAAAGAAGATGAGGAAAAAGAGGATGAGGAAAAAGAGAATGAGGAATCTGTACAGAGGAAACCGAGGAAAGCTGAGCCAGATGGCCAAACGAAACCAAAGGTACCTGTCAACATTAAAATACATTAAACTATATATATGTTTATTATTTAATTTAGTGGTTTCAGTCAGGATATATACAGTGGTCTCCACAAATATTGGCACCCTTGGTAAATATGAGCAAAACAGACTGTGAAAATTAGTTTTTGCAATTTCGCTTCTTAGTCTTTCATTCAAAATATTTACATACATCTAACATTTGAAGTCGAAAAGTTGAAAGAAAAAAATCTTATCATAAAAGTTTTTTTCTTTCTGAAATGTTTTCCACAATTATTAGCACCTTTTCATTTAATAGTTTGTGCAACTTCCCTTTGCCAAGATAACATCTAAGGTTGATGAACATATTGCAAGATATCTGAGACCATTCCTCCATACAGAATCTCTCCAAATCCTTCAGATTCAGAGGTCCATGCTTGTGTACTCTTTTCTTCAGCTCGTCCCACAGGTTTTTTTTTTTGATGGGGTTTAGGTCAGGGGACTGCCATGTCCATGGCAAACATTCATTCTGTGGTCAAGTGAACTACTCTGTTGTTTATTTTGAGATGTGCTTTGGATCATTGCATGCTGGAAGATCCAACCACTGCCCAGTTTAAGCTTCTTGATAGGTTTATGATACCGGCTGTATCCTAACAAGTTGTCCAGGTTATTTGGAAGATTAAAGATACACCACCATACTTCACAGTGGGGATGTACTTTTCTGGATGTCTATTTTTCTGTCTACATAAAACCCACCTTTGGTGTTTTTCCAAAAAGCTTTATTTGGAGACTTTCTAACCCCAAGACCCAAACTAGCATCTGCCATTCTCCAACTTTGATTCTTACAGTTTCTTTGGCAGCTCAAACCATCCCTCTCAGTGCATGACATGTGAGGCCTATATAGACACTCATCCTCTTCCAGGTAGATATTGTTACCATTTCCAATTGATTTAAACTTCTTAACTATTGCCCAAATAGTGAAGTTAAGTATTATCTTATAGCCATTTTATGATTTGTTCATAAAATGCTCAACAACCTTTTGTCACACATCATTACTGTATTGTCAGGTCTTTCCCATAGTGATGGTGGACTATAGCAATTTGGCCCGTCTGTCACTTTATATTTAGAGCCCTGTGAAACATGAAGTCTTGACTTCTCACTTGAGTGTTCCTGGTCACTAAGGTGTTCCTGGTCACTTAAAAAACATACCATATGAATGGGAATATACTTAAGTTAAAATTGTACTCGTTAGAATTTGTAGGGGTGTCAATCATATTAAATGGTAATTTATTCCTGTGATGGTAAAGCTGAAATTTCAGCAGCCATTGCTCCAGTCTCATGTTCTCAGCCATTTTCTGTCACATGATCCTTCAGAAATCATTCTAATATTCTAATTTGATGTTATATTTATATTTTTGTGGAAACTGATGCATTCTTTGATGAAAGTTCAAAAGAACAGCATTTATTAAAAATTAAGCTTTACTGTTTGCTTAATTTAAAGTGTCTTTGTTGCATGAAATCAAAAATCTTATTGACCCCAAACTTTTGAACGACAGTGAAAGTCATTCACAGTGTAACTCATCTTTCGACAGGTTGGGAGACGTCGAAAACGACAACCATGGTCTCGCACGAGACGTAAAAAGAAATGTTCTGACGATGATGAGGAGGAGAGCGAGAGTGAGTTCGAGGAGACGGAGGAGGATGACAGCGATGAAGACTATAAGGTGGAGAAGTCCAAGAAGAGAAGGAGAAACCGAAACCGAGAGCGGAACAGCTCGGACTCCTCTACCTCTTCATCAGACGATGATGTACCCAATGACGACCCCTGCAAACACTGTGGCCTTCCCAATCAACCCGAACTGGTGCGACACTTTTCTGCAAAGCATCTTCAACTCAGTCAAAAGTTCTGGATTTAACCTCTCATTTCTGTTCACCTAGATACTCCTGTGTGATTCCTGTGACAGCGGCTACCACACTGCCTGTCTGCGTCCTCCGCTCATGATCATTCCAGATGGGGAATGGTTCTGTCCCCCCTGCCAGCATGTGAGTCAATTCAGATTTCATGAGTCTCTTCACAGAAATACACAGTCCTGGCTATTCAGATACTGATTCTCTTTTGAATTTCTTTTGCAGAAACAACTTTGCGACAAGCTCGAAGAGCAGTTGCTGAATTTGGATGCCGCTCTCAAAAAGAAAGAACGTGCAGAACGAAGGTGAATAAAAGAGAAATTTAGACTCCAGTGAATTTGTTTGAAGCAGTTGCAGTAAAGTTCCTGAATTATTCACAACTATTCCACAATATCAATTTGCACTATTTATGCTGCTGCATGATGTCTGCCTGTAAGGTTGGCTGTTCAGTCCATATAAGGAATTATTTTCAGGCCTGAAACATTGTCATTTTTTGTTTTTTTCCTCACAGAAAAGAGCGACTGGTGTATGTTGGCATCAGTTTGGAGAACATCATCACACCCTCTGTAAGTGCTTGCAATAGTAGTGTAAAGCATTTGAGTAAATGTAATTGGTTTCTGTACTTCAGTATCTTTTTGGTATCTGTTTTACTGCGTATCAAAGATATTAACAACTTTTACTCTCTACTCAACTACATTTTTGAAAAAGTATATGTACTCTTTACTCCAACTCATTTGTGATGAGTAATACAATTACTCATTACATTTTGCATGGCACCTACCTTTTCTGCAGCAGTTTATTTCTGCTACAAAAGAAGCGATATCGGCATCTACAGGGCATTAAAGGTACTATATCATGTATGATTTGCCCTTACTCACTCAAACTTGTCAACATAGCTACTTTACGTGAATGCAAGCGCATTAGCAGGTAGATGTAACAGCAGGTGTTTTATAGATGAGGACATGAAAGCAGCACGTCCAGTGCAAGTAGCCTTTGACTATTTATTTTTACTTAACATTATTTTATTTATCATTAGAAGACACCTTTTTGAAGGATGTTGGTTTACTTATGCTCTTTTTGAGCACTTGAGCTTGACTGTTTGTAGATGTAGATGTTGTGTCAGTGTTCAGTTTTATTTTTGAAAATTAAAGCTGCACTGTAATTCTTAGCAAAAAACACTTTGTTCTTTCAAAATTATGTGCTCATTATCATAATCACTTCTACCAACCAATCAAGTATCCTCGTAAGCGTAAAATCTGCCATTTATAATACATACGGGTGAGCTGCTCGAATGGTGGAAGCCATGTTGCGCCTCCATCTTGAAAATACATTTGCCAAAGAGGGACATACCTGGAAATTCAAGCTTTGCCTTTCGTGTTTCTACACTCAGTGGCACCGTGACGAATGTGAGGGGGAGATTACTCGCGGCTGCCGGCAGATTTGAAATACGGCCACCGTAAGAGTTAAAACGCCCTCGGAATGGGAGGAGCTAGAAAGTAATATTCAGTTGGTAGTCATATACGATTTCACCGCTAGATGGGAGTAATTCCTACACAGTGTAGCTTTAAAGTGATCGCTCTCTTCACAAACTGTTTCATGTTTTTCACTGGCATTTCTCTCAGGTGTTGAGGACTAGTGCATCTTTGAGCCTACATTCAGTACTAGTAAAATACTTCAAATCTTTTACTCTTGGAATTGGTGAAAAGTTGGAAAACTTGTAATTGACTCATTTTTGCTGTAAGATATCTGTACTTTTACTCAAGTATGGTTTTCAGGTACTCTTTAAACCTCTGGCCTGCATTGTTTGTTGAAATTTGTGAATCCTTAATATGAATATTTAATTTTAAAATGTTAATATTCCAGAAGAACCATATTAAACAAGTGAACAAGTGAAAAAAACCCTGCTTAATAGTGTGAAAAGTAATCTAATCTGCTGTCATCAAGCTGAACAATTTTCTGTAAGATTGTAGAATAGACTTGAAAAAATGATTAATCACATGAGAAGTTAGTTTTTTCCTTTTAAGCTTAATTACCATTTGAATTCTGGATAAGTAATATTTGAAGTTTTTTTTTTTTTAATTGTCATCACATTCAACTTTTACATTTAATAATTTAGCAGACGCTTTTATCCTAAGCGACTTACAAATGAGGAATCTCATCATAATCGTAATTTTTAATAATTTGTACTCATAATTTACACTGCTGTTTAAAAGTTTGAGGTTGGGATGATTTTAAAGTTAATTTTTTAAAGAAGTCTCTTATTATCACCCAAGGCTGCATTTATTTGATTAAAAACTGTAATATTGGGAAAGATTATTAAAATTTAAAATAATTGTTTTCTGTTGTTATACATTTTAAAGTGTAAATTATTCCTGTGATGAAAAGGCTGAATCAAGAAGTTTTTTTGTGGAAGAAACTAATGATTTTTTGATGAATTCAAAAGAACACCATTTATTTGAAATAGAAATAAATCATTTGTAAAATTATAAATGTCCTTACTGTCACTTTTAATCAATTTAATGTGTCCTTGCTGAATTAAAGAAGAAGGAGAAAAACTCACTGAACCCAAACTTTTGAACAGTGGAGTACTCTGTAGTAAAAGTAAAAATATATATATTTATTTTATTGAAGGTTGAAGTGGAAGAAGAAAAGGAAGAGGTGGTGGTGAAAGAGAAGGAGATGAAGAAGAGCAAAAGTTGGGGACGTAGATCAACCAGGGCGAAGAAATACATAAGCTACAGGTATGTCAATCTGTCTGCTAGGTTTACATAATCTTATATACGTAAGATTTTTACTTTTTCGTTACTTTTTCATGTTTTTATATTATCTTTATTCATTTTTTATTGTATGTTTTTTTTGTCAGATTTGATGAGTTTGATGAAGCGATCGAAGAGGCAATTGAGGAAGACATCAAAGAGGCAGAAGGAGGAGGTAGGGGAGCATTTCCTGCAAGTGCTTGTGCTGCAGTTGTCATTACATCTCGCTAGGGTTTATCATGTTGATATTTGAGCTTGAACGTATGAGTTTAGACTGATCAAATGTGACCAACAGGAGCAGGCCGGGGGAAGGACATGGCGAACATCACAGGCCACAGAGGGAAGGACATATCCACCATTCTACAGGAGGAAGGGAAGGAGAACGGCCGGCCGCAGAGACCCAGTGCAGCTCAGAGGAAGAAGCGGCGGCGTCTCAACGATCTGGACAGCGACAGCACTGTGGACGAGGAAGAGAGCGAAGACGAGTTCCGTCTTAGCGACAGGTTCTGTTCAACAGCATTTCCTTTTAAAGCATCACAGAATCCTGTGGTGAAATGACACTCACTCTGCTCTGATTGGTCTGCAGTTCAGAAGAGGAGTTTGTGGCTTCTGATAACGAGGCAGAGAGTGAAGCAGGAGCCCGGTCCTTGGAGGACAGTGACTTCGGGAGCGATGCGGGCGGCCCGCGGATAAGACCTTCAAACAGAAAGGCAGCAAGCCGGTGTCGAAACAGAAGGCAGCCGCCACGCAGGAGACGCAGACCCAGAGGATACTCTGACGAAGAGGAGGAGGAAAGTGATGAAGAGGAGGAGGAAGAGATGGGTGAGGCATTTAGTTTCTTAGTATTGATTGGTCAAGCGCAAGAAAAATGGTTAAATAAACATAAGAAATGTGTAGTTTATCAACATCTACAAGCCACCATAGGAGTTGTTTAATTGAGGCATTCTGTTATGTATTCTACCAACTTTTATTTATATTATCGAAATGTTATTTTTCATTTAATGTTTATTTCTCATGTTTATTTAATTGCTAGAAAAAGACCTAGACCTGCTGAGGTAGACAAAAAAAACTTTTTTGTTGAAAAAGATCAAAAATGTGAGTTTTAAGCCATAAATTGTACCATACTTGTGGTTTACACTCTATTCACTGATATATTTCTCTGTTTGACTTCCCATTGTGTGTGGTTGTTTGCATGCAGTGACAGAAGGCTCTAGCGAATACAGTGACAGCGATCTGGACATCCGCTTTCGACGGTCCCATCGGAGCCGTAAGCAGCAGGTGAATTACTGTGAGAGTTCAGATTCTGATGGCTCACAGGCCAGCACCAACAAAGACAAAAAGAAGAAACGCAGACGTCTTTCCAGCTCTGACAGTGAAGGTCAGTGCCATTTACACCTATGCATATTCACAGCATAAGCCTGAATCATTATAACTTTGACCTCTATTCAGTATATAACTGTAATGTCACTATAATCTTATATAATATTGCTAGAATTATTCAGGGTTGAATGATATAAGCACAAAGATAGTGAACCGTGTGTGTACACACTTTAATAAAACTTAACTAAAGTAATAAAATATTTAATATATATTAAAATACCACAATTTTACTGCTTTTACTGTAATTTTGATCAAATTAAGCCAGTCTTGGTGAGCAAAAGACTTATTAAAAAAAAAACCATCTTACCAACCCCAAACTTGAATTATTAAATATACTATTATACAGTATGTTCTTATATACACATAGTATATTATTATTATATGTTCAGTATATTATTATTATATGTTCAGTACATATACAAATATAAAATAACATACAAAATAGGTCAACTAATCAGCCTGGTCGATATATCAAACTCTAGCCAAAAATGCTGTGTTTTTAATAGTTTAATAGTAGTAAAACTTTAATAGTGAGTTTGACTTGAATGGTTCAGACTGATTTGATGCATACTGTTGTCATGATTTAACTGTCTCCTCCGTGTGTTAACTTGTTCCTCCAGTTAGTGACCAGTCAGCTGATTCTGATGAAGAAGACAGGAAGCCCAAGAAGCTAAGGGCGGACTCGTCCGAGGAAGAATCCAGGAAACGGCGCAGACGCTTGTCCCTTAAACGCCGGAGGGAGTCAGAGGATGATGATGACGACGACGACGACGATTCAGACGAATCCGAGGAAGAGGAACGGCCCGTCCGGAAGCGTGTGAACCGCATCGACTCTGACGACAGCGAAAGTGAAGAAGAGAAGGAGAAGGAGAAGGAGGAGGAGGTGAAGAAGAGCCCACAGGAAAAAGAGTCAGAGGAGACCGTTGTCAAAGGGCCCAGTCCACTAGACTACAACTTGGTGGAGCTTCCTCCCACTAACGGACAAAGCCCAATAAAGGGTTTAGAGGGCCTCATTCCACGACCCGAGGTGGGAGTGACGCCTAAAAATGGCAACGCCCCATCGACTGTATCCTCAGCGCCGAATGGCCTGGAGATTCCTGCGCAGGACGAAGATGAAGACGACCTTTTGGGCGTCACAGACCTCGTAGACTATGTCTGCAACAGTGAACAGCTATAACTTGGTATTCTTTTTCTTTCTTTTTACAATTTTTTTCTCCTTTTTTTTCCCGACCCTCATCCTGTTTTCAGCACGGATCATGTCAACAGTCCCTGTTAAATGTGCCAGTGGAGCAGATCAGGGACAGCTCGGCATTAATAATAGCTGTAAATATTTTACTGAGCAAGAAGTATCAAGGGAAGGAAAACGCAATCCTTCCGAGAGACTCCCCGAGATATTCCTTTTAAAGTATTGTTTTTGTTCGATTGAGTGATCGCTCTCAAACAAACCCTCTCTGGAAACAACCTCTAAAACCTCTTTTTACACTAATCACACAGCCATGCTCACGCTCACCCGTCTGACATAGAGACATTTGTCCAGTTTACATGCGTTTTGATCTCCACTGCTGTCAGTTGCACATTTCAGAGAGAACCGGATGTGGGCGGAGTCAGTACAAAAGGGGAGGGGCCAGAGACAAACCAGATTTCAATGAAATTCCACACATTGCTAAATATCTAAGGGTTCGGTTCCACTCAAATGCCATTTTTAAACGTTCATATTTTATAATCTAATTGGAGTGGAATTTGAATTTCTAGCGATTGGTTTCATAGTGTCATTTGGTGGGGAGATGTTTTTATTAAGTGATGTCATTATAAGCTTTGTTTTGTTATACTATTTATTACGGAAATTGTAATTTGTACCTGAAATTATCGCTTGGTCGTAGAGCTGCTCGCACCATTAGAGCAAAAGATTCCTGGAAGTTTCTAAGAAATGTCTAATAGTGAAAAATTGCTCATTTTCTTATGCCAACATACTAACAACGCATCAAACCCTGTTGCTTTGGACCGTTTTAGCACCATGTTTTAATTTGAAGTCAAACACTATTTACTCTGGCAGCTTTTCAATGCGTCAAATGCCAAATCTTCCTCTCAAAGTTGATCAAATGCTGAGGACTCTCACCCGCACCGATGTGTTTCTCTGAGGGATTCCTTGACGTTTAGTGCTGTTCATCTCATTTTAGTGCTGATATTCCATCAAAGGGATTCTACTTTGTCCTGCTTATGTCTGTGTTTCGGTGCACTATATTAATTTTCTTTATATAAATATATGAATATACTCATTGTAATGTTTTCCTTTTTTTAAAAACATACTGATGTATGACATTAATGTTTTTTTGTTTTTCATCAATTACAAGCAATACATTTTTCTTACAAGACATACAGGAAGAGATTCATCATCTCCTGGTTTCGTCTATTTTTAAAGATCGAAATTCATGACATTAAAATGATTTCCGACCCTTCCGAGAGCAGCGTGATGTGAGACGTCCCTGTGAGATGTATGAACACGTCTGAGAAACATGGTATAGTCTTGCATTATCCTGGTGTGTATATCTGTAGTTTTTGCTGTAACATATTAGAAGCATTTTTAAATCATTTAAAGTATACATAGCAGTCCTTTTATGATTGCATCTGTTTATAATTTTGTTTTGTAGGTACATTTGTACCACTTCGAAGTGGGTGTCTGTCTCATTTTCATCAGTGCATTCTTTTTGTTTTTGTCTTTTCTTTGAGGGTTTTCAGTCTCTCTGTCCCATTTCCACCAATTGCTAAAACATTTAAAAGGATGATCTGTTCTCAGAGGGAAAAGGATTCGATAAAAAAGCCCAACAGACAGTATAATTGTTTTGATGTCAGCATTGATGGAAAAAAGCGGTGTAAAAATGTCTTGTACATTAATGTTTTTTGCTTGGCATGCACATATCTTCTAGTCTGATTCATTTGCTCTTGCATCATTAGGGCATCAGATTTTGAGAATAAAACTTCCCTTATTTTTTACAAATATAATTTGACATGCTGAGATCAAGAGCATCATTAGGTACTAGACCACCTTGCATTCTGGTCTATTAACAGTATTGGGCCAATGTTCATTTCTTGTGTAATATAAAAATCAATGGTACAGACATCGATTTAAAATTGAGGCCCAGCCTATAATGACACAGTATATATTTGTATTTCACATAAAAAATCTGATATTCTGCAATGAGGGATGTCGACACCAGTGTTTGAAGAAAATTGGCTGATGTAGTTTGACAGCAGATGGACAGATGCCGTCTGGTTTTAGCTTTTAGAAACGTCCTTTGTGTTCGTCTGTTCTTTTTGATGTTTTTGTTAACTGTATTGTAATTTCTTTCATATGATTTACTATCTTGTACATTTGTCATAATAAAAATGAAATGAAACGATGTAATTCTTTTATATGTGCCGATACCTTTTCTATTTATTAGAGCTAAATGAAGTGACCTCGTGGCAGGCTGATGTACTTTTGACATCAACGTTTTTGGGGAAAATAATTAATACTAACTAACAGCTAACGTTAGCCATTTTGTTACAGCGTTATATTTTACCCGTCGATATCTTTTCCCAGTTTCTTCTACATATCAACAATGAACCAATATGAAGAGAGGAGAACATTTAGGGATACTTCAGCCAAAAATGAAAGTTCACCCTCAAATTCAAAACCTGTATGAGTTTCTTTCTTCTATTGAATACAACAACAACAAAAGAACGAGTAAAGAATGTAACAAACAAACTGTTGTCAGTAAGTTAGTACGCTAACGTTAGCCGGTAACTTTCTATAGTAGAACAAAATAACAATATGGAAGTCAGTGGCTGCCATCAACTGTTTGATTACCAACGGTAATTGTGTTCCGCAGAAGAAATAAACTCATAGTTTTGGAGCAACATGGGGGTGAGGTAATTTTAATTTTTGGGTGAACTATCCCTTTAACTCGATGTGGAATTTGAACCGTTGAGGTCAATATGACACGTTCTCATTGTGACCACATGGTGGCGTGAAAACACATTTGTTTGACTTCGGTCTGTAGTTTTATTCCTAATTTGTGATGTATTTTATTGCCAACGAAATTAAATTGTATTAGATAATTTAGTTTAGCTAAAGAAATGGATGTTTAGCAAAAAAATGTTAGGCCTAGGCCTACATCACAAGTGTCAGTCACCATATGTTGTTGTTTATATTTTTTAAATATTTATTTTTATACAATCTATTTTCAGAAAAACATTGTTTTCATTTTAATTTCTTATTTTTAAGTTTTTGTATTATTTTTTTTGTTAGTGTATTCGTTTTTTGTGCTTATTTCGTTTTTATTCAGTTTTAAATTTGATTTGTAGTTTAATTCGAGTTATGTGAGTACTTCTACTTAAACTAAACTAGAATGAGAAATGTTGCCTTGGCAACTAGCTGAAATAAAAAAAGTTAAAAAAAATATATATTTTATTTCAGTAAATAATTTAGTAGCATATTTATATAATAGTATTTAATTTATTTCAAGTAGGCTAATGATTTTGTGTTCTAGTTTAAGTTAAAAAAATAATAGCACTTTGCCAAATCTTATGGTTTTAGAGGGGTTTTGAGCACTTTTCATCTGGAAGACCAGACTAAATCAGCTAAGAACAGGAAATAGCTTAAGCAAGGAGAGAGAAGTCTCACTCTCCAGTGCTGCTTTCCTCTTCAATCAGTTCATGTTTCATTCTTTCTGAGTTTCTGGCATTCACTTCAAAACTCTCTGCAGGAATTCCTGTTAGTTGGAGACTTTTCCCTAAACCGTCCTGTGTCTTTCCTCAACTGTACCCATTTGTTCCCACATTGCAAGTGGCATCACCATGACAACAACAAAACTAGAAACAGACAGCACTTTTTGCGTTGCCGCCTTTCTCGCATCTTCCTCTCAGAATCTCCGTTTGGATCAGACGAAGAGTTTTTGTTAGCATATTATTATGAGTTCTGCTAACATGGAGACCAGCTGTGAAAGAGGGTTTACTCATTCTGAACTCATTACGGCTGAGCTGAATACTAATGCTGCTCCTCTCTGCATGTTAACAGTCCTCACATATTCAAACTTTCAAGTTTGTATAGAATAATGAGTGTTAGGGATGGAGAATAGAGCATGAGGGTGATGGGAGGGAACCCTCTGGATTTGGGCCCTTCAAAAAAGCCCACACTTCTTTTGGTGAAATACGTAGCTTGATGATTAAATATAAATTTCACAGTCTTTTCTTTTGGAGACAATAACCTCCGTTTCATTTGAAATGTTTTTCTTTTTTAAATCACATTAAAGCTTATAGCTTTAATATAGCCTAACTTTTAAGAGCTTAATGTAAAGTTACATTTAAAGTAACTTTTCACATCAACCAAATTATCGCATAGGCCTACTACTCTAAATCTAAACAACAGAGATGAACAAGTGGTTTTGCAAAGGGATTTTAAGAAATTTTTTTTTTATACAATAATAGAAAATCTCTTAAAGGGATAGTAATTTTGCTGTTCCAAACCTGTATGAGTTTCTTTCTTATTAAAAAGAAAGTATTTTGAAGAATGTTGGTATCAGACAGTTGATGGTAGCCAATGCGACTTCCATAGTATTTTCTTCCATGGAAGTCATTGGCTACCACAACCTGTTTGATTACCGACATTCTTCAAAATATCTTATTTTGTGTTCAACAGAAGAAAGAAACACACAAGTTTGGAGCAACTTGAGGGCGAGTAAATGATGACAGAATTTGTATTTGTGGCTGGACTTTCCCTTTAAGATCCGAGCTTCATTAAGGTCGGTGCTCCATACCATTAACGTCTTCAGTCCCTTTTGTGACTGTCTGCTCCCTATCCGATGAACCACTCCCCAAGTGTGTGAACTCGGAAGTGTCTATTGTTTTCTTTTGATTCTGGTCCCCCCCAATGTCCGTAAGTGAAACAAGCAGCAAAATGCTTTCAGAGTGAATGTTCCTTCTTTGAATAGTGGTGTGAATATGGTTACGGGGGAGTGATTGCTCATGGTCACAGTGAGGTCACGTGAAGTGGGAAATGTCCACTCAAGTTCACCAGTGCAAGAATTACAGGCGTGGAAATTCCCTGCCCAGGAAATTTAGTTAATTTCATTAAATTTAAGAACAAAACACACACACACACACACACACACACACACACACACACACACACACACACACACACACACACACACACACACACACACACACACACACACACACACACACACACACACACACACACACACACACACACACACACACACACTATACTGTCTTTTTTATCACATTAAAGCTTATAGCTATTATGCAAAAGTATAAATTATTTGGATTTGTATAATCATATATATATATATATATATATATATATATAATAAAGTTTCTTAATATGTATTAAAATTATTTTCATTTAAAAAAAATACATTGTAGAAAATGTTATTTTAAAATTATTTTGTTATCTGTCAGTTAGATAGAAAGTATAATTTAAAATTATACATTTTTTGGACCTGTGTATATCGAAATATTAACTTGCATTGGATAGAGTGTAAAACCGTAAGCACATTTTTACGGAACCAATTCTTTGAGCAAGCATTTTGCATAAAACTCTCATAAATAAAGACACAGTGACACATATGGATTATACTCTTCCTGCTTCCATTTTGATCATCTCGTGTTTTTTCTATCATGTTTTGTTTTGTGAGGCCAAAGAGCCTCTTTGCACAAAGCGGCATCCCTGCGGACCTGCTGAATGTGTGGTGAATGAGCAGAATCTCTGCTAATGGCTTGAATGGTTGCTGGGTGATAATAAGCCATTGATGCCGGCAGACTCACTGAGTTTGCTCACCGCAGTGGCTCTCTATAAGTCCCTGATCTCCCAGACCCAACAGCAGCTCTGTGCTGGAAAACCCTTGCTTCTGTCATCCTGACACTTTTATCTTACATCTGGTATAGACTATATCAAACGTCTTTTGCCTAATGATGCAATGATAAAATGGTTTTTCTCAATATATATTTAAAAAGAAAACAAAAAAGGAATTTTGTTTTGTTTCTTCAAGACAGAAGTGAGATTGAATTGTCTCACACATCCCTCGTTCAGAGTATTTCAGAGGAATATGCAACCACATTCATTTTCTAGCTCTATACTGTTACTGTATGCCAATTTTGTTTCTTGTAACTCACCAACACCAAGGTCTTGGGTTTGATTCCCAGGAAATGGATCCTTATCCATTTATCCATTTATCCTTATTTATCCATTCCTTATCCATTTAGTCGCTCTATAAAAGCATCTGCCAAATGTGCAAATGTCATTTGTGTGTGTTTTAGTTCTCCCAAAGAATATAAGCAGATACAATTGGAACAAAGCTGATATACTTAATTGAAACATAAGTGAGAACTCCAGACACACTCTAAAAAATAAAGGTTCTTTATTGGCATTGATGGTCCAAGAACCTTTGACATCCATGGAAACATTCCATTACACAAAAGGTTCTTTATAGTGGAAAAAGGTTTGTTGAAATATTAATATGTTCTTCAGACTAAGGTGATTCATTTTTTAAAGATCTGATCACAGAAAGGTTCTTTGGGGAAACTAAAATGGAACCAAAACTTGATGCACATTCTAGAGTGTTCACGGACCCACTTTGACTGTTCAAATATGGCGGATGACATATCGCAGCCCATAGAAACAGTCGCTAGATGAGGCAACTATGTATAGGCCTTTTTGATTCCAGCGATATCTAATCTCTTTGCCAGTATCGTTATATTTGTGGTGTGAGGACTCTGCCATTCTATTATATTTAAAACGATTTTTAGAACTATATCTTTATAATTATTGTTTATAATTATCGTCCTTTGTGTGAACGGGCCTTATGCTTGTCCTAGTTAGGCTACATGACTGATGGTTGAAGGTCAAGAGTAAATGTGCATGAAACAAGTGATATTAGATGTTAAGATGTTTCATATGGACTGTAAAACTGATCATTTTAGGCGCTGGGGCTCTACTCCATCCAAACCCTCAGACTCAACAAGTTCAGGGAACCCAGTGCGCTCCCCTAACTGCCCTGCTACCCCAAAAACTAAGAGTCTTCAAATACTCTCCCTCAAAACTGTAATCAGAAAGGCTGAATGCTTCTTTTGTGCTACATCTCTTTGTCGACTGGGAAGAGAGAGAGAGAGAGAACGGGAGGGTGATGGGGATCAGAGAGGGGGGTTACTGGAAGTGTTTGGTCCAAATTACACATTCAAGGCGAGCACTGTTTATGATTACTCTCACAAAGGCCAGGCAAAAGCTGAGACATTCCAAGAGCCCAGTGAAGAGGACAAACTCATTCTGAGAAAGACAGAGACCTACATCATAACATCATTTATGTGCACTCCTCTGAACTCAGGCATGAAGAGACCATATCTGTGAAGAAACGTGTAAAACCTTCATATGCCTCTGTATCATTGAGCAGTCACATAAAAATGCCATTATAAAATGGATAGTTGCACTTCTGGATGCTGCTGGTCAATACAACATTCCAGATCGAGATCGGCTAAAATACTTAACATTGCAACCGCTATGAAAGCTATAGTTTGGGAACATTAAGATTTTTAAAAAATATATATATTTATTTTATTTAAACAAGGATGCATTAAATCAATGTAACATTTAGAATGCAACCAAAAAGTATAGTTAAAATAAATGCTGTTCTTATGGACTATCTAATCATAGAATCCTGAAGAAAATGTGTCAGGTTTCCATAATAATATTCACTGTTTTTAACATTGAGAACAATAAGAAATGTTTCTTAAGCATCAAATAAGCATAATAGAATAATTTCTGAGTGAAATTATTTCTGAGTAATGGCTTCTGAAAATGCAGCTTTAATTGCCACCACAAGACTAAATTATATTTGTAAATATATTAAAATATAATAGTTAGCCTACTAATAAAATAAAGCAGTTCAAAAATGTTTTAATGTGTCAAACAAAATAAAATAAAATATGTCCAAAATAATTTGTCGCCTGTCGTAATTTTTGTATGCACGACGCATAAACCCTTTAATTGGGTTAAATCACTGAATATGTAAATTACACAGGGTGACGTCATCCCACGGGACGACGGGAACGGTTCACAAATTGAATGAAGGAAGTTCTGTTTGTCAGGCCTGTGGGAGAGGTGATTGTGTGAAACAACTCTCACCCCGCAGGAAGTCCCATCACGAGTGTCATCTGAATAGCTCAAAGACCTGCCGAGAGTCAAGTGTTTTTTCTTCCCCTTCTAACTCATTTAACGTGTTCGTTCTCAGCCATTGAAGTCGTCTCTCAGGATGAAATGTGAAACACGATGTGAGTTTTGATCTCGTATAGTTGAATGCCACAGAAACAGAACTAAGGTTCACCTGATGTGTCTTCTCAAGGAAAGCTTGGAAAGCAGCAGACAGCATTTGCTTTTGAAGCAGAACTTCTTTTTTTTCTCTCTCTCGTATGTTTCATGTGAGAACCAAGCAACCCCTCCTGCCATTCCATCATGTACCACAACTGGGCCCCCCTTTAAATTGTCTTGAGCATCTCCTATTTGGAGTTTGCAAGCTCCTCCCCCTTTGAGATCCTGAGTATCAGGAGCTTCTTACTGGTGGAAGGTTATTAAATTCCCAGCACAGACTGGATCACTCAGGGCATCTCTCAGCACCAGAGCTCACTGGAAGCAGGTAAGCAGCTCTTATTCACCCAGCTACTTGTAGCTAGCTAAGTTTTTTTATGGCCTGAGGAGCATTTGCCTGGAAAATAATTAGACAATAAGTTATCTGTGGCTAAAATATTTAATGCAAATTGACATATATATCCTGTACCATTTAAATACACAGAGATGTTCATACGGTTCACTGTGAATTGATGAACCTCAACTGCAAGCTACAAGATCAAACAACTATGATGGAGGAAATTTATGTTTTTATCTCTAAAATAAAAAACCTTTCATTTACTTAAAATGTAATATTTAATATACATTGCATTTGTATTTAATAGTATATATAATGCATAAGAACTACTGTATATATGTAGTTTATTTATTTACTTTGTTTTATTTTATTGCATTGATAAAAAGCTTTCATTTACAAGAAATTTAATTGCATATCATATATTTACATATATTCTTTCCCATTTTAACTTTTGGATTTAGAGCAGTGGGTGTGCTAGAGTTTGTCTCATTCTCTTTTCTTTTTAGTGTAGGGTCTGTTTTGGGTCACCGGTTCAGCCCAGCTAGCTTGATCTCAGTGCGTTGAGTGACACCGCCAGCATGACCAAAACCACTGGGGAGAAGCCGCGGCCGCGCAGTCACGTGCAGCAGTTCCGTGAGAGAATGCAACTGCGTTCCCAAAAGGCGAGGAAGAAAGTCGAAGACATCAGTAAAGATGACGTCAAGTCCTTTCTGAGAAGAAATGCTTTTGTGCTGTTCACCGTTGGAGCTGTGGTCTTTGGTCAGTGCACCTGAAATGACATTCATTTATAGTGTGAAAGTTTGTTCTAACCATAAAGAAGCCATATAAACTGAAGTTAGTTCCTTGCTCAATGACACATCTACAACCTAACGGTTACCACTCAAGATCTTTAACCACCATATCACGCCACCAGTTTGCAGTGAAGTTTAGATGCCTTTTGACAATGGATGACTTTTCATACATGACAGAAAAGGGGTTTTGACAGATGTGTATCTGAATTGTTTTGTATGCTTTATTCAGGTATCGCGTTGGGATTTGCCCTGAGGCCATATAAGATGTCATACAGGGAAGTGAAGTATTTCTCCTTTCCTGGTGAACTATTGATGCGTATGCTGCAGATGCTAGTGCTTCCCCTTCTAATCTCAAGTTTGATTACAGGTATGATGTTTTATTCTTTGGAATTTTTTTTTTACCAGACATGCAACAGTTAGACCTCAGGTTTTGAATCAAATGTTACAGCGATGATCTAAAATAAAAATGCTTCATACAAAAACAGGAAGTTTAAGTTCGAACTCTTAGGCCTGGTTTCACAGACAGGGCTTGGACTTAGTTTAATTAGGGTATTTAAGTAGCTTTTATAAACGTGCATCTTGAGACCAAACAATGGCACTGACATATTTTAGGATATGTCAGTGCATGTTGCTTTCAGTTAAAACAGCTCAAACATGCATTATGGTCTGGGACTAGCTTAAGCCTTGTCTGTTAAACATATGAAAAGTATACAAGTGAAAATGGGGTGGTAGGAAGATCCTCATCAGCTTCTCATTGGGTCTGAGCTGATGGGACCTACCCATAAAAAATGTTGTCCCAGGCGCTGTGAATTTTACTGACAGACCTGGTTATAAGGAAAAGGGCAAATCAGTGAAGTAAGGACATAGTAAAGCAAGGACATTAATAGAATGAGAACATGAGAACGATGTGAATTTGGATTTGTGGGAGTGGCTGGACTTTTGAAGTAATTCTATAGGATGTGAAAGAGAAAAGGGATTAAAAGAGGCATGGAGAGGGAGGAAATTACTGGCCAATTAATGCCAACACAGAGAAAAAAACAGCTCGGTAATTAAAGGGCCATGGAATTCAAGTCACTGTATATGTAAGAGAATCAGTGACAGAAAAAAATGTAAAGGCCCGGTTTCACAAACAGAGTTTAGGTTAAGCCAGGATTAGGCCTTAGTTCAATTGGGATATTTAAGTAGCTTTTATAAACATGCCTTAGAAAAAAACATTACTGGTGTGCATCTTAAGACAAAACAATGGCATTGACATATTTTAAGATATGCCTGTTGCTTTCAGTTATAACAGCTTAAACATGTATTTTAGTCTGAGACTAAACTTAAACATTGTCTGTGAAACCGGGGGAAGTTTATAGAACAACAATAAAGAAAACATGACATTATGCTGGACTCTATTTTCTGGTTTGTAGACAATTTAAATAATATATATTTTTTAATAATAATAATAATTTAATTTAAATAATAATAAAATAATGTTTAAATAATAACTACTACTAATAAATATTATTATTATTATTTAAATTAAGTTATTACATTATTATGAATAATATTGTTATAATTTGTTTTATTTTAATTAAATTATTTGTTGGGCATTTTATTTGGTAATTGTGCCACACCTGGGTCTAAGAGGGTGCCATTTTATTTATTCACTTCTTTGTAGCTGCACAACATGAGTCATTTCTTTAGTCTGATACAAGTGCATTGGGAGACTGTTTGCTGTTGCCCTGGAGACATAGAGAGGGTGGCATGACCGCTGACACACAGGCCGGTGGAGGAATTTCCCAGCCCTGTCCAGGACAGACAGAGATGAGCAAATGCCATTTAAGAGAGAGAGAGAAGCATGGTCGAGAGACACAGAGTGTGAACAGAGGAATTTGTGAACTGAGAGGCTAAACTTAAAAGACTTCTAGAGGACTAAACAATGGCTTCTTTAACCTTCATTTGTTTTGGCAAGTCAAAGTCATCTTGCCTAAGCAAATTGACTTCTGCTGAGATTTCTATTTATGCCAAGACTTTTAAAGTCAAACGGTATAGTCCTTTTCAGCTAAATTAAGATTATAACATGATTTTTTCACTTTTCACCACCACCATTTTTCATGTCTGTACAAATTCTGGTTGGGTTTTTTTTATCAAAATCTTAGTACAAGACCTGTCTTTCTTTTTTTTTTTTTTTTTTTTTTTTTTTTCAGCAGGAATGGTACATGGAACCATGTATTTATTAAAAAGTGATTTTGGATTCATTCTCATAGAATAAAATGCTAAAATCGTATTTATTCTGTCTAGGCATGGCAGCATTGGACAGTCGTGCCTCTGGAAAGATGGGCATGCGTGCAGTGATATACTACATGACCACCACATTCATCGCAGTGTTTATCGGCATCCTTATGGTTCTGATTATCCACCCGGGCAAAGGCTCAAAAGATGAATTCGCCAAACAGCAGAAGATCGAGAAGATCAGCCCAGCTGATGCCTTCCTGGACCTCATCAGGTAACGGGACTGGTGTAGCCCATCATTTACTCCAAAATACTGATATTAACCAATTACTTTATTCAACACATATGCTGAATTACGTTTTGCAGAAACATGTTCCCACCTAATCTGGTTCAAGCCTGCACTCAACAGGTATGAATGTTTTCCCTTCATCCTATCACTCAAAATTTCTCAGTTCTGTTTTATCATAAACAATAATCATGAACAATGATAATATATTAGCTGTTTGCATGCATTATGAAATTAATACAAATATTAGAAATCTTGCCTAAAATGATCTTTATCGCAAATAAAACATAAGCGATTGAATTGAATTTTAATTAAAATGTAATTTAAATGAATACTAAAGAGGTAGATAATTAATATACAACAACAACTAAACAAATAATTAATGATACAATAACATCTAAATAAAAGCATAAAATATAACTGCAATATTAATTAATATAAATATTTGGCTCCATATCGATTAGACTTTTAATGTTGTTTCTAGGTTATGTTTAATATGTTTAACATTCTTTAATGTTAATGTTAAATTAACATTTAAACAATTTGATATAAATTATTGATATAAATTATTTTATAAATTATATAGATAGAAATACTACATTTTCATGTAACTAAATTTTTGGGATTTTTTTTTTTAAAGAAATAAATATTAATTTAAAATGTAAATATTTTTGATGGGTGAAAAAAACAATTATTGTGTTGGTGCACCTTGTCAGAAAATGTGATATTTTTTTCCTGTAGAAAAAGCTTTTTATTGGGTTATTATAATTAGTTTTCTAATTATTATTAACCACTTTATTGCCAATTAGGTATTTCCAAAAATGTTGAATATTAAAGACTGCTCAGGAGACAATTTGGGGCGAAGTTCTAATATGTTTCCCTGCTCAGCAGGAAATCAATTCATCATCAAGACTTGATGAGGCTCAAAGGACAGAAACTTGTAATTTATCACTCTTGGATCAAAAAGTTTTTTTCTGGCTTGGCTTTCTGGTCTGGCTTGATTTCTGTGCTTGGCCCGGCTGAGAGCTTTGGCAGAGCTGTGATGGTGCCACAGATATAATGGGACAGAAATGGCTAGACAATAACACTGAAGAGCCTGACAGTGGCTCGCTGTCTGTCCGGACACACTCCACAGGGACACCCTGTAGTCAACCAGATCAAAAAATAAAATAACATTTTTAATTAAAATAATATGAACAGGATCTTGTCATATAAAATTGAAATCAGATTGATTCTGGCTGATTTTTAAAACGAGTTCCTTCTCTTTTTCCTCCTGTAGTTCAAGACCCAATATGGCAAGAGGATCATTAAGGTGAAGATGATCGTGAACGATTCAATATTCAACCTAACTAACGCCACCCAGGAGATTTCCCAAGAGGAAGTGATTCCTCTCCCAGGCTCCACCAACGGGGTTAATGCCCTCGGGCTGGTGGTGTTTTCAATGTGCTTCGGCTTGATGATTGGGAATATGAAGGAACAGGGACAGGCTCTCAGAGACTTCTTCGACTCCCTCAACGAGGCCATCATGCGACTTGTTGCTTTTATTATGTGGTGAGTGTGGTCCCAGACACACACACTTTTGAGAGAGAGAAAAACGTGCTTACAAAGTAAACTCATTTAAAAACTGTGTTAATGTAGCCTAGGATGGGTTTTCCAATATCCGTTCCTTATTTGAAACTAATGAATTTACAATAAACCTCAACAAGGAGCATAACATTTTATCAAGTGTTTCTTAACCGGTAGCATTATATTTAACTTATAATCCTGCCATGCTAATTCTTTATCACATTTTTTTAAATCTCTTTAATCCAAAATTAAAAATATTATATTATATTATTCAAAAGTTTGGTATCAGTCATTTTATTATTAAAAAAATAACACTTTTATTCAGTAAAAGCGCATTAAATTGATCAAAAGTTATTGTTCAGACAGTTATAATGTTAAAAAAGATTTTTATTTTAAATAAATGCTGTACTGTTTTACTTTATATTCATCAAAGAAAATAAATATATTACTGTTTCCACAAAAATATTAAGCAGCATAACAATGTTTTCAACATTGATCATAATGAGAAATATGAGAAATATTTATTGAGCAGCAAATCAGCATGAAGAATGATTTCTGAAGGATCATGTGAAACTAAAGACTGGAGTAATGATGCTGAATATTAATTTGTTTCTGTCAAAGGAATAAATTACATTTTAAAATATAATTTTTAAAATAATATTTCACATTTTTATTACTGTTTTATTGAAAGAGTAGCTTATTAGGAGGCCTAACAAAAATCAGCCTCAAGATTAACTTTGTGGCTTGTAATGCAAGTAACTTACACTAAGACTGATCATAATTCATAACAAAAACGCCTCATAATAACCTTCACCTTACTGTAGAATTAGATGATTCTCTTTGTCTGGACAGAAATGTGCCCTGTGCTCTAATTTTTTGTGACCCTGTTTCATGACCTCCTTTTCATCTGCATGTTTAACTCATTGACATTTTAGGAAACCTTATTAACAAGTGATGCTTCTGGATGCAGATCCATCCCTGATCCTTAATCTGTTTTCTTTCCACCGTTATAATTTGGTAGTTTACTTTTGTGACTGAGAATGGAGGTAAATGAGTGCACCGTGTCTTTAAACTCCATATCCTGTTCCCAGGTACGCACCTATTGGTATCCTCTTTCTGATTGCTGGGAAAATCGTGGAGATGGATGACATCACTGAGATGGGCGGTCAACTCGGCATGTACACGATAACAGTGATAATCGGCCTCATGATACACGGCATGATCATTCTACCGACTTTGTACTTCGTCATCACCCGGAAAAACCCCTTCATCTTCATCACGGGTTTGCTGCAGGCCCTCATCACGGCTCTCGGCACCTCTTCCAGGTAGGACCGACAAAGTCAAGCTGCCCAAATCATGAATATTGAGCTATCGTTTTACTTTGACATTTTCCATCCCCCAGCTCTGCCACTCTTCCGGTCACCTTCAGATGCCTGGAGGAGAACAATAAAGTCGACAAACGCGTGACTCGATTCGTGCTGCCCGTTGGAGCCACGATCAACATGGATGGAACGGCACTGTATGAAGCCCTGGCAGCCATCTTTATCGCCCAAGTTAACAACATGGAGATGAACTTTGGGCAGATCATTACCATTAGGTGGGATTATAAAATACAAATAATTCATTAAGAAAACAGAATTATATATATATCACACTTTTCTACATATGATTGATCTTTTTTTTTAATGATGCAGCATCACCGCCACTGCTGCGAGTATCGGGGCGGCAGGAATCCCCCAGGCTGGGCTGGTCACAATGGTGATTGTGCTGACCTCTGTCGGACTCCCAACCGATGACATCACCCTCATCATTGCAGTTGATTGGTTCCTGTGAGTGACCTCTTATAGAGTCGTGATTTGATATGGTTTAAAAAGGGAATAACAATGCAAAAAAATATATGAACACTCAAGAAACACTAAAAATTGTAAGAATTGCACGCTATTCAAGCTAAACCAAAAGTATTTGGACACTTTCTGATTGTTATTGTGCTGACCTCTGTCGGACTACCGACCGATGACATCACCCTCATCATTGCAGTTGATTGGTTGCTGTGGGTGACCTCTTTTAGAACCACAATTTGATATGGTTTAAAAAGGGAATAACAATGCAAAAGAATATATTAATTTGAAGTATTTTGCAAAACAAGGCAAAATCTTCTGCTAAAATGACTGCGTTTGGCACATATTTGGGACCCCTGTCTTTTTTTTTTTCCATTATCAACCCAGGTGACACACTTTGATATGTTCCCATTAGACTTGCTCCATTTTTTCAATGCATTTCATGTAATTCAATAGGTTTTAACATAGAAACGTAATTAGGTTGGCCAAATTAATCATTCCAGATAGATCCCCTTTCCCACAAGTTACACAGCTAAAAGTGCTTCTATTTAAACTAGGATAAAAACTGAGGTGAAAGTAGAAAACTTTTTGACAACCAATCAAGTATCGCTGATTTTTTTTTTGGGTGAAATATACAGGTAAATAAATGGATTCTTCATTTCCTGTTTTACTCACTTTCTGTTGCACTTACAGGGATCGACTGCGCACAACGACTAACGTCCTGGGAGATTCTATAGGAGCTGGAATTATAGAGTTCCTGTCCAAAGATGAGCTTCAGGGCGGTGATGTGGAGTTGGGGAGCTCTGTGCTGGAGGAGAACGAAGTGAAGAAACCTTATCAGAAGATCCCTCAGGAGAACGACTATGAGAATGAGAAACCACCAGACAGCGAGACTAAGATGTAGAGCCTGCATATTCAACGCCCAACCAAGGATTTTGTGTGTTTGTGTCTGTATACTGTATGTACAGTGGCCCCAGCAAATATACGAACACTTAAGATACACTAAAAAGTGTAAGAATTTAATTGCATTATATAAGAAAATATCAAACTAAATGCATTTATTTTAAAGAAATTTTGTATTAGCATGCTATTCAAACAAAACAAAAAGTATTTGGACACTTTCTGATTGTGGAAATTTGGGAAATTAACTACACTTGACTTTATAACATACATATACACATACTGTATGTGTTTCTATATATTTATATATATATATATGCAACTTTTTTTGCGATTAAATAAAATGCATACATTTGTGAAGTGTTGCTTACGTGTCAAAAGTGTCCAAATATATTTTTTAGGGCCTGTGTACGTGTGTGTGTGTGTGTGTATATATATATTTTTTAAAATATATATTTATATATATACACATATACCGATTGTTATTTTGATTTGGCAGGAGAGTTTTACCGTTACAAAAATCTATAATAACCATTCCTTTTTTGTATTGCTTTTTCATTATTTTAATAATTAGCTGAAATGTGAATCTATGTAGGATATGGTGGGCATTGGTATGTTGGTGACCAACGTTTATCACACGAGCTACAAGAGTGTTAAAACGAGCAGGGTCATGGATGTACACAAGACTGATTTTAAGCAGAAATGAATGTTGGTGCTTCATCTGATGAACAGACAGAAGTTCATTACACTTTGCTTATGCCAAGTTCTCCACTAGGTGTTCAACATGAGCAGGAGACCAAGATTAAAAACTTTTGGGCTGCGTTTGTAATGTGATCATCTATAAGTGGAGTATAAAATATGTATTACTGTAAATATCAAGAGAAAATTATGTTTAGCTTTGAAAGCTGCTTTACACATCTTTATGTGTTTCAGCAGCTATTTGACTTTTTTCTGCAGCTCGCACAACTAATCCTAACTAAACAAACACATACTTATGCGTTTATGATTTTTTTGTTTTTGTTTTCTATTTTCCTATAGTTCATCCACTGACCCTTTTATTGCCATTTGCTAACATTAATGATACATAGAAATAATAAGTGCTACTGAATATTAATAGAAGGAAAAGGGACTGAATGTTTACAGTCTTGTGATTGCAGTGAGAAGTCATTTTGAAAATGTAAATCTTTTGAAAACATGCTATAGACACAGGTTGGACTCACATGTACTCGGCTGGAAACTGTGATCTTATATTTGCCTTTTTTAAATTCTTAGTTTTTTCATGTTGCTGTATATTCCCTGTCTTAAAAGCAAAATGGGTGATTAGAACTATAGAGAAAGAGCATACGCATGTTGTGTGTTAAATATAGTTTTGAATAAAATGGAGAGTGGTGATGCATTGTGTTGGAATTTTGATTTATGAGTAGCTGTGGTTTATTATATTTTTCACAGAGTCCAACTTTTTCAACAAACTCTTTTGATATTGGAGAATTAATCTTAAACATGAATAGAATGTGGAATGTAATTAATATATTCAAATGTAGGCTATTTATTAAAAAAGGCCAGAAAAAGTTGATTAATAGTTTCTGCAAATAAAGGAAAGATTAAAACGATCAATAGACAATAAACACAAACTTTTAACCTAGTGGATAATTATAAATGGACTCATGCTGCCATCTAGTGGGCAATAATTGTATTCAGGCAAAAAACAAACAAACTCAATTCATTGGGATTCTAGTAGTTGATAGGTGTATTTTTATGCATTATGCGCCGCATTGTTATTAAAAAGCTCTATTGAAGGTGTATTTGTGCTATAGTTAAGGAAAAGGCGTGCTTGTCTCTGTTATGATGTCTTTAAAGAACATATGTGCCTTCATTGAAGTCCAACTACACTTCAGCACAAAGGAGTTAAGACGTTATTATGACAGAGACAAGCAAACTTTTTCCTTAAAGGGATAGTTCACCCAAAAAGGAACTATCTATTCTGTCATCATTTACTCACCCTCAAGTTGTTCCAAACCTGTGTGAGTTTTGTTGAACACAAAAGAAGATATTTTGAAGAGTTCATTTGACAGTAGCCATTGACGGCCCTAGTATTTTTTCTCATACTGAGGAAGTCGAAGTTTTGTTGCCAACATTCTTCAAAAAAAATCTTCTTTTGTTTTCAACTGAAGAAAGAAAACCATAGTCCAGTTAGCCTACACATTGGGTTTATATTCTAGAGATCATAATCTTGATCAAATCCAGATCTAGATAATACAAATCTAGATCAAAACCTCCTAAATTAGAATATTTTCGAGACTTCTGTCATTCATACAATTTATTATTTACAATAATTGCTGGCAAAAACAATGGCTTGACATTTTTTCTTCATTACCTTTTTATGGTTTTGCTGTTTAACGTTTTATTTAACATTTTTACTGTTCAAATCAGGCTAAAAAATGTTTAACCGTTAATTAATTGCAAGTTTCATAGTGACAATTAGCCCCATAGTGTGACAATATGTCTTGTCATTGGGGCATGTTGTCACAGAAGGTCAACTGGTGTTCAACGAACTGCATATTTTTGTCCCTGGTGGAAATGTTTAAAAGCTTTTTTGTAGCCAAGATTGTGTGCCTATACAGAAGCTAACTGATACATTTTCAGAGTGGTGTAAAAACTATTATGCCTGAAATATTAGTTTAGTACCGTGAGGGGGCGATATTGAACTCATATATGCAGATGCCTGTACACACCATGAACAATATCACGTTGGTCAGTCAAATATTTGTGTAATATATACGTTCACACACATTTTCATTCATCAAAACATTTAATTAGTTTTATCAATTGAAAAAGTGAAAAAGTTAAGGCAAGACACCACTGGTGAATAGGGTAAATATTTTTAGCTAATTGATATTATACTTCTTCCCCAGTTAATTAGCCTCGCAGGAAATTAAGACATTACATTTTATATTACAAGTTTTCTGAAATGTTATGTTAAGGCAAATAGGGTGTTATTTAATAAAACAATCATATAAACAAATTTGCATTTACAGACCATGAATCTAATGATTGGATACAGCCAGGTTAAAAATGTATTAAGGTGACATAGAGTTTGAGGTTTGTAGATAGGGGATTTTAGATAATCCTTTCAACAGAAAAAACAAACAAACAAACATGTTTTTAGGAGTAAAATGATATAGAAATCAGGAGAATGTCATGAACAAACCCCTCTAAAAACCTTTAAAATAAAACTAGAAAGTCTGGTGCATGAAAGTGCTATTGAAGTGTATTTCTGGATCACTGCATGAGAAAATTTTTGACAAAATATATGTATTGTAATTGAAATGTAGGCTACAGATACAAAGAGATCAAGTGTGATAGGCTACTGTAATAAACACCTAAATGTGTATTTTGGATGTTTCCTTTGCATTCTGAAAGAAGACATGTTATGGAAAAATAGCCCAAAAATCTCTTGTGCATGAAAAAACAATGCCTGTAGTCTAATTACCTTAATTAAAAAAGTGTATTTTGCTTATAAGGCTCCACGTTAATTGTATACACGGGATACAAATTTACACGTTTACTGAACACACACCTCCGATATTTGAATTACAGTGAGAAGAAGAGAGGAGGGAGATGAAAGCAGAGTGGAGGATGATAGAGGAGAGGATGGGAAGCAGCGGATGGGAGAAGGAGGGAAGGGGAGGAGAGCAGGCAGCGGAAGTCGGCGGGTCGCTGCTGGTTGGTTCGGCGCCGGTGGAGGGAGTCATTCCTGCAGCAGTGCTTCCGGTCGGCATTTTGTTCTGCGAGAGAGAGAGTGAGTCTGTGTGGATTCTTTTATGAGCGCCCAGGAGCCTTTAGGAACCGAATCCTTTCTGCCATCGTCCGGAGTAAAGTGCGAGCTTCCGCGGGCGCCTACGAGAGGAATGACCGCCGCCCGTCCGTCTTCATGTTCGCAGTGAGAGGAAGCGGTGCGACCCGGATTATTGTTGTGAGAGGGACACAGCGAGCCCGAACCCCTCCACCTTCAGCTTTCAACAACAGAGCCTCAGGTAAACGCGCCGGACCCGTTTCGCTGGTTCCGAGTGGGGGAGCACAGTAGCCAGGTGTCGGGGTGAGACGTGCTTCGGACTTTTCGAAAGGTTATCAGTGTTGTGCAGCCCTCGCTCAGTGTTAGCATACGCGTTAGCTCGGTGCGGGCCCGCAGGCGAATCCGCGGTTCGGATGGTTCGCAAGCGAAAGGCCAAAACGGGCCGTTTAAACGGACCCAACCGGTCCAGGGGGCTCGTCTGGAGATGCAGGTCTGGAGCTGAACCCGAAGCCCGGAGATAAGAGTCATACAGGCCTGCAGCTCCGCAGACCAGAGTAAACAATACTGTCCTCTCAGAGTAAACCTCATTCACCTTCTATCAGAGTAAACAATACTCTGTGCTTTTAGAGTAAAACCGCTTTCAGCATCTGTCAGAGGAGGCAAAATCATACCAGAACCATCCTTAATAACTTGAATTCAGAATAAACAATACTCTCATATTAGAGCAAAACTTGCTAGCCATCAGAGTAAACAATAGTCATACTACAGCAACCCTCATTAACTGTCTGACAGAAAAAAAAGCAATACGCTCAACTTATTTACCATCTAGCTAAGTAAACAATAACATAAACATCGAGATTAGAAAGCAAACCTGATCAGCTATCCATCAGAATAAACTAAGCACACTTCTTAGAGCTGCACTTATTAGACATCAGAATAGTTTCATTAATGAGAATCAAAACCTCGCATTATAGCAAAGCAAACATTTGAGCATCTGTCAAAGTAAAGTATACAGCTCTGTATTGAGTGATACTGGCCTTTAATTAACCAGAGACTATTTATAATCAGAAAAGAATCGTTATCAAAATATTCATAACTAGCTGGTCGCGTGAAGGGGATATAAATGAATTATTGAAATGTAAAGGCATTTACCTGCAGCTCAATATTCTTTTCATTTACAAAGGCGAAGAGTTTCTATGCTATGCTAACATATTAATATTTCTTTATAAATAACAGAATGAAACCACTTCTTTTATCAACAGAAAAAACTGTCAATAACTCATATATAAACAGTTATTTTAATATAAAAATAAAAATATATTATTTAAATAGTTTGTGTTTTAAATGGAATTTTGGAGATTTTTCCATTTAAAAACATTTTGGGTTTGAAAAATAAGTTGATTTATTTTGACAGCTAGGAATGAAGGAATGAATGAATGAAGGAAATGCTGCTTGGGGTTAGTTAGCTTTAGCTGTTCGTATCCAATATGTGCACAAATGGAAAACTGAAACTAAATTCAAAGTTTTGTGTCTGTTGACAATATTCTGGATCCATTGCTGTAGATTCTGAGAAAGGAATACAGTTGAAATCGCTCGCATTTATGATTTGGTTTGGTCAGATTTGGTTTATTAAATTGCTGTGTTGTTTTATTGGAGCAGCTAGTGCTGGAGAAACATTGAGCTGTGGCTGTAATCTGTGAGTTTTCACATAGCAGACCAATATTAATGTATTAACCTTTAATAAAAACGAATAAAAAACAGGTGATAGAGATTGTCCTGAGCTGAACTTTAGTGTTTTTGAATAACTTGCCAGTTCACCATCATTTGATACTTTTGCTGTAGATTTTTTTCCTGTCATTTCACTTTATTTCATTTGTGTGCAGTTCTGTAACGAGTGATAGGTTCATTTCATGATTACCACCGTCACAACTTGGATCAATGTTTGTGTAATAACAAGTATAAGCACTCAAGAAAATATATATTTTTTGAGTCTTCTCCTGTACTGTACATAACTTCACAGTCGCACTTTTCTCAGGAATTTTGTTGCACTGTTGTCTAGTCTATAAGGCACCATGATATTTTGTGTGTGTTTATATATTTATATTTATTTATATAGCCAGTGCTGGGTAGTGATTGATCATATGTAAATCTGTATTATGTAATCAGATTCCAAAAATGAAGTACTTGTAATTAAATTATATTACTTTTTAAAATACTCATAGTCAGAATGCAGTTACTTTTTTATTGATTACATGATTATTAATATTCACAAAATGGCAGTAAATTATTCAGAATTCATTGATTCTCCCTAATTCTTCATTTTTATCTTTTCAATTTTCCTTTCTCAAAATTTGTATGAAATTGCTCACACAGACTCACTAATCAGGAGACTATAATAACATGGAAAACAAGAGGCCGCACAGCATAAACAAATAACATATTTAATTTTTTTTAAATAGTTTTATTTTGATTGTTTTTATTTTCAAATTATAATTTTTCTTATAATTTAACTTTTTTATATTTGCTTTTCGTAAATGTATGAACTCTGCAGTTTCTTCCCAAACCATATAGGGAAACCCTGACGGAATGCAATTTTTTATGCACTTCATGTTTGTTGATAAAAAAAGGAAACATTTTTCTTTCTCTCTATTTTTTTTATCAATAGAATCAAGATTCTATTCAAATCAATATTATAAAAACAAGTTGGGTCAAAAGTAATCTATACGTAATGAAAGAGCATTACATTACCTAACAGTGTAATGTAATATATTACATTACTAACTACAATTTTTATAATGTAATTTGTATTCAGTAATGGAGTACAATTTAATTTATCTACTCAGAACTGTTTATAGCTTTATATAGATAATCTAGAACTGATCAGAGTCTGTTTGTTGGGAGTATCAATACAGCGGCCCTCATATTTGAGCTATATTGGCGTATATACCTACCAGTATGTAATCCAAAGACAGACAAAATGTATACGGGAGCGCTGTTTCCTCTCATCCTTTTTGATTTGTTGTTGTGCAATTATGGTCTAAATATTACTTTATTTTGTCCCTCAATTAGAGAATACCACCTGAAGAATTAGGGGCCATTTACACGATACTGCTTTCAACTAAAACCACAAAACTTTTTATGTGCTTTGGCCGTTCATTCTCTCGACAACGTAGTTTTCAGGGCCTGAAAACTCAAACTTTTGAAAATGTGTTTCAAAATGCAGGTTTATGAAAACGATACCGTTATAGTCTCCGTGTAAACTACAAAAACACGATTTGTGAAAACTGTGACGGCATGCTCATGCGTATTACATGTTCAATCTATAGGAGCATACTTGTGTTTCTTTACAAAGTGACATCGCCAACTACTGGCCTGGCATGATTAATACAGCGAAAAAACGTTTCTGTTTTTAGTATATCGTAAACGTACTCGTAGAGGATTATTCTGAAAGTTTTTTGTCCTGCTATATAAAAATTGTACCTGATGTTCTCGAATGCTGAAGGTTCATCGTAAGAAATAACCTAAAAGTACAGATTCTACAAATCTTTCTCTAAATGCAAATAATAATCATCCATTCTCTTCAGATTACAAAACATTTGTGCAAATTATGATAATAATAATAATAATTATTACATAATATATAATATGCATAATAATAATAATAAATTCATTGTGCATTCATATTATATTATTATTATTATTATTAATAGTAATAATATATTTAGTTTAGTAATCCTATTTTTTATTTTTATTTTTTATTATTTTTTTTTTTATTAAAATGCAGAAATTAGACATGAAAAATGTCAGTTATTGAACATTTAAACATAAAAAATAATCAATATTGGATTTGGAAAGCAAACCGGTCAATCTCAGTTCTTGTTTACAGGCCATTATCATCAGAAAAAAATAGGTTTTGCAATTACTCTCAAGTCATTTCTTCCTTCTTTGGTTGTGTTTTATGAATGTTTTCTCCATTCTACTGCTTCCAGTTGCTCTTATAGCAGTAAAACGCAGGGCATCCACAGGCAGCTGCATGCCTTTTATGTTTTGGAATTGATGTTGGAGTCTCACAGAGACTCTGGTGGTTTACAGTAGAGGAAGTGATTGGCTCTTTAGCAGCTCAATGCAACTGAAGCCAAACTCCGGCTTCTTCCAAATTTGTTGCAGCCGTCTGGGGAAGACCTTCCTGTCTCAACAGGACAGTGTCTCCTGCAGCCTGTCCCAGTGCCTGATGGGAAACCCTCCTAGAGTAGTGGAGGCAGTTCTAGCAGCATAGGGGGAGGGGGAACTACAAAATAAAGCCCATTTGATGAGCAGATGCGCGTGTAGTTTTGGCCATGCCTGGTACCTCTTTTGTTCTGAGCATAATGAATATGGTAAGTTTAAAATTACACTTTTTGTTTTTATGTATATGGCTATGGTAACATTGTGTTCACAAAAGTAATGTATACCTGACAATGATCAGAGTTTTACTGAACACAAGACCTGATTCTCTTTTTTTGTGGATAGCTACTTTCCTTTAGAAATTCCACTTTTTAATTTCCAGATTTCCAGATGTCAATGCTAGCAAACATTATCATGTTGATGATCAAAACATTGAGTTATTTTGAGCTAGTAGTCATGCTGTGAGAAAAACGAGGGTTTGCAAAGTTATTGCTATTAAACTATTATGAATGCAAGAAGTGGCAGTGAAAAAGATACGCTATCGTATCGACTACAGTCTCTTATGCAGAAATACTGCAAAAACAGTGATACTGTGAAATATTTTTGTAATTTTAAAATATTTTTTTATTGTTTTCTATTTTTATATAAATAATTTTTAAAAAATGTAATTTATTCCTGTGTTGGCAAAGCTGAATTTTCAGCAGACATTACTCAAGTTGTTAGTGTCACATGATCTGTCAGAAATCATTCTAATATGCGTGTATAATTTGGTGTTCTAGTAACATTTCTTATCAATGTTGAAAAAATGGTTTGCTACATTTGTTGAGGATTCTTTGATGAATAGAATAGATGTTTCAAGAAGAACAACATTTATTTGAAGTAGAAGGGTCTTCACTGTCACTTTTGATCAATTCAATTAATCCTTGCTGAACTAATGTATTCATTTCTAATACAAATCTTACTGAACCCGTACTTTTGAACGGTAATGAAAATGAGATAAAAAGGTAATTTGTCAAAGATTTAAACAATAAAAAACATTTATGAACAATTAATTAAACCTGCTTGTGGAGCCTTCCTTTCCTCATCTTAAGCATTGTAGTATCATAAGATTTAAATAAAATATTTTTATTCTGATAATGTCACTGTGTTATTGTTTCCATATCTCAGAAAGGGAAGCGCTGTTATTATTACAATGTTCGTGGATGCTGAAAATGATGCTGATGATGTCATCGTGTCCTCTTCTTCCTCTTGCAGCAGAAGATGTAAAGGTGGATCAGTGAGCAGCGACACTGAGCGACCTGTGCATCCACGCGAGCGCCCTTCCCTTCTTCAGCATGAATGGGGATATGCCTCATGTTCCTATCACCACTCTCGCTGGGATCGCAAGCCTCACCGACCGTAAGTCGTGCAAACTTTTAGTTAACTGAACTCATGACAAATCCAAAGCTTGCATAACAAATTATACACGTTGTACCTTTTTAAATATGAATTTAGAAATGTATCATGTGAGTTTACGTCATTGTAAATACATTTTTAGTCACATTGGAAGATGTGCGAAGTCAAGAATATTGACCGTAGTTTATCCATTCGGACCAGGCACCACGGGTCAAAACGCATGTGATTCTCGGATTAATTGCATAGGTAGAAAGTTTATCATTGTGTTTAAGGTCCTGTCAGTATAAACATTCAAGCGATTTTAAACCATTTGAGTGCAAGACGACACGAAAGAGAACTCAATTCGGAACTTGCTTGTAAATTGTTTATTATTTTCTATGCCGATTTACTCCCCCAAGAAAATCACCCCAATCATTCTAGAATGATTCATTCTTTCCAAATAGAGCTATTCAAGTAATCTGGTGAATTTTCTTCATTTCGCAATATATATCGCAGAAAAACAAAATATCGCAATGTCAGTTTTTACCTATGTCGTGCAGCCCGATTTGAAGGACTATTTATTTATTTTTGGGTATGAAAATTACTTGGTGTACCTTCAAAAGTCAGTTGAAAAAGTATATACTGATGAATGCCCTCTTTTGATTGGCTTTTGAAGATTTGGATTAAATGTCTGTTCGTGCCTTTCAAATCGATTGGACTTGATTTGTAAAGGCAATACAGTTCTTTGTGCCTGAATCGAAATGGAAAGTCCTGAAGAATGAGTGAAATAGTTCATGTCTCCTGTTGTGATAAGGAATAACTCATGTTTTTGTGTTTATTTCTTAGTGTTAAATCAGCTGCCTCTCCCCTCCCCTTTACCTGCCACCACCACTAAGAGTCTGCTTTATAATGGGAGGATCGCCGAGGAGGTCAGCTGTCTGCTTTCCCGGCGGGACGACACTCTCGTGTCCCAGCTGGCTCACAGCCTCAACCAGGTGTCCACTGAGCACATGTGGGTATCTCACCTCTGCCTCACCAAATGAGTTTCTTGCATGATGTGTTAAATATCTGTGTGTCTCATTCCGTCTTTGTAATTCTGCATGCAGAGAGCTGAAGGACAACTTGGGGAGTGATGACCCGGAAGGAGATGTGCCTCTACTGCTACAGACGGTGCTGTCCAGGAACCCCAATATCTTCAGGGAGAAAAGTACGCCCACCCGATATGGGGTTCAGGGCGGTAAGGAGAAACTGCAGAAATAAAGCTGTTTAGTCTGGGCATGCTTTTACTCTGTGGCCTCTGTTTGAGCTCCCTGGATTAGAAATCCCATTTTCCTAGTTCCCAGACTGTAGTTAGTGTTATTTAGTGGTAACATCAATTATAATTTTTATACAAATTAAATCATTCAAATTCAAAAATGCCTTTGAAACTACCATTATGTAATCTTTTTTACATTTTGGCTCTATGCATGCACTACTGTTTAAAAGTTTAGGGTTGGTAAGATTTTTTAAAATGTTTTTAAAAGAAGTCTCTCATGCTAACTAAGGCTGCATTTATTTAAAGCCGCAGTCCGTAACTTTTGGCGCTCTAGCGGTTAATAAACCGAACTGCATGCTCCTTGCAGAAGAATATTGTAGCCGGAGCTACTTCTCTCTGTTTATATCTATGACGAGTCTACTCTGCAGTGGTACGACCCGAACCAGTCTAAAATAGTCTGAATATAAACACTTATTATATGTATAACGTAGTGATTCAGGATAAGACAAAAGCACGGTTTGGAAAATGGATTCGGTTATTATATAAATTGTTCATTTTGAACAGGAAAAAAGTTATGGACAACAGTTTTAATTAAAAAATGGCATAAAAACAGTAATATTGTGATAATTTTTTTTCATTTTTAAATGTATTCTATTCATGTGATGGCAAAAAAAAAATTAGTGTCACATGATCTTTTAGAAATCATTCTAATATGCTAATTTGGTGCTCAAGAAACATTTCGTATTATCAATGTTGAAAAATTGTGCTGCCTTATATTTTTGTGAAAAACTTGATAATTTTTTTTTTTTTAGGATTCTTTGATATAAAGTTTACAAAAATCTTACTGACCCAAAACTTTTGAACTGTACTGTATTATTGTTTATTTAGTTTACATTTGGATCACAACATAAAAACAAATTTTACTTGTTAGAGTTCTAGTCAGACAGCTTGCCACATGAAGTCAACATTTTAAACCATGGTTTGTTTACTCTTTATTTTATGTTTCGAAGGTTTAATGCAACAGCCAATGATACCACCGTACAAGATGCCTCCGAATTCCATGCATGGAAGTCCGGCGCCAAACTACCAGCAAACCACTATCACTCCAAGCCCTCCCAGGTACTGTTCCAGTTTCCTTTTTATTTGGGTTAAATAGGTAAATGGCCATCAGCTTACCATTTTTAACTGCAATCATTGTGAATAAAGAAATTAAAATATGCAGAAAAAGAAACTGGTTCCATTTCCACCTCATATGCTGACCAGTTCCACTCTCACTCCACAGCCGATATGTTCAACCTCAGGCGGGTTCTGGTACCAGGTACATTCCCCAGCAGAACAGCCCAGTGCCCAGCCCATATGCACCACAGAGCCCCGCAGGCTACATGCAGTACAGCTACCCTCAGCACCAACAGATCCAGCAAGGTGAGTCCACGCTCTCCTCTCTGATGAGAACATCAAGAGGATTGTCACCATTTTCAGTGTCTGTAGTCTTAAAACACCTCAAGGCTCAAGGAAAAGTGGTTTTAATAAGATTTGCTAGTTGTGAATCTTCTTTTATCCAATCCTTTTCTGAATGATGCTACTGAAAACCATCCCTGGCTGTAAAAATCGAAAACTTAAATGTGTATTTACTTTCTTAATGCATGTTCCTGGTTTTATTGTGAACGATTAATCAGTGGAGATTTTTCCAAAATAAAAATCGTGTTTTTTGTGTGTGTGTGTTACAGTGTCCGTATCCAGTCCAATAGTTCCTAGTGGCATGAGAAACATCCATGACAACAAGGTTTCTGGTCAAGTGTCGGGCAACTCCAACCACAATGCAAGGCATTGCTCCAACGACGAGTACATCAGCATCGTCCAGAGACTCGGAAATGAAGTGAGTGCTTGCCAACAAAAGGTTTTATAACCCTAAAAATATTTCAGTCTCCAAATAAATTTTTCTTAATTCAATTGGGCCCGGATTGGCACATTTTTCATGTTGACAACTCATGTTGTCTGTGTTTTCACAGGAGAGTGACCCCGCTTTGAGAAATGCCTCCTTTTCTGTACGCTCCGTCTGCTCTCCTGCTGGAAGTGAAGGGACCCCGAAAGGTGGATTGCACCTCCATTTTTTTTACATATACCATTTTTTTAATTCTTAGGCTTCTCCTTCCTCCCCATTGGTCTCTTTTCACATTGTACTTTGGGTACATTTGCGTCATCGTGTTTACTAGCGGCAGCTGTGTTCCACAGTAAGTAGGTAACAACTCCGGGTGAGATAATGCAATCATTTATTCATTTATTAATTTTCATTTTGAATGTACACACTTTATAGGTACACTTGTGCTTGTCTGTCGTGGATGTATAGCATAAGTATGCTTGCTGTTCCCAAAGACAATATATTCAGAGACAAGAAGCTGTGAGAAATTGACTTAAGTAGTGATGTAAGGAATACTGTATCTGGTCAAATCCTCTACTCGTTTCAGTTGAGAACAGCTGTTTATGAGCACTTTGTTTATAGCACACATTTAGGCTAAGCTTTAAAGAAAAAAAATCTACGCTATTGTAAAATCAAGCGTAGCGTTAGTTCTGGCAGGTCACATTAGTCAAGCTCGCATCAGCTGATTCACGTCTACCTATAGAAATGCAATGACTATCACAGCATCCATATAATCCATATAAGGGGTATTATCAGCAGCTATTGCGTTTCTCAGGAGCGAATTACCCTCATCCATCCCCAGCTTCTCCTCTCGTCCAGTCAGGATTTGGTATCCTGATTCCCCTTCGATTCAGACTAAATTCTTGAATTATGTTGTACATTAAAATATTGACATTAATGATATCTGCAATACATTCATGTTGGTTCTATTTAGCCTGAGGGAGGGGTATTGCTGCTCTATCTGCTCTTATCCATGCTAGGCTGCATGGATTCGCAGGGAGTTCTTGCCCAGAACAGAACCAAACCGCCAATCCTGACTATGCTAATTGTCAATCGTATTTGACGATACGATTGACGGATAGGACCACTATCCTGACAGAACTAAAGTCTTCGGGCGTACAGTGTCCCGGACACCAATATTTTAAAGGGTGAGATCTGTCTTCATTTACTTACCCCCATGTTGTGCCAAACCTGTAGGACTTTTTTATCTTCTGAACACAAATGAAGAGAAATATGAGTGATTTCTGTCTCCATTGACAGTTCAAAAAGTTCATAAAGAGATCGTAAATCTAATCTATATAAATTGAGCGGTCCAAATTTTCTGAAGAGACAGGATTGCTTTATATGATGAACAGATTGAATTTATTCCCATATAAACATTGATCGGTGAACTTAAACAGAAGCTCAACCGTACATGCTTGACGCGTGAGAACGAACCTCATTGGTTCTCACACGTTAAGTGTTGATGTTTATATGTGAATAAAAGCTCAAATTAAGTATGTTATGTATATAGCGATCATGGCTCTTGGACTAAACCGCTCCATTCATATAGACTAGTTTTACGATCTCTTTATGAACTTTTTGTAGTATCAAAGTGGTAATTGCGTAGCTGTCAATGGAGGACAGAAATCTCTCTGGATTTATTAAAAATATCTTTCATTTGTGATCCGAAGATGAACGGAAGTCTTACAGGTTTAGAACGACATGAGGGTGAGTAAATGATGAAAGCATTTTCATTTTTGGGTGAACTATCCCTTTAACAATCATGAAAGATGAATCACTGTTTGGCCAACTGAGATTTTGTTATGTAGGTAGTGTAAGGATCATGATTTTTGGATACACACACTATTACAGTGTATATTCATCACTTATTCATCAGGCTATACAGACATCACGGTTTTCTCCAGAACGGCTGTATATATAAATAAACTAAATTAATAACTTTTTTACAACAAATGAAACCTCACTGAACTTACTTAAGCTGAACTGTGACGCTATTTTCTTCTGGAAACAAACTTTGTTGCATTATTTTCATGTTATCTCTCTAAAGCTGCTTTGAAAACAATCTGTATTGTAAAAAGCACTATATAAAACGACGTGACTTGACTATATTAGCTCCGCATGTTGTTTGCTTTTGGGATCTGATAGAGCGTTTGGACCAGGAAGCTGAGATGTGTGATGTCAGAATTAACTGGATAGTGAGTCTGATGGGGTGTGCAAAGATGCAGAAGTTGCACCAACCATAAAAAACCCCAAAACAAACTCTGACAAAATGTTTTACACCAAAACATTTACACATTTATGTTTCAATTTCAGTTGGATCTCGGCCGCCCTTGATTCTTCAGTCTCCTCCACCCTACACCTCTCCAAGAGATGCTGCTCCTGACCTCCTGTTAGACTCGCCTGAACGGAAAAAGAAGCAGAAAAAGTTAATGAAAGAGGAGGGGGGGAAAGGTGCCATGTATGACATTGTCAGCTCGCCCACTAAAGACTCCACAAAGCTAACGATAAAGTTGTCTCGAGTGAAGTCATCAGAGACGGAGCAGTCAGCTGAGCCATTGTCAGCGCTAGAGCATGGCTCAGACGCTGAGAACGAGCTATCGTGCAATAGCTTACCATACCATCGGAACCCCCAGGAGCGGCTCTCCGCTGGCCAGTGTCTTTCGGGGGAGCAGTCGGCCTACCAGCAGGTTCCTGTATTACAGAACACTGGGGCACTTGCAGCCAAGCAACCTGGGGTCGTTAGTGGAACCCCCTACGACGAGGCAGAGCTGGACGCTCTTGCTGAGATCGAAAGGATTGAGAGGGAATCCGCTATAGAACGAGAACGCTGCTCTAAGGAAGTTCAAGATAAAGGTTGTCTTTTTTCTTTTTATCACTTGACGTGCATGCTTTTGATCAATTCATCTAAATGCATTAATCTGTATGGAAGCTTTTATTAGTGGTGCTTGTAAAGATGTATCAACGCTCAGAACCACAACTGTTAACAGCAAGTAACACCGTAGGCCCTGTGTCCACCAAAGCATTTTTTTCTGACGCTAGCGTATTTTTTTTTTCAATTTCTCTCAATGGTAGTTTTTTTTACGGTCAACGTGAGTTGAAAAAATAACTTTTTACTAGGGCTGCACGATATTGACGAAAAATGTGATATACTTTTTCTTGTTTAATAATGCTATATACAATATGATATTGCTTTAAGTGTGTAAAATTAATTTAAAAACTGAAAATATATTACCAATAAATATTCACTGTCTTTCTGGGAAAAGAAAGTATCACTTCAACTTCTGAAAGTGAACAGCAGTGTTTTAACATTACATAAAAATGTATGTCACAAATCTGACAATGTCTTTTGTAAAAAAATATAAAAAACACATCAATGTCAAAAAAAAAACTCGTTGCTCAACTTGGTAATATTTAGTTATATAAACCTAAAACTTAACATCAAGAACATCCAGGTAAAACTAGGGGTGGATGATTAGTTATTTTGGGTATTTTAATTTATATTTGTTGTTAAAATAATAACAGAGGCAAATTACAAACAATAGGACAAATACAATAAAACAAAGATACAAATGAAATGAACAGTGCTTTAAGTTTGTCAGGTAGGACTACATTAGTTATATTTAACAGTAGCATTCAAGTGAGAAACAATACAGAAACTGAATAATCAAATAAACTGCGTTGTCTTTACATGAATTAAATACATATTGATTCATATTAAAGCTACAGTCAATCAAGGTTTTCAGTCAAGAGCAGTGAGTTATTTTCTCTTTTTCTTCTGTTGTTTTAAAGGTTACATGTATACTGTATTAGGCTGCTGTCACTTTAAGACCTAATGCATGGATCGTATTGACACATCCGATTTCTTTCCCAAAGTTTACGTTCTCTTAAGACATTACCGACTATGTTGGTGAATACTCTGACATTACTGTGTTTTTGACCGTTCAAGTGCAATAAGCCACAAAATAAATTTAATTTGGGATCACGCTGTCTGAGAGGTGGCTTTCTGTGTGCGTTGTCAGACAGCGTGAGTACATCAATTACTTGTACAGCGGCAGCGGACGACAACAACAACAAGCAAAACATCGGAAACAAAATCATTTAGATTAGATTAGATCATTTAGTCAGAGCAAAAAATGTACATTGTATTGAGTATTGGCATTTTTATATTAAGAAACAAACATTCTGCAAAATCAGATACTCATAACACTTCCGTGGATATTCCATATCATAGCAACCAAAGCGTTTCAACTGAAAAGAACCAATGCTGCGCTGCCTCAGTGCTCACCCGCTGACAGCTAGGTGTTTTCAGTAGAGTGCTGGCGTTTTCAGCTGGCTAAAACACTTTGATGGTCACATGGCCTTACATTAGGAACTGCAAAGCAGCACCCAGAACATCCTAGCAATTGCATAGTAGCACCTTACTTGACAACTGCAAAGCAGTGCCATGGCAAGCATCTTGAACATCCTAGCAAATGTATAGTAACATTTTAGCAACCATTCAGAACACCTTAAGGACCACATAGCAGCATCTTGGAAACCACCCAGAACATCCTAGTCACCAAATAGTAACATATTATCAACAAATCAGAACACATTATGGAACACAAAGTAGGGTCCTGGTAACTACCCAGAACATCATAATGACAGCATATTAACATGTTATTAACAAAACAGCTTAATAACCACATCAGGGCTCAAATTTTGGCACAGGATTGCGTGTATTGCGCATACTTCTAATCATTCCCGCAGGTCTCCCACTTATAATGCGGGAAATTCCTGCAACCATTGATTCACTTTAGCATGTAGGTTGTATTAGTAAATGAATCCACACAGATTATAAAATCAGTCTTTTGAAAACGATCTGCGAGACGCAATTTCCCAAACAGTCTGGGTGATTTCAGCAGTGCTGCCGCCTCTCTCTGTCTCTCAAAATGGGTTGCTCAAGGCAAGCGCCAAGTGCGATGCAGGCGGCAATTCTAGACTCTCGGTTTCGGGAGTCGGGAACATGACGGAATATTCATTTGCACAATCGGGCCAACAGTGCATCGTGACTGCAGTTTACCATTTGCACATCTTTTTAAGTCTTAACCAGTTTAAACATTTAAGCGATTTTAAACTATTCAATGCTCACGCTCTCTCTGAGAGATAGGTTTTCTATGCGCACATAGCCTACATAGAAAAGCCCCCTCAAAAACAGCTCGCCAGTAACTAAAGTTATTTTTTACGGATTATATTGCTTTAACACGCAAAACTGTCTCAGTTTTGGTTTTCGTGAGTATCCTCTAAACACAGTCGGTTATGTCTTTAATAAACATAAAACGCATGTGACCGTATAATGAACACAGGATCCGTGCACTACCTCTTAAAGTGACGGCAGCCATATGTGTCTGTCATTCATTTGTCTTGTCAAAACAACAAAATATAGCTTTAAGTTTAAGGAATCAGGATTAATAGCCTATGCATTTAATTTAGTCAGGACTAAAATACTACCCAGTGTTATTTTCCATGTGATTACTTTATTCAGTTTCTATATTTCTGAATACTAGTGTTAGACCTATTCAAAAACGTTTCTCTTTATTTCTCTTTATTTGTATCTTTACTCTTATATTTATTTGTGCTACTTTTTCAATTTAATTAATCCTTATGTTGTATAAATTCTTAACAACAATATTATCCTATTGTAAAAATACAATGAGCGCAAACATTAAGGCGAGATAAATGTAGTAATTTTATTTTTGAAAAAATTCCCAAATTAAACTCTCCCTCAAATGCCCAACTCCCCCCTCAAATAAAAAAAAAACCCTCCCTTAAGAATCACGTAAGGCAGGATCCCCCCCCCCCCCCCCCCCCATTTCCCAAAACGAAATTCAGGCCCTGCACATAGTAAAATGTTAATAACCATTCAAAATACCTTAACAACCGCATAGCAGTGCCCTTGCAATCACAGAAACCCTTAGCATAGAGTTAGCAAATTTCTTGATGGAAAGTGTAAATAGCTAGTATTGACCACTGCTTCTTATCTGTTTGATTGTAACTCTGCAGATAAACCTCTGAAGAAAAGAAAGCAGGATTCAGGAGCTGCTGGCACCGCAGGAGTTTCTGGAACACCTGCCGTGGGTGGTGGATGCAATGCTGGGAACAAATTGGTACCTCAAGAGGCTTGTGCTGCTAGCAATGGAGCCAGTCGGCCAGCCTTGATGGTCAGTATTGACCTGCAACAGGCAGGCAGGGTGGAAGGGCCAGTGGACTCCTGTCCTGTCCCTGCAACAGAGGCCCAGCGCTGGCCGGAGGAAGGCTCTGAATCCACCGGGGTCTTGAGGCTCAAATTGAAAACAGATGGAGAGGTGCAGAAGACACTAGACGGTCGACCAGAGGTCATCAAGCAACGAGTAGAAACCACTCCACAGAAAACCGCTTCAGATGGACGACCAGAGACTCCTAAACACAAGCATGAGAACCGCCGGGAGATCTCAAACAAAGTGAGTTCGGAAAAGAGATCGGATCTCTCCAAGCACAGACATGATGGAAAACCTGACAAAGTGAGGCCTGAGGGAAAAGGTCACGAAACTTCCCGAAAACACGAAGGACGATTGGAGTCAACTCAAGAGGGCAAAGAGGAAAGGCACAGAGATCGAGACTGTGAAAGCTCTAAAGTCCGTCGACCAGACACATCTAAGTCCAACCGGGTAGAGCACAACCGAGACCGGGATCAGGAGAAGGATCTGAACAAGGAGCAGGAAAAAGATGGGGACAAGGAGCGGGAGAAAGGTCGAGACAAGGAGGTGGAAAAAGATCAGGACAAGGTGCTGGAGAAAGATCGGGATAAAGTGCGAGAGAAAGTGCGGAACAAGGTGCGGGAGAAAGATCGGAACAAGGAGCTGGAGAAAGATCGGAACAAGGAGCTGGAGAAAGATCGGAACAAGGAGCTGGAGAAAGATCGGAACAAGGAGCTGGAGAAAGATCGGAACAAGGAGCTGGAGAAGGATCGGAACAAGGAGCTGGAGAAAGATCGGAACAAGGAGCTGGAGAAAGATCGGACCAAGGAGCTGGAGAAGGATCGGACCAAGGAGCTGGAAAAAGATCGAGACAAGGAGCTGGAAAAAGATCGAGACAAGGATCTGGAGAAAGATCGGGACAAGGAGCGAGAAAAAGATCCGGACAAGGAGCGAGAAAAAGTTCGGGACAAGGAGCGAGAAAAAGATCCGGACAAGGAGCGAGAAAAAGTTCGGGACAAGGAGCGAGAAAAAGATCCGGACAAGGAGCGAGAAAAAGTTCGGGACAAGGAGCGAGAAAAAGATCCGGACAAGGAGCGAGAAAAAGTTCGGGACAAGGTGCGTGAGAAAGATCGGGACAAGATGCGGGTAAAAGATCGGGACAAGGTGCGGGTAAAAGATCGGGAGAAGGTGCGGGAGAAAGATCGGGACAAGGTGCGGGAGAAAGATCGGGACAAGGTGCGGGAGAAAGATCGGGACAAAGTGCGGGAGAAAGATCGGGACAAGGAACGTGTGAAAGATCGGGACAGGGAACGGGAGAAAGATCAGGACAAGGAACTGGAGAAAGATCGGGACAAGGAACGGGAGAAAGATCGGGAAAGGGTTCGTGACAGAGATCAAGACCAAGAAAAGAAACGCCACACAGAATCAACAGAGCACCGGGACAAACGTTCCCCTGAGCAGCGCTCGCGCCCTGACAGCCCTCGAGTGAAGCAAGAAGCCCGCATGGGAGCAGAATCCAGAACAAAACCTGAGCGGTCAGTCCACAAAACTTCCAACAACAAAGATGAGAAACGGAACGGCGACAACAAGAACCGACTCGATGGACACAAGCCTCCATCCTCAGACAGTAAAACCGCAGAATTTCCCAACTACCTACTGGGGGGCAAATCGGGTGCATTAAAGAATTTTGTAATTCCCAAGTTAAAACGGGACAAAGATGGTAATGTCATGCAGGAAGTGCGAAGAGAGCTGTTTTCCGAGCCATGTGTGAAATTAGAAAAATTGGACTTGGTGGAGGACCTCAATAAGGGTGTTAAACCTGTTGTGGTTCTGAAGAAACTTTCCATTGATGAAGTCCAGAAGTTGATCAGTAATTCGCGCAGCTCTAAATCAAGCAAGAGCAAGTCGTCTTATGGCAAATCATTCGGAGGTAAGTCCCTATTTTTTATGCTTTTTCGTGACCGGGGAGTGTTTAGTTTATTGTACATAGATTTGACAGACTATCTGAATATGCATTTGAAGTTTGAGTAGCCCTCTCTGTAGGGGGATTCGATGATTTAATGTTGATGGAACTTCGTCATGTCCTGCCAGAAATGGATTCCCGTATGCCACTGTGTGAGAGGGTGAAAATGAATAAACGCAGACGCAGTGCCACTAATGAGAAGCCCAAGTATGCCGAAGTCAGCTCAGATGATGACAGCAGCTCTGTAGAACGTACGTAATTATGCTGAATCTAATGTAGTTTTCACACTTAGTCCACTTAGAAATCAGGGTTTCATCATTATTGTTATTACAACTGGAAGCTGTTTGCAGTTGATAAGAATCTTGATTCTTAATCTTGAATAATCAAAGCTGTGTCTGCTTCAAAATCCTTAATTTTAAAGTGACAGTTTGTTTGGCTGTCAGCAATCGTTCTTCTGAATTATAATGTCTCCTCTGCTTAATTATTTGAGTTGAGAACTTCATAGATATTAGAGATTTATGTATTTCCATTGAAATTTTCTTCCTTCTGGCTTTTAGTGGCGCCAAAGCGGTCAAAAAAGGACCGAGACAGAACGTGGGAATGTGAAGAAAAGGAAAGGAGGGGTTCTGGAGAGCACCGGCGGAGTGGCGGTCATCACGACAGTCGGAGAGGTTCAGGTAGTCGTTACAGAGAATGCAGCCCTGTGGACTCAGAAGAAGATTCGCCCCCTCCCAGCCTGAGTGACCGTAAGTGACCAGATAGATGCGTTGGCATTTATTATGTTGGTAATGTTGGCAGTTTTGTTGCAAAAAATGGGTCAAAGTGTGGAAATCAAATAACTGATCTCTTGCATCCTTCAAATCCAGTCGCCAGAAAGTTGAAGAAGGAAAAGCAGAAAAAGAGGAAATCCTACGAGCCCAAACTGACTCAGGACGGTATGTTTGCAGTTTGTAATCAGCTATGAGCAATATGAGATGCTAAGATCTTTAGTAATCCACCTTGTGCTTCTCAGAAATGATGGACTCCTCCACATTTAAGAGATTTTCCACCAGTGTTGACAACATTCTTGAAAACCTTGAAGATGTGGACTTGACGTCATTAGGTATATGTGCAAATATGGAGAAAATATTACATTTGACATGGAGAGTTTGACAGCAATTGATTTAATGAACTTTTCTGTGGCGGCAGATGATGACGAGATTCCTCAGGAACTGCTGCTCGGAAAACATCAGCTCACAGAGTTAAGCAGTGAATCAGCCAAAATAAAGGCCATGAACATCATGCATAAGGTGGGTACTGGATTACTCTTTCAACAGGAGAGACTGAGACCAGTTTTAAGAGACGGGAGACATGAATACCAAAGCATGTTTATGTGTACCTCATCTTTTAATGCTTACTGCTTTCATCCTCAGATTCCATCTGATAAGATGGTGAAAGTCCAGAGTATTTTGGAAAAAAACATTCAAGATGGTGCGAAGCTCTCCACCCTCATGAATCATGTAAGTATCATTATAGTTTCTATTGGCAAAATGGCTTTGCCGTCAAATCTCGCTGACAACTTCCCTGTCCTTGTGATTTCAGGGCAACGACAGGGACGACGAGGAGCGTTTGTGGCGTGACCTCATCATGGAACGTGTCACCAAATCTGCTGATGCTTGTCTAACGGCTCTTAACATCATGACCTCAGTGCGAATGCCGAAGGCCGTTTACATTGAGGATGTTATTGAGAGGGTCGTGCAGTATACCAAGTTCCATCTACAGAACACGCTGTACCCGCAGTATGACCCAGTCTACAGGGTGAACCCTCATGGCGGTCAGTGCAGCACCTTGATACAGTGTCCTAACGTACAATATCCTTTCTGTTCCATGCTAACTTCAGTTTTTGTCCTTATGAGGCAGGGCCACAAAGTATTGTACAACCAGATGTCTTGTCAGTTGCTTTGTTTATATTTTTTTATCCCGTCCCACCTACCGTAAAATTAATTGGCAAAAATCCCTTTCCATTAAATATGTTCTCATTGGCTGCAATTTTATTGTATTGCTTTCATTGTGGAATGAAAAATAGTGTATTTACCATCTAGGGATGTGATTTATACTAATTTCCGTCTTTTTCCGGCCTGAACTATATGACCTGCGTAAATCTGAAGAAAATTATTTTTTTCAAATGCTTTTAAAATAAATGTATTTTAGAGTGGCATGTATACCTTAGCTTTTGACAACACTACACAAGCTAGTGGCACTATTTACCGGCTATGCGCAGAACACCCTTTCTCCATGTCTAAACCAGACATAAGCGGCACAACATGACAAAAGAAAATAGAACCCATTATAATCAGTAATGCTCTCCTTCTTTTTCTTCAATTTAACAATATTTAACGCAATTACAGCATTATCTGTTTTTTCTGTCTTACGTCCTATTAAACCATTCAAGCATAATACGCGAAAAATAACTCAAATCTGTACTGGCGCGCTCTCTGTGAAGCTGCTCTCTGTGAGGAAACTTTAGAAACACACGCACCCGAAAGGAATCCCACTTTAGACAGCGCTCCAGTGCTGCATTAAGTTCTCTTCCACGCTTGAATGGTCAAAAATTATGTAAAAATTCTCGTTTTGTCGAGTATCGTCGTGAACACAGAAACGTATTCACTTAAATGAATTTAAAGTGACAGCAGCCTAATGAGCCTGCTGCTCTCAGTGTCATTAATGTTAACCAAAAAAACAAAAGACAAAGAGAAAATGAAGGATTCATTTATATTCAATTTATAATTTATACTGTGAAGACTGTGCAATGTTTGATTATTACATTTCTGTTAGACCTACCTGCAAATCTTAAATCACTGTTTACAAGGTTGCATGGGTCAAAAACAATGAAAACAATCACTTTTTTTGTGAATTTTAGCAGGGCAGGTAAAAATCTAAACTGGCCTGACTGGGCCATTAGAAAAAAACCTTAGTGTTGAGCCCTGATATATCAAAGGCACTCGATTGACAACACTACATTATATTAGAATAAATATTTATATTGGAATAATCATAATAATAAAATACATAAAAAAAAATATAAATAATAATAAAATAACAATTATTATTATTATCATTGTTCTTTTTTTGTCCATAGCTCCTTATCTGATCGCATGCCTGTCATCACCACAATTTTCTAAATTCTAGTATATCCATTCTTGCTCTATTTTAGGTGGAACACTAAGCTCAAAAGCCAAGCGAGCAAAGTGCTCAACGCACAAGCAGAGAGTTACTATCATGCTCTACAACAAAGTTTGTGATGTTATCAGTAACCTGTCTGAACTCCTGGAGATTCAGTTGTTGACTGACACGACCATCCTTCAGGTAAGAGTCAGATTGAGAGTCAATGAATTGAGCAGAGAAAGATGTATTTAGAATATAATTGTAGTAAATTTTCATTTCACGCTGACTCAAAAATCCGCTTTTCCATTAGTAAAATGATGAAATCCGCACTTGTATCTCTCTCTCCATACAGATCTCGTCTCTGGGTATCACTCCATTCTTTGTTGAGAATGTGAGTGAACTGCAGCTTTGTGCCATTAAACTAGTGACGGCTGTAAGTACCAGTGCAGTTCAGATTTCTTTTTGCCAATCTTTTACTGTGCTAACTGCGTCTAACACGGTTATGTTGTACGATTCCCAGGTGTTCTCTAGATACGAGAAGCACAGGCAGCTGATCCTGGAGGAGATCTTTACCTCACTCGCCAGACTGCCAACCAGCAAGAGAAACTTACGAAATTTCAGGTATCTGCTGCTGTCGAGTCAACCAGTTTTCAAGGGCATGTTTTGAGCGTGTGTATTGACTTTATTGTGTGTTCAGACTGAATAGCAGTGATGTGGATGGGGAGCCCATGTACATTCAGATGGTGACGGCGTTGGTTCTGCAGCTCATTCAGTGTGTGGTCCATCTGCCTTCTGATAAGGACTCGGATGATGATAATGACAGAAAGGTAAGAGTGATAGTTGATCTTCAGATGTGTTGTGGCTCTGTAGTGACATTTTGCTCTTGACTTAAAGGGGCTATATGGAACTTTTTCCCCAAAATAAACGAAACAATAGCCTTTTTATTTTACCATTTATGACTCAAACATCTCCTGATGAGCATACTGACACCTTGTCTGCTCACAGTGGGTGCACCTATAAGCCTGTATCCTATTTTCTGTCGGGTCAGATTTTTCCCGCGCTGACTGCGGATGTGACGTCAAGCGTGTTCATGTTAAACGTTTCGGATCACTCAGAACACTTATCTCAAACAATATATGTATTTGACTGTTCTTACCTCTGTAAACATAATGTTGACCTGACCTCCTTGCAGCAGATGACTTGTGAAGTGTGCACGTACGAGCGAGCAGAAAGGAAGAGCAGTTCTGTTTTTTGGCCATAGGTGTCAGTCGCGAGTTTAAATTTCAGAAAAACGCATATAGCCTCTTTAAGAACATGGCACTTTCTTTAATGGGGCCATATCATGGAAAAGTGGATTTTTTCTACTGTTTTGACTTACCCTGATTTTCACTGTAGCTTCTACAGTCCATCCAAAACATTTTCGAAAACTATGCTGCAAAAATGATTAATTCAGAATGTCACAGTTATGATGTCATACTAGTATATGACCAAATTTATTTATTTTTTTAAGTCTCATACGTTACACAAGGCTGCAGTAAAAACAGTCTTGTGAAATATTATTTAAAATTTGTGAAATATTATTTGAAAAAGTCTTCAGTCACATGATCCTTCAGAATTCATTCTAATATGCTGATTTGCTGCTCAAGAAACATTTCTTCTTATCAATGTTGAAAAGTTGTGCTGCTTAATAATTTTTTTTGTCAAAGACATGATATTTGTTTTCATGATTCATGAAACTTGATTCTTTAAATAGAAAGTTCAAAAGAACTGCATTTAGAACATTTTGTATCAAAAAGTATATAATTTTATCAATAATGCTGAATAAAAGCATTCATTTCTTTTAAAACAATCTGACCCCAAATATTGTAGACAATCATAGCAGAGGTCAATTACATATTTAATGTTGTCGTATTTAATATTGACTGGGATATTAAAGTTACAGTAGCAAGAACATTTTGAACACATTTTAGTTTCTGTTTTCTAATCTTGGCTAATAGCTACATACTGAAATAACTGTCACAATACAATGTGATTTTTAGTCTCTTTGGTAAGAAAGTTCTTTCCAAGAATGTTTCATATTTTATATTTATAGCTTTTAGGCATATTTTATACAGTTATTACATGTTTTTCTTTCTTTCAGGTTGATCAGGATGTACTGATCACAAACTCGTATGAGACTGCAATGAGGACAGCACAAAACTTCCTCTCTGTTTTCCTCAAAAAGTAAGAAAATCCACTACATTATTCCAGCAACACACCATAAAAAATAACCCTTAGTCAATTATATTTAAACAATGTCCTTCTGTAATCAATAAAGTATGTCTTTTTGTCTACCCTCCGTAGCTTTAAGCTGAGTATTTACGATCTCTCAGGAAACACCTGGTTTACTCTCATCTGATGCTTTTTAAGAATGCTTAACCATGCCATCCTAGAACAAACAGCACCTGCATCTCTAAAAATGTTATTGTGTATTTGTCAGGGACAATACTGAATAACATTACTGCATAGTTTCAAGCAGCAGATGCTCTGATAATAGCTACATAATATAATTTTTCATAAAAAAAAAGAAAAAAAGGTTAAGATGGTTTCATTTGTGTTTTTTATTTATTTAAGGTGTGGTAGTAAGCAAGGTGAGGACGACTACAGGCCACTCTTTGAGAACTTTGTTCAGGATCTACTGTCCACGGTGAATAAACCTGATTGGCCGGCTGCAGAGCTGCTGCTAAGCCTTCTGGGAAGACTGCTGGTGAGTTTCCGATTGATATTTCAAAGGTAGAATGTGACAGGCTTTGATGATTGCAATTTATCCAGTTAGATCACTTTAACTCAAATGAAGTCCTGTTTTCTCTTGGTAGGTTCACCAGTTCAGTAATAAACAGACGGAAATGGCTCTGAGAGTGGCCTCTTTGGATTATCTGGGCACAGTGGCTGCACGCCTTCGCAAAGATGCTGTCACCAGCAAAATGGACCAGCGTTCCATCAACCGCATCCTCGGAGAGGTAAAAGGCTGAGTCCGCCCATCTGTGCATCACATGGACGAATCCCTCCTGGTCTGAATGAAACTGATGTTGTTTTGTGTTTCACAGAGCTCAGGCAGTGATGAGATTCAGCAGTTGCAGAAGGCTTTGCTGAATTACCTGAACGAGAATGTAGAGACTGACCCGTCACTATTGGTGAGAAAATTCAGACAATATTGCAAGCTAAAAAAAAACGAAAGCCCTATCTAGATTAGTTTTCTAAATGATGTTTGAGCTACAGTTCTTATCACCCAACTTCTGTGATTTTCATGTAACAATTCAAACAGGACTAACACAAGCTATTCATAGTAAAGGTTTTCTACATGTAGGCGTTACAGAAAGTCATGTGCTGTGCTTGTGAGCATTATGTATGATGTCTTTTAATTAATTATTTATTGATAAGTTAAAATTATATTATAAAAACACTATTTAAGTAAACTTCTCATGAGTTACAGAAGTGGCTGTTTATATTAAACCCACATAAGTGAGGAGAGAAATCTAGACAATTAACTTACTTGACACTGATATTAAAATGGGCAGTCCTAGCAGTTTCCGCGATTTGACTCTGTTTATTAATTTTATCATTTAATTTTTTTGTCGGATGCCATCCATATTGAAATTAAATGAAAGCATGCGGAAGATTGGTGCCCAAACGGTAGCTCAGGTCAAAAAACACATGAGAAGCGTTAGGATAATACAACATCAGCAGTCACAAACATTTGCGTTCGGATGGGATTAGATTTCTCAGAGGACAATTGAGTTGGCTAAAGAACAGTAGGTAATTTGCTCTGGAATTTTTACTGAGGTTGTGTGAGAAAAACACAGACACAGACACAGGCTCATTTAGATGGTATCAAAATCACAAAGCCTGCCTGTGAAACTTGAATTTCTCTGGGAAAACTAGTGCCTCTGGTGGTTTTAATGTTGTTGTGATATCTTCATCTCCAACAGTTTGCACGGAAGTTCTACATCGCACAGTGGTACAGGGATACCAGCACTGAGACAGAGAAAGCCATGAAATCACAGAGCCAGAGGGACGACGATTCGTCCGATGGGCCGCACCACGCCAGAGATGTCGAGACCACTGGTGAGATCTTGCAGAAAGCTGAAGCACGCAAGAAGTTCCTCCGGTCTGTTATTAAGACCACGGCATCGAAATTCAGCTCACTGAGGTACAAACGGCAGCGATTTTTACTATGACAACAACTTTGTTAAAGAGGACCTATTATGCTTTTTTACATTTTCAACTTTCTTTAGTGTATGATGTTGCTACTTGGTAAGGGGCGTGACATTTCCAAAACACGCTCAAAGCAGTTGACCAATCACAACACACTGGTCCAACCAATCAGAGCACATTATGCTGTTTGGAAGGAGTGGCTTCATAGAGACTGGAACTAAACAGGGGTGCGTTTCCCGTACAACGACGTAACTCGCTGCTTCACAACTATAGTATGATGCATTGTTGAAGAAATCAACTTGCTAATCACGACTCTTTCCCGAAACCGTATTGTTGCAAATTGGTCGTTCAACCACGTTGGTTAATGATGTCACGCATGTGTATGAGTAGCCTAATAACTACTTTTAATGAATCTATATGAGATCGAATTAATTCTAGATGTTTTGCTATAAATTACGAACATGGCACCTGAGGACTATTTCAAATTTTTCTCAGTTATTTTGCTTTATTTCCAGATTCAATCATAGAGTTCTTATGTACAAGAGCACGTTCGCACATGCGCACTCTTCGAACATGACGCTTTAAATCTCTTGACAAACTAAAAGACGTAAATGACATTTGTATGTATTCTAAATAAAAGATATAGATTGTACTGAATGTACTTGCTTATTTGGCTCAAGATAAGGATTTGTTGAGTCCACGTCACGCAAACAAGAAACTGCTTGTAACCACAGGTCGAGAGCTGTCGTTTCAACCACACAACTTTGCGATGCTGTTTGCGAACGAAACACAGACTCATTGAACTATGCTGATAACGACAGAACTTGCGACCATAGTTGGCTAATGATGATTTTGTGAAACGCACCCCAGAGCGTTACTGCCAGACTGGGAAGAGAGGTGCTGCAACAATGTAAAAAAACAATTTATATATATTTTTTTACATTTAAGCATGAAAACCTATTTTAAGTAGACGCTAAAAGACTGTACAAGGGCATAATATGACCTCTTTAAATAGTCAGTTAAAAAACTTGTTTGGAAGTGTTTTGAAACCTGCTTTGCATTTTTCTGTAGAGTCAACTCAGATACTGTGGACTATGAGGACTCGTGTCTTATTGTGCGATATCTGGCCTCCATGAGGCCGTTTGCACAGAGCTTTGATATTTATCTCACACAGGTTAGAGGTCACCACATCTCTCAGTATTTCCCATTGTATTTGCATCTCAATAACTCGTCTCCCCATTTGTGTCTGTAGATCTTGAGAGTTCTTGGTGAAAGTGCCATAGCAGTGAGAACTAAAGCGATGAAGTGTCTTTCTGAAGTGGTTGCGGTGGATCCGAGCATTCTGGCGCGGGTGAGTGCAGTTTTTTTTTTTTAACTCTTGGAAAAATCTTATGCTTTGTAATGTTCTCATGTGCATGTTTTTAATGCTCTCGTTTGCAGTCGGACATGCAGCGGGGAGTTCATGGCCGACTGATGGATAATTCCACCAGTGTGAGAGAGGCTGCGGTGGAGCTGCTGGGGCGCTTCGTACTGAGTCGACCCCAGCTAACCGAACAGTATTACGACATGCTGATCGAGCGCATCCTGGTTTGTGCTTTTTCTTTGCACATATATACTTCAGCATTGTAGCATTTTGCAGACAAATATATATTTTTTGTATAATGGTAGCAAAAATATTTATTTGACTTTGATTTTCTTTAATTGGTAGTTTAATGTCTCTATTAGTAGTCAGCAGTCTCATATAAAACAATTATTTTAACTTTATTTTATTTAAAAAAAAAAATCTTTATTTAAATTTTTCCCTTTTATACAATTTTTTTTCTTTAGGAATTATTTCTACAATAAAAAAATAAAAAATATATATTTTTGGTTACTTACAACATTGTTATTAGATTCTGTATGCATGACATAAATCTTAGAATCAATATATTTTCCAAATGTTTTGTATCCCCCCCCCCTTTTAACAACAGCTAATTATAAATCAATATTTCACATCAATTTATTTATTTATTTATTTGGCAATAGTCATGAAATAAACCACTTCAGGATGATACAAGACCCCTCCGCTTCACATCCATCACTCTGTCTGGGTTTATATAGTGATAATTACTTTTGTGAATTTAATACATAATGTTATTTCCAGGTAGCAATGTAGGCTGATTTGTGCTGGCTAATGTGTTTTCTTCAGGACACTGGCATCAGTGTAAGGAAGAGAGTTATTAAAATCCTGCGAGACATCTGTCTGGAGCAGCCCACCTTCAACAAGATCACAGAGATGTGTGTAAAGATGATCAGGAGGGTCAATGACGAAGAAGGCATCAAGGTTTGTGAGGTTTTATTTTATTTAATATATATATATGCAAAAATTGTTGGAGCCTAAATGCACAAAAATACAAATATGTAACCCCTACATTTTTATATTATTTTATATTATTTTTTATTATTGTGCAGCCCTATTATAACCGGGGGGAAAAAAATAAAATATATATATTAGGGCTGTCAATTTAACTCATTATTTTCCCCCTGTAACTAATTAAATTAACGTGTTAAACTTATTAACCCACCTGCCCCAAGCTGCCCCAGACCTACGTAGTTCATCTTTTTCAAAAAGTTGATTGATGAAGAACATGGAGCAGGGCAACAACTCACTGCATGATGTAGCCTATAGAATACAGTTAGAATGCCCCTTAGAGGGTTAGAAGATATCAGGGCAAAAATTAGTTTTTGTCTCATCATGATATAGTTAAGCAATATCACACGAGTAACACAATATCACACAAGTGCTGTTTTTTGTCCCAAAAAGCACGAGTGCAAATGTGATATTGAACTTTAAAAAAATAAAAATGTAATATTGTTATATTTTAGACACAGTATTGTTTGCTTTTGCTCAAGTTTGCCAACGAAAATATTACCTATAAAGCCAGAGTAGAACTGTTGTGCATCTTTGAGCAACACACAGCGGTGTTTCACTTCTGAATGAATCCACATTTTGAACCAATGATTCAATGGCCTTTTCATAGAAAGAGACATTTACTTAATTCCTGAATGAATCAGCCATTTGAACGAATCGAATATATATATATATATATATTAGGGATGCAACGGTACACGGTAATATCCCGGACCGTTCGGTCAGCCCTGAACGGGACAATCTACCCTCGTGTCCCGCGGGACTTCGGTTTTGCCATTGAGTTCGCGCTGATCCTTTTAGTTTTTGCTTTACACGCCATCAGGTGCGTGCGTTTGCCTGTCCAGGCAGACGAAAGCCCGCCACAGTTGCCAACTCTCGCAATGTGTGTGTTTATTTACGTCTATCATAGCTTACAGCGTCGGCGCGCCTGCACGTTGAACGTGATTTTTCCTCCAATGAGGGGGATTTGGGGGCGGATTCGGCGGAATGTTTTGACGAATTATGCCACAGCACTTATATTATTGCACTGATTGGCTATAGCTGTGAGCAGACAGTGTCAATCAATGTATTGGAGATTGTGAAAACGGCAACCGTGACCATAGATGTAAAGAAAACGAAGTTGCTTGTCAGATTTTCCTAACAAGCAACCATATTTTTTTTAATAAGCCCCAAAAAACGCTTGAATATTCTAAAGTGTGTTTGTTTACATTTTGTATTTCATAAGTGATAGTTGAAGAGGTTGTATTACTTAGTGTTGTTCAGTACAGACTAGAGTGTTAATTTATTCCATACACATTGATGTTTTTCCTACTGTGGCATTCTGTTTATGCTCATAAGAAAAATAAAATATTTTTGGGATGAAATAGCAGTCTCTTTCTGCACAAAACATGTACCGAAACCGAACCGAGACCGTGGTCCAAAAACCGAGGTACGGACCGTACCGTGGGCTATCTGTACCGCTGCACCCCTAATATATATATATATATATATATATATATATATATATATATATATATATATATATATATATATATATATATATATATATATATATAATAAAAAACAGTTCACCCACAAATTTAAATTCTGTAATTTACTCAACCTCATGAAAATTTAAGCCTAAAAGTTTGTGTAATAAATTCTATGTTGAATCAAATAAAATATATTTTTTCTAAAGGTACTTTTTGTAATGTCTATTTGTTGCTTTTCTCATTTAACACAATACTGACTTTAAATTACCTTTTGGGGCTAAATACTGCCAAATTGGTTGTGCAATTTATTTGCGATTAATTAATCGCCACATCATGTAATTAATTAGGGTTCAAAAATTTCAGACAGCCCTTTTTTATACTAAATATACTTTTATTTATTTATTTATTTACTTTTTCTGTCTCTTGTTCAGAAATTGGTGAATGAGACGTTTCAGAAGCTCTGGTTCACTCCTACACCTAATCATGATAAAGAGGCCATGACTCGCAAGATTCTCAACATCACAGACGTGGTAAGGATCTGCAGAGCAAGCTAAAAACCGTATGATTCCAAGATGTGTGCATTTAATACATTAAGTTAAAGGTCACATTATGTCTCTCTGACATGAATCTTTGTCTCTCAGGTCGCTGCCTGCAGGGATTCTGGTTACGACTGGTTCGAACAGCTGCTTCAGAATGTAAGTTGCCCATCTATGGTCCAAGGACAATTTAGATTTCTTCGATATGTTTTGACTGTTTTGCTTAGTTGTTAGTTCATTTAGAGCTTCTCAGAGATCTGGAGGTGCGTTCACGCCATGTTGTGATTACCGTAACGATTCTGAACTGTAAAAAAGACTTCACATGCTTTTGAAACTTTATATTACAACGTGTCATTTTGTGAAAGCAATCGTTTACAGTTATTATGACATGGCGTGAACGCAGCATGGGATTGTAACGGGAAAGGATGTAGGTTTGAACCTCAAAGGGATGATGTATAAGCAAAATACTTTCAATTAATTCTGTTTCTACACTATTTGAAGTACGACTTTCAGAGTTGAATTAAATGAAGCATTAAGCTGAAGTCCAATAAGCTAATTTTTGGTGAAATCTCACAGGCAAAAGATGTCTATTGTCAATATCGTAGCACGTATAAAGCACAGCGTATAAAGCAGCTTTCTGTTGGTCAGTGCAGCAAATTTGTGTGACCAACTTCAACATGAACTAAATCTGCCTGGGGAACTTTCTCCCTCTTTCAAAACTCCCGTCGTGCGGATTCCTATTGAAATGACTGGATTTCGCCCACGAAATTTCGCAGAGCATCTATAATTGTGTCCGCGGCGTTACTCCAGAGCAAGTTTTTACTGTAATCAGTGCACTTTTACTTGGATAAAAATGATATCCTAACCCTTGTTGTGATCTATGTCTTCACAGTTGCTGAAGTCAGAGGAGGACGCCTCATACAAACCGGCCAGGAAGGCTTGTGTTCAGCTGGTGGACAGTCTCGTGGACCATATTGTGAAATACGAGGAGTCACTCGCTGGTAAGACCTGTATTGAATTATGAAGCAAAAGCTTTACCTTAGTTGAACTTTTGGTGAGTTGTTTTTCTTGTTTGGCAGACTGTGAAAATAAGGGGTTGATGTCCAATTGCCTAGTGGCTTGTATTACAACGCTGTACCTGTTTAGCAAGATCCGACCCCAGCTGATGGTAAAACACGCCATGACTATGCAGCCGTACCTGACCACAAAGTGTAATGTGAGTGTGCTGTAGAGAAACTCTGGATTTATTGCAATAAGTGGTGTTGTGTTGCCATCTAGAGGCCAGAGAGTGACGGTGCTTATTGTGTCCCTACAGACTCAGAGCGATTTTATGGTGATCTGTAACGTGGCTAAAATCTTGGAGCTTGTTGTTCCTTTGATGGATCATCCGAGTGAAAACTTTCTCACCACCATGGAAGAAGACCTGATGAAACTCATCATCAAATACGGCATGACGGTCAGTTGAAGTGAGAGTATCAGCAGCTCTGATGTCCAGCATTTTTGCACGGCAGCAGCTTCACGATGCCATCTCATTTGTTTTCCGCAGGTTGTCCAGCACTGTGTGAGTTGTCTCGGTGCGGTCGTCAATAAGGTCACCCATAACTTCAAGTTTGTGTGGTCTTGTTTCAACCGATACTACGGTGAGTACATTTTTTTAAAACCTATCAGGATCATTTTGCTCTTCTTTCATCCTTACTGTTAATCACTCAAAAATTCTTCTTCTTCCATGTGAAGGAGCACTAAGCAAGCTGAAGTTGCAGCATCAGGAAGACTCAAACAGCACCGTACTGGCCTCTAATAAACCTGCACTGCTGCGTTCACTCTTCACTGTGGGGGCCCTGTGCCGGCACTTTGACTTTGACCAAGAGGACTTCAAAGGCAGTAATAAGGTTAGATCCTCCTTTTTTTAATGCATTAATAAAAGTAGTCAAGTTTCAATAATTGAAATATTTATTTATTTGGGGGGTTTTTTAGATCAAGGAATGCTTTAGTTAATCGTTAAATTTACATTTTTCAGTTACTCAAAATGTTTCTAGAGTTTTCTAGAGAAAAAACAGGTCTTATGAATTCCCCAAATCAAAAACGCATAAATTCTTCTATTCACATAAATATTAATAAATGCAAACAAATAAATTATATCGTATTATTTTAAATATATTATAATTACAATGATTAATAATTTGTTTTTTTTGTATTTAAGAAATATTTTATGCGTTAATAACAGTTGACCGCTATTTGTAATACAGCAATGAAACTAAGTAGTCAAATTTATGTATTAATTTATTTAAATGATTTCAGTCATATTTCATTTAAAAACATTTAAGTAATTTAATTATATTCAAGGATGAGTTTTATTAATTCAAAAATCTAAATGAATAAATTCTACTCAGTTTATATGTATTATAGTTACAGCTTTATTTATAATTTTGTTTTAATCAATTATCAGTTTTTTTTAATTTCTCAAAAAATCTCTCATTGCTGTTAATGTGAATAAGTTGATAAATGTACATGTTATATAAATAATTTCTGCTTCTAATGCTGATTTAAATCATTAAAAAAACTATAGCAGGTACTGTATTACAGAAATAAGAATCTAATAAGAAACACAATTGACAGTAATGAGAATATATATATTTTTTAATAATATTTAAAAAATAACTGAAACATCCCGACACATTATAGTAATAAGAATTCTGGCTAAAATGTGCTTAATTTACATCTTATTTGTCCTAAAGTCTGTTTTATTTTCTATCAAATGTAGCCTGGACATGTTTTCATGAGATTCACTCCTTTACCTTTCTGGTTAATGGTCTTCCTCTCTTTTAGGTGGTCATAAAAGACAAAGTGCTGGAACTACTGCTGTATTTCACTAAGAACGATGATGAGGAGGTCCAGACCAAAGCCATCATTGGTCTAGGTAAATCTTTGCTCTCCATGATCATTGAATTTCATGTTTTTACATTTGACTGCTCTCATGGTGAACATAACGGATCTTTTGGTTCTCCAGGGTTCCTGTTCATCCAGCATCCAGACCTAATGTTTGCTTTAGAAGTGAAAAACCTCTATAACCTCCTCCTGGCTGACAGGAAAACCTCTGTAAATCTCAAGATCCAGGTGCTAAAGAACCTGCAGACCTACTTGCAGGAGGAGGACTCACGCATGCAGGAAGCCGACAGGGAGTGTGAGTGACGTTTATAAAGGACATTCTTGTCTGTGTTTAATACAGCTTGGCAGTAGCTATCCAATTAGTCTTTTCCATTCTCATTCTATTTCTTTGGATTACAGGGAAGAAGTTGTCCAAGCAGGAGGACCTGAAGGAGATGGGTGACATCTCTTCTGGCATGAGCAGTTCTATCATGCAGCTCTACCTCAAGCAGGTGCTAGAGAGCTTTTTCCACACGCAATCCAGTGTGCGGCACTTTGCCCTCAATGTAATCGCCCTGACGCTCAACCAAGGCCTCATTCATCCCGTACAGGTACGTATCCACTGCACAAACTCTCCCAAAACCAGTCTGAAAGTGTCTTTAGTTTAATATCCTTGTTTCCTTTCCCTCCATCAGTGCGTTCCATATCTTATCGCCATGGGAACGGATTTGGAACCCACAATGAGGAATAAATCCGATCAACAGCTGGTGGAAATTGATAAGAAATACACAGGATTCATTCACGTAAGTAGATTCAAGCAACTAACGTGCATTCGTCATGTGTGATGATGCAAGTAAGGGATAATCCATGGCTAGCTGTGCATTAAACTATTTTAATGCATGACGTGGAGGCAAATAATCTCTTTGGAGACCATGGTATTATAATTTATAATGCATTAGGCGTAACTATTATAGTTAACTAAAACCATAAAAAAAGTTTTGTTAATTTAAATAAAATATTTTTTTTAAACGTATTTCAGCGGTTTTCTGAAGCAACGTTCCTCTTTTTCATTTGTTTATTAACTTGATGTTCTAAAATAACTAAAACTAAAAAAATATGAAAACTATATAGACATTTAACTCTCTGGTGCTCCTCATTTAGGGGTCACAATCATATTCCTCCCAATCAAAAATTCCAGTAAAATCAATGTAATATATTTTTGTTCAATAATATTCTTAATTTAATATTTTGTATGTTGAGGGAATTTTATGGTACTTAGTATTTATGCAATAATTATTATACAATTTTTACAATACAATGAATTAATCCATCATTTTTTTTCCCCAATACCTATATATAAGTATATTTTTTTTACAGTTAACCCCTTCAATGCTGATTTTTTGCTATGAATGATAAATGTTCTGTTCATTCATTAACTGAAAACAGCATAGACTAAAAGATCTATTCTTGGGATTTCATAAGACTGATTAAAATCGAGAAATCAATTTTTTTTACCCAGCCCTATTAAACTAACACTAACTGCTATCTAAACAGATGAAGGCCGTGGCGGGGATGAAGATGTCCTATCAGGTGCAGCAAGCCATCGTGGGTTCAAAGGACACGGTAATCAGGGGTTTCCGATTGGATGAGACCAACGCGGCTCTTTGCTCCCACCTCTACACCATGGTGCGCGGAAACAGGCAACACCGCAGGGCTTTCCTCATCTCGCTGCTCAACCTGTTTGACGACAATGCAGTTAGTGACATTTTTTTAATGTTTTGCATCATATGTTACTCTTGTGTGTTTTCATTTGTCCCTATAGCGTTAGCCTTTTTGAGTGGTTTGTGTTTTGGAGGCCATTAATAATGACATTTTGTTTTCTTCTCGTGCAGAAGTCGGACGTGAACATGCTGTTGTTTATCGCAGACAATCTCGCCTGCTTCCCATATCAGAGTCAGGAAGAGCCGCTGTTCATTATGCACCATGTAGACATCACACTGTCTGTGTCCGGCAGCAACCTGCTGCAGTCCTTCAAAGAGGTGCGTTGCTTTCTGAACAGTAGATTTTTCTTGGTCAATAACTACAAAATTTGATTCCAAGCTCTTTTTTCTTCTTCTTTTAAAAAAATATATTTTCAATTTTTGACAATAAACATGCCAGAATGAGAACATGAAAACACGGATGAAATCACCCACCAACCACCCACCAATCTCTCCCTCCCACCCCACCGAGCACCACCCCGTGGTCTCTTTACAATGGGGTACATAATGGATAGAAGTCAACAGAAAAAAAGCCACAGGAAGGATAAAACATAAAAAAAAATCTTAAATCCTGATCATTGCTTTGCACAAAAATTGCTTTGAGCTTCTCAGCAGCTATAGTCCAGATTTTTAATGTTGAGATTTGTGCCGAGTTCACCCGAGCTGTGGATATTTCTAACATTATAATGTTCCGAAGTTGAATCAACCACTTAAATATGTCCAGGGTATGTGGTGGGAGCCAGTTTTGAGCTATCCGTTTTTTTGCAGACGTTAATCCGGCCAGTCAGACCATTATTTGCAGTTTAGAGAAATCAAACTGAGAATCATCATTCAGTAATAATACAGAAGTGATCACCGGTATCGGATATTCAATAGTTTTTGATAAGATAAGCACATACCTCAATCCAAAAATGTTTAACCTTTTCACATTCCCACATCATATGAAAAAAGGATCCAAGTTGTTGGTCGGGACATTTATCACAAGGGGCTAAAGGAAGAGTCGATACGATAAACTTTTTTTGTTTTATGCTAGAAAATTATTTCTAAAAAAAAACATATTTTTTCTAAACATACAATTGTAGTGTTTATTTTTATTTTTTTGTGATTTTTATTGTGTGCTTTTGTCATGTATATTACTATTTTTTTAATATTTAGCTTTATTTTAATTCAGTGTTAGCTTTAATTTTTTTAGGACATTTGAAGTTTTTCATCTATTATTTTATTTCAATTAACAAAAAATATTTTTAACAGTTTTAGATTTTGTTAACAATAACAACAGGGTTTGTTGTTCACTCTGCATCTTTCACTCTGACTTTTTTTGTGAGCTGACATTTATTTTTCTAACAAACCTGCCTTGTATTGTAGTCGTTGCTGAAAGAGCCAAGGCCACGGGAAAAGAAGGAAAAGAAGAAAAAGAGAGGGAAAAAATATGGCTCTGAAGAAGAGGATGAGAGTAGCAGGGAAAGCAGCAGTGATAGCAGTGATGACGACGTCATTCGCCGGCCCAAGAAACCCAAGCGAGCTGCTGCAGTGAACTCAGACTCTGATTCAGACCTCGACTTAGAGGATGTGGACAAGGTGATGCTGCGTCTTCCTGACAATCCCAATCCCTTATTGGACTTTGCCAATGCCTCTCAGGGCATCCTGCTGCTCCTGATGCTCAAGCAGCACCTTAAGAACCTCTACGGCTTCTCTGACAGGTGAGCTTTAACTGCTAGTCCAAATGCTGTAAATAACTAATACCGATCACTGGCTTCATAACGAATGCCTTTTTTCCTCTTCCTGCAGTAAAATTCTGAAGTACTCGCCTACAGAATCTGCGAAAATTTATGACAAGGCTGTAAACAGGAAGGCCAATGTGCATTTCAACCCACGGCAGACATTGGACTACCTGACGAACAGCCTATCCAATGCAGATCTAACTTACGATGTCAAGAGGAGAGTCGTCAGACAATATTTAGATGTAAACATTCTGATTTTCCTCTTTTGATTTGTATTTTGCCTCATAATTACCGTAGGTGCTGTTTTAGGTGCAGCTAAATGATTATGTCTGAATATATGTATATTTTTTGGTATTTTTACAAATGTATTTTATTATTGCTAATATTTTTTCAGTCTTTTTGATCATCTCTTTATTTGCTCTAAAGTGGCTCAAATGTGCTCTAAAGTGGTTTCCATTAAAAGACTAGAAAGAATAATTGAATATATGCATAATATGAAAATAGGGCTTATTGTGTAGTTTTATATACATGAGCATTACAATTTTCCAACATTTAAAGCAAGTGTTGGTATTAACTACAACTATTGAAAATCATTTTCGTTAAAATAAAATGTATAGATGAAATATTAGATGAAAAACGTACCTAAATGAGTATTATAAATGTCTGTTGGCATCTAAATGAAAACAATGGTTAAGTTGAAGTACTAGTATTACTAAAACTAACTGACTAAAACTGAAAATATAAAAAAATGTAAATAAAATCTATAATACTATATAAATAATACTAAAATAACACTGTTTGCAACATTTTAAGAAACTGTATGAAAAAAGAAAAACTTTGTTTTATTAAACTGACTCACAACAATGAATCTAACTTGCCATCTGTAACTTGTTTACTGTCCAGTTTAAAGTACTGATGGAACACTTGGACCCAGATGAGGAAGAGGAGGAGGGTGAGGCTTCAGCCCACGCAAGAAATAAAGCCATCACTTCTCTACTTGGAGGCTCCAGCCCCAAGAATAATGCTGCTGACTCGTACGATGACGACAGTGATGCAGACGAAAAGACTCCTGGGGTAAGAAAGCTTTTTATTTGACCGTTGATGTCTCGCATCTTGGTGTTACCGTCACTTTAAAACTCCATTTGTTTGTTCTCTTCTAGTCGTCACGGAGATCCAGGAGAGGCGGAGATTCCGCAGAGGCATCAGGTCACATGAACTCAACGGTAAACGCCAAGGACGTCATCGCTATCTGCTGCCCCAAGTATAAGGACCGGCCGCAGATAGCACGTGTTATTCAGAAGACAAGCACAGGCTACAGCATTCGCTGGATGGCCGGATCGTACTCTGGTACCTGGGCGGAGGCCAAGAAACGTGACGGACGTAAACTGGTGCCTTGGGTGGACACTATAAAGGAGTCTGACATTATTTACAAGAAAATTGCCTTGACGAGCGCGCACAAACTGACCAACAAAGTAGTGCAGACTTTACGTTCACTGTACGCAGCCAAGGAAGGAACTTCCAGCTAATTAAATCTGTAATGACTCCCGAACTGTTGCACCCAACAAACTCTCAGCAGCCAAACTTCATCAGGATTCAACGTTTTGTAAACTTAAGTTGGAGAGAAAAGTACTACAGACTCACAGGTTTTAAGATCCAGTGCGGAGCTGGTCGAATTAAGGAGCGACGGTTTTAAAAGAGTGGTCTGTTTTGGAAAATGTAGATGTGAATCCTGTACATCTTTAAGTTAAACGGAAAAGAAAGAAATGGAGCTCCTTCGCTGTTCTGCAGCAACTTGGTTGTTTGAATTTTTTTTCCCTCCACTGTATCATAGTTTAACACAAAACAGAATCAAAAAATGTTTATATCTCTGACAAAAAAAAAATCTGTTTAAAGAAATAAACTTAAAGTGAATGTTGGAAATTAGTCTGTTGATGTTCTTAATAAAGTGACCTTGGAGTTTAACCTAGCACCGGATGGATTTCTTTAGCTTAGCTCCGTTTCCAGGGAAATAAACTTTTAAACATCTCCTCTGCTTTGTTTTACTTCTTTTGTGCTGTAAAATGGAGTTTCCTGGACATAATTTATTGAGTTAAAGCAGAGCATGCAGTATCTGTTGCCGACATGGAAGGGAGTTTTTTTTTGTAAATGTAGATTTTGATGTATTGGGTCAGAGTTTGGGTCTCTACACCCCACAGCGGGACAAGGGAACCCCAGCATGTGTGGAGGAGCAAATACTGCAATAAATTTTTTACTTCTCTTTGTTATTTGTCTTGTTTGAATTTGACTTTGATTTTTACATCTTTGGAATTATTTTTAAAAGATAAGCTAACCTTAGTTGTTTTTTGAAATTATTAAAAAAACAACGTTTGTAAAGGTGCTGTTGGCTTGTCTGCATTTTATGACTTAAATGTTAAGATTTATTGTAGATATCTGCCTACTTATACACTTCCTGGTGTTGGTACGTTAAAAAATTTTTTTTGAAAGTCTCTCATGCTCACAAGGGCTGAATTTATTTGATCAAAAATACAGTAAAAAAACTCTTTAAAACGGCTCTTCTATTTTATTATATTTTAAAATGTAATTTATTCATATGATGGCAAAGCTGAGTTTTCAGCATCATTACTCCAGTCTTCAGTGTCACATGATCCTTCAGAAATCATTCTAATATGCTGCTTTCATGCTCAAAAAACATCAATGACAATGGTTTCATAACATTATAAATGTCTTTACTGTAAAGTTTGATCAATTCAATGCATATTTGTTGAATAAATTATTAATTTCTTATTTTTAAGTGTCCTGACCCCAAACTTTGAATGGTGTTATGCCTAGTTGTTGATAATTTAATAAGAAACAGAGTTTTCCCAATGGTAATATTTTACTGGAAATCGTAGATTTCAAAATTTTGGTCAATTTGTTCAAGCTGTGGTTAACTAGGTCACATGGCCTTCTAGCTCCTCACTTGTAGTTTGTTTCACCATCTAAACCAGCTGGAGTTGGAACAGCTTGAAATTGTGGAAAACCTGCACCATCATTGCCTGCCTTGAGTAAGTGGGAAATTAAACAATTAAATAGGGGGGGAAATATGGGTGTTTTTTATGGCTAATGTAAAACTGACACTGTAACTAAGTTAAAACTATCAAACTATCAGTATACTTCTTTGGATGATCATACATGTATGCATAATGCATACATAACGAGCCTGGCCAAACTGGTGTTCAGATGGGTATTTCAGCCTAAAACGCACACAAACCTCTCTAAAAACCATCCACACATCAGCCGCGTAGTCTGGTTAAGCTGTTTTTTCCTGCATGGGGAATGACTTATATTTTCCGAAGGTAACAAACTTTTTTGTACCTCAGGGAAACGTTGCACTGAAGCGTACACTGACCTTGAAGTGACTAATGGAAAGATGTACTAAATTTGCCATGATTTACAACTTTGTTTGTCGTTTAAAAAGAAAACTGGGTTAATTAACCCAGTTATTTATCAGTATGACACGTGATAAAACTCGTTAAACTTCTACTGATATGACTCAAGTTCTTTTGATGCCCAGATTCATAAACCAGGTCCACGCCCATCAAACGAAACAAAGCAAAGTCGGGCGACTCATGAGGACGTTCACTCTTTACGTCTTCAAGAAGTTAAAAAAGAAATAGCATGCGTCAAAACACCCTTTCACGGTGCGTTATGGACGTTATCGAGCTCGAGTCGTTTTTAAACAGCCCTCCTCGTGGATTCAGTACCGAGCGCCGCGCGGGCTGCACAGTCGTGAAGTGGGATCAGGAGAACAGCTGCGTGTTCATCGATGAAATCCAGTCTAGCAAAGGAAACGTGATTTTCTGTAATTCTCCAGGAAGGTAAATGGATTCAAATAACGTCATATGGTAATATACATGTTTAGATATAGTTTGCTTTTTTTAATCCTTTATGGCGATTTTAGGGAAATCACGGTACGTACTTTGGGAGAGTACACCGATTTGAGACGACAACTTACCTCAATGACAATATACATACTGGTGTCTGCGTGCACCAACACGACGGTCGAAGAAAAGAGAAACAGAGATGTGCCAGGTATGATTTCTTATTGCTATTAATATTTCACACAGTGAATGTCTTTAACCTGCTTCTGTATATTAACTCCGCAATTAAAGGTAGGGTAGGCAATTTAGCGGCTAGCAATAGCAAGCTAGTTTTGAAAGCATGAGATCCCACCCTCCATTCAGCCAGAGCGTCCCCTAAGCCATGCCTCCTTCAAAACACATGAAATGCACACGTCTGCACTTTGTTTCCCGGCAGACCGAAAATAAACGGGTCAAAATCACCATACAGTGCCTTTGAGACCTCACAATTTCCTAAATAAAAATCTGAGATTTTCCATTTAATTTAATATGTGTTGTATTAAGGAGACCTTAGGCTGTTAGAAATGCATATTGGTCAAGCTCCATCACTTTTTATAAATTAACTGCAATCTGACACTATACGGGCAAACCATAAAATATGTCCACCCTGTCATGGACAAATTCAAAGTAGAATAAATACATTTTCATTGCTTAGGGATTATAAAATGTAGATCTAAAGAAAGATAATGTGTCCCTTTCCCAACAAAACATTCTAGTTAATGGTAAAAGTTTTTTTATAATAATGAAATTACTGCCTAAATATGTATTGGTGACAGGGTGGACACAGGCTTGGTGACAGGGTGGACAATGACAGGGTGGACATTTTTGGCTAAAGTTAGCATTTAATTAGCACATGGTGTACATGCAGTTAGCAAAGTCATTCACTGTTGAAGCTGACTGTGCACTGTTTAAAATATATATTTTGAATTTCTGAAAAGTTTTTATATTAATTAATATTTCACAATGACAGGGTGGACATGTTAAGCTTGACAACACGCAACTACAAACACAATATGATAAAAATTTGGAAATATAAGTGTAGATACGTATTGTGTGTGCAGCAGATGTTTTAACCTCCACTGAAGAAAGACCAAATGGGGCAGGGGGGTCACTGAGAACATCAGTTGGTTTCTTAAAGGAGCGTTAACCCCATAATGACAGGGTGGACGCCAATTTCAGGGACACATGCAAAATGCTTAATATTATTATGAAAATAAAATAGAAATAATCAAAATGACTTGTTTTATTTAATAACTTGTTGAGGACAATAAGTACATTCAAATAGTGTTTTAATTGTATGTCATTTAACCACTTTTTACACTCACTGAAGTTAGCTGAGCAGCATGTGGGACATTACAAAATCACATATATCCAATCAAAGAAAATGGTATAAAATCAGAAAAACACATTTCAAGAGACTTATCATTGTACTTGTATGTGTGTAAATGTTTGGCCACTTATAATAAAACCTCAGAATTTCATTATTTTGCATTATGTTCATGATGACTGAGTGATTGTGATGAGGACACCAAAGGCACTTTATAGTGATATTGACTCAAACGCGAAAATCCGATCAAATTCAACCAATCACATGACGACTTTGACATTCCTGAAGTGTTTCCAGTCAAGTGTACCATATGCATCAGACGTTTAGCCAACGTTCCGTGGGCGTGACGTCTGAGGCTGAGACTATAATTACGGTTATTTTAACATGGTGTGAATGCAGCATAAGCTCTACAAAAGCAGGTGCGCTGTGGTATGGAAATACAGGTGAAACTCGAAACTCGACTTACAGCTTATGAAAACGTTTTCACAATATTCTAATTTTGAATTTGGGGTTTTCATAAGCTGTAAGCCATAATCATCAAAATTATAACACATAAAGGCTTGAAATATCGTACTTTGCATGTAATGATTCTTTATAATATATTCGTTTCACCTTTTAAGTTGAATTACTGAAATAAGTGAACTTTTGCACCATATTTTAATTTGAGTTTCACCTGTATGTTGACAGGCAGGTAGGACATTGTATCGGACCGAATGCAATGATTTGGACGAACATATTTTGGTCCTGAGACTTCAACAGAAGATATATGTACATGTTTTATCATTATTTATCCATTTCAATATGAACTTGAAACAGTGATATTTATGGTCTTGTTGATATTAACATCACTAAAGTGGTAAACATTAGTAAATAGGAAATGCAATGTAGCTATAGGTCACAATGTTAATAGCAAAGACATCATTAAACTTTGACACAGTTGCATACTGTATTTTTAAAGTCAAATGCCTCACCCTTCTTATTATTGTCTATAGATCTCAGATATTACGTGGTGGCGATCAATGGCAGTCATCCAATGATCAGATGGGAGATGGAGAGAGGTTTAGACCAGACTATTTCATCTGTTGCTGGAGAGAGCTATTCAGTTGATGTGAGTTCCTCTGTGGTGGAGATTTGTTTTCAATGATTTATGATGTACAGGTTCAGTGTTATTTTACTGGCAAGGTAAAAAAAAATACTGAAAAGTAAATGCTTTTTTTGTGTGTAAAGGTTGATGTTAGTGCTGCACTACAGGGATGGGTCGGTGAGAACTTTCAAAACCTTGTTGATGCAGAAAAGGTGAAACCCACCTGGAAAGACACGCATTTCACCATCAAGTACTGTTCGGATGCCCTTTTTGACATTCCCTACTGGTTTGGCTTCAGCAAACGACAGTTTAAGGTGTGTTTTAATAATTCAGCAGGCGTCTCTGATGGGTGTATAGTATTGAGAATGTGACTGGGAATCTGATTTTGCAGATCTCTTATCATGGGAGATGAGGTCAACATCCAAAATGTGAGACCCCAAACATCTACTGAAAACTTCAGTCTGTGGAATTAAAACCCACAGATGAGGAGACCATGAGAGCTGTGGAACTGTAATTCATTAAAGACTGTTTTATTGTAAATAAAATGTAATTTTGCACATGTTAGCAATGATACATAAGATCATAAAGAAATGGAGATCATAGGAATTTAATCTTAATTTTAATTCTGTTGAAGCAGTAAGGTTAATTTCATAAATACAAACTCAAGGTAGTTATAGCACTTTTTAAAATGGGTTACATTCGTTACTTCACAGTAAGTACATTCATTGCTTTAAATGGGTCATATTATGAGGCGAGTGATATTATCAACGAGTGGATCTCTGAGCTGGTGTGAGTGGAGGCGGGGCTAATTTGAATATTTATAGAACGCGTATACTAAATGAGGCAAGGGTGTAGAGTTCCATTTAAGCTATTTTATGGCATGACTACATTTTTCAAGGAAAGAACATTTAAATGTGTCATTTTGGTGATTAAAGATGAGTTTTAAGGGATAAAATGATCAACTAGAGACTTTAAGCAAGCTGGATAATTTTGAATATTTCTGATGTCACAGAGCAAAACTATATTTCACCCCACAGGAAACCCGCATTCCAGTGCATGAGCAGAACTTGGTACCTTTAAAGGCACAGTAGCAAAAAACTGACAAATTTAAATCTAAAGTTCAGAGAGAGGTGTGAAAATGGTCATGAAAAATGAAAATATTCAAATTATAATAATAAATTAAAAATTATATGCCCCTTTAAGACATTTATTTTAAAACCTTTTACTAAGATGGTACTAATAAAATCAGCCTTGTGATTTTTTTTTTTTTTTGATTTTTTTTTTTAATCCTCTTGTTGATTTTTAAATGTTTATAATATGTATATAACATTTTGCAATTAAAAGCTTTTATGACTCATCAATGTGATCAATGTTTTACTCTTTTCTTGTCACATCCTCTGACTAACTGACAAACCCTTAACTGAAATAGTTTATCTACACCGATCGATATACGGTAGTCAACATTTGAAGTGGACCAAAACCTTTCATCAAAGTTATACATTAATTTTTAACAATACCCGTTCTTGTCTTAGGACATCTTTGATGAACTGTTTTGATGCACTTTAAATGTTGACTTCTGTATTTCCACTCTACTGTTTCAGCTCAGGGGAAGTTAAATCTGTCTGGCACCGTTCATGGCAAGAGCAGAAGGGTTGATGATGCTTTGGTGATGGTCTGAATGTATTCTTTGTAGTCATTGCTGCCATAGGTGAGCATCAGGTGATTTATGATTCCCACAATACACATGAGTGACAGGAAAAAGAGAATTCGTTTCCCGAACAGGAAGCCAGGGGTGCTGTCAAGCATACAAGGAGAATATATGTCAACAAATTTGGTGTGTAAAAACAGTTGGATTACACAATTTGGTGAATGGACGTTTGTATAAAGTAATATCCAGGGTTGAAACTGTTTAGACACATTGATCTTATCAAAGTTCAGCCCGTTTGGATTGGTTCAATAATATTTGTAATTAGATTAGCTAATGATGTTGGGAATGCAGAACAGCCCACATTTGTCTTATGTAGTTTTAAGGTTAGTGTCTTAAGAAAAGTTTACTGTACAGTTGTAATCCAAATTATTCAAACCCCATTGCAAATAAGGTTTATTGGCAAAATTGACAGACGTTTAGCTGTTTGCAATGAACAAATCATTGATTCATCTCAAAATTTGGGGAAACCAAATTGGGGTAACATTTGTTGTGTTGAGCTATTTAAATTACTTCTGTTTATCAAACAGAAGTAATTGAAATAGCTCAACACAACAAATGTTTCTAGTGGTTTCCCCAAATTCAACTGAAAATGCAACTTTTAATGACTTCTGCAGTCTCAAAACTATTCAACCCCTTCATGGCAAGCATCTGAACACCGTTTTGCTGTAATGACCTGCTGCAAATGAGATGTATAACCAGACACCAGCTTCTGGCAGCGTTTTTGAGGAATCTTAGTCCATTCTTCATGAGCAATGGCCTCCAGTTCAGCAATATTCTTGGATCTGCGTGCTTCTTGGGTCTGCGTGCTTCAACTGCCTTCAAATCCCAGCAGAGATTTTCTATGGGGTTCAAGTCAGGTGGCTGTGATGGCCACTGTAGAATCTTCCAGGACTTCCTCTGCAACCAAGCCTTGGTGGAATTTGAGGTATACTTGGGATCATTGTCCTATTGGAAGGTCCAATGACACTCAAGATTCAGCTTCCTTACTGACAGCATGACATTTTCTCCTGGGATTTTCTGATACTTCAATGAATCCATCTTGGATTTTTCCACACGCTAAAGTGTTCTTTTCAGCATATGCTTTATTATTCTCCCTCTAGACATACCGCTGATCCATAGGGCCGAAATGGAAAATGCATACGTTTAGTACGCGCCTTACTGTGCAAGCTGAAACCTCAGTCATTGTTGACAGTCTTGCTGCAGATCTTTTGCAGTCACTCAAGGGTTTTTCTGAACCTGCATTCTCAGAACTCTGGTTGCAGCCGTTAATAGCTTCCTTATTCTGCCCTGTCCAGGTGGTGTAACCACTGATCCTTTCAACGGTGTCTCTAGGAACATTTAGTGCCTTCGCTATCTTTTTGTTTCGTGTTCCTTGTATGTAAAGGGCGATGATATCTTCTCTTAACTTTTTGGACCATTCTTTAGACTTAGCCATATTTCTAACATGCAGTCAAACGTGACATTTAACAAACCTAGCCAGTTCATATATGTCATGTGTTCTAGCTCAGGCACACCTGGTGCAACTAATGAAGCTCTTGATTAGTTGCATCAGGTGTGCTTGAGACAACACCTGTTTTGCAGATTTGTGCTGTTGTGAGGGATTCTATTCAGGGGGTTGAATAATTTTGAGACAGAAGTCATTAAAAGTGAAATCTTCTGTTGAATTTGGCGAAACCACTGGAAACATATGTTGTATTGAGCTATACAGCTGAAAGTTTGTATATTTTGCCAATAAACCTGATTTGCAATGGGGGTTGAATTATTTCATTGTAAACAGTAAAAGTTTACAATGTTTCAGTTGACTAATGCAACTTTAGCACAAGGGGAAAGTTTTTTTTTGTTTTATGTCCAAACCGGCTTATTTGTTCACAGTGGATTATGACTTTTTAAAATTGTACCTCTGGCAAGTTTGCCCCAAGTAGCCAACAAAATACTTCTGCCGGACCACAAGGTAGAGAATGCCAGAAAAGGCAGCTGGAGCTGTAACAAAAATAGTTTATGGTTATAAAATGACTTCAAAAATGTTCTTATTATAGTTAATTTGGCTACCCAGCTAACAGGGAACGTTCTCAGAACTTTGGATAATGTTCTGGAAAAGTTATAAACAAACATTCTTTCAGGAACGTTAACAGACCTTTCATTCAAATGTATCTGTTATTTAATAATGTTCTCAAAATATTAGCACAAAAACATAATTTATACATCATTCATGGAATGTTTTTTCCCCTGAAACATTTTAGTTGGACATTCTATGTTTTAGAATGTTTTTAAAACATTTTAAATGTTTGCAAAATGATACGTTGGCATAATTAAGAAAAACATTTTTTAAACCTGAACGTTATAAAAGTTCATAGAACTTTCCAAAATATAAATTTTATAACTTAATAGGAACATTAGTAAAACATTCTTAAAACATGTCTGTTAGCTGGCTAATTCCCAAGAAATGAATGTACAGTTACTGTACAGCAGTGGCGGGCCGTGCATTTCACACCTAGGCCTTCAGTGATGTCCAACCTGAATTAATAACGAAAAACAGTGAAATTCCTGTTTTTATTTTGCACCGGCAGTTATAGGGTTAATGCGGTGAGTTCGGGAAAGGCTGGGTAGAGAGAAACGAGCGAGTGCGTTCGGCTGGCTACAGTGGTTCTTGCGTTCCGATTATAAATTCAGAAAAGAAAACTCCCTTGTCTTATCCTTCAATGGTTACAATAGTATTAATGTTTGAAAAAAGAAGTTGCTTCGATCATAAATTTACAAGTAAAATTAGGAAGAAAATATTATGCACGGACAAAAACGGGGGCAAAAAAATGCATTATACTCACCAAAACTACTGCCTATTTTTTTAATACAAAATCCATTCTAATTTCTTTCCTCAAAAAGACTTAAATTACTTGGATGTACAGGTTGTCTGTGCGTTTCAGTCCCAACAACCTTTTCTATCGCCATCGAGGCTATATAAAGTGCTGAAAGTCGAGTCTGTCCCGTCGTATTTCTGGCATGAGTTTTAATTCGCTCTAGTGCTGAGAGTGTCTGCTCGACAGAAGCAGTAAACCGGGAAAACACCGCAAAACAAGACGATGTGTAACGTTACAGCCGACACAAACTCTCACACAGATTTTTGAACGATATCAATGAGATCAGCGCGACTTTTGGCTTTAAAATCAGTCCTGGCATAACGTTACATTGCAGTCAGTTCTGTTTTTACCCGGACAGATCGATAGAGTCCCGTGACTCTGCGTAAGCTGAATAAAGCTGAATAAGGGATTTTTTTCCGGTAGGTTTGAACCTGCTGGTGGTCGAGGAAGGAAAGAAACATTAATTTGTGGGTTGAAAAACTATTAAATCTACAGGAATATATTTTAGTTTACACAGTTCGCTACTGATGCGGTTAGCTATCTCTGACTACCAGTAATAGTAGTACACGCTCTGACCATCCAATCAAAGGGCGTGAAAATGCTTACGTTATTGTATGCCTGCTAGATGGCCCCGGTGCATTCAACTCGAAATCTGATTGGCTTATTAAATCTGACTGATTATCTGATTGGTTAAAGCAACAGTTTCATTGCCATTCATATTAAGCTACAGGCGCCCGCACTATCGATTCTGAAGGCCTCGAGGCAGATATATTTGTCCTGGCAACACATGATGACTGAAATATGATTGGATAAAAGCGCTAAAATAAACATACACTACTGGAAGCAGCGCAACCAAGAGAAAAACTATGACATTACGAGAATGGACTATTGGGAATCATGTAATACTCATTCATAAAATATATATATTAAAGTTCAAGTCAGTGATTCTGATAATGTTTAGGCCAGCAGAGAAGGCCTTGCTGGCCCTGACGGCCCACCACTGCTGTACAGGTAATTTCTCTGACTCATAGAATTTTTATTGGGGCTGACTCACATTATGTATGCGTCGGTTGGTTAGCAACAGGATTACTTCTTTTTTTTTTTATGATGATGATGACAAATATTTGCATATGGGTCAGCATGAATTATTGGCAGAGAAATGCAAACCATTTCTATCACATTACAAAAGGGGTAGTTTCTGTTATCCTTCCACCATATAGTGAACATTGATGATAAAATAACAAAAGCACTTTTAATTCTATATAATGTGTTAATTTAGTCAGAATGTGAAAAAGAAATGTTGCACCTTTTATTGATGAAAGTGTTGGTATGAATTAATTCATGTACCTTGGCTGAGGCAGATACCAGCGCACCACAGCACTGCCAGAAATGTGGGGTATGTATCCATGCAGTTTCGACTTAAATTGTGAAGTAAAAAACAATAAGTACATAAAGCATTATGAAGCAGTTCATTCAATTATAATAGCAAGCATAACTTTTTATAGTCTCAAAAACTAACTCTTATCGTCTCCGTGAACTCCGTCACGCAGCGGGTATTCCATTTGACCAAACACTGATGTACAAAATGTGCTGATAGTTCTTACATCAATGTAGCTTTGAGAAATATTGTGAAAGAGTTGTTACTTCCTCTCTGGTGGTGGTTCATGACACTTTTTATGATTGAATCTAAATTGAGACAAACAACCAAACCAGAACCCAACAGTCTTGAGATGCAACTGATAATAAATGCTTTCAGTTTGGTATATCTGCTTAAAGCCCACATTAGCCCAATTTACTTTAATGTAAGAAATGTTTTGAGAAATGTGTTTAAATAAATACAAAAAGGCTTTCAATTACAGACAGACCAGTGCGACCCTCGTGCAACATTAAGATTATGTAAATAAAGCAGGAAGTTAGTTTCACCAACAGGAAAATGTGGAGCGGTTATGCAAAAGTCGTCACACCATCACTATTTCATAAATAGATTCTTCTTATATATATATATATATACCACTCCTTTTCTGGTGTGCTTATAGTCATTGATCATCTTAAATTATTTCAGTTAAATTCCATAGTGGATGAACAGAGTGTAAACTTAAATCAATACTCACTTTGCACAGGACAAGCGCTCAAAAGCTGTAGAATGTTGTTTAGAATTAACCCCTGTGCACTCTTTTTCAACCTTTAGGGCAAAGAACACTAAAGGAGAAGTCAATATATTAGAGATTAGGTATTATGGGTATTTTAATGAATTTGCATGTTTATGTAGATGCTAGTGTGGACTAATTCCTTCTAGATGTATAAATACAGCACTATGTTTTCAAAGATGATCTGCATAAACATCATTCTAAATGTCTTACCATTCTGAACAACGCTGAGAAGAGTGACCAGCACTAGCAAGATAATGTTGTCCATCACTTCAGCATCCATGTTCTCAGAGTATAAACCTCACCAGGTCTGTTTCAGCACTGTTGGTCTGACTGCTCTCTGATCATTTTAATATAGATAACATCACTAAACTGATGCGTTTCCTGGTGGGAGGGCCACTAGAACTCACTTCTGCTTCACTGTGGTGCATTTGGTCAGTTTGAAACAAAATATCTCAATGTGAAAAACCGGTTCCTGGTATAGCTGCATTTCGTTTTACAGCTCATTCGATCAGCTATTTCAGGACAAAATGCAGTTTAACCAACACACACTGAATCTAAAGTGGAAACTGACAGTTTGTTGATGTTACTGTTACAGACTGCCTTGGTCTTAGCTGGTTTAAGCTCTAAATGCAAATATGCATATTAGGCTACACTGCATATTTTGGGTGTCTCCTCATCAGCTTATTAGCAGTGAGGTGCCATGTCCTGACATGGTTGTGTCAAATAAGGGAAACATCCAAAATGTGCATTTTCAGAGGACCTTCTTGATCAGTAGTCCGTACTTCGTACGTCGCTAACTCAGTTAGCTGGATTTGATTGTTGGCGATTTGGCATGATCTTGGATTGTTTGGTTCTTCGACGCTCATCCTGGACTTGCTGCCATAGCAACAGTTCTATAAGCTTAAACCTGCTCGGGAGCAGGCTTATTTCATGTAAACAAGATTAGATTGCGGCTTTATGATACGGGAAGTCCTTTAGCGCAGCGCGTTAGAGTTCTTTTTGAGATATCGTTTTTCTCGTGACTCGTGAGAGTGTCATTTACATCATTCATTTGTTGGAACCACACATTTAATATTCGACTCGTCGGAGTCTGGCTTTAACAACAGCACAAACTGTGTGCATTGCCCTGAGATTCTTTGCAAGTCCCTTACGGAACAAACATATATGGGATTATACTGCAAAATAATGCAATGTGAATGTATGTTCACACAATGAGTTACCGATTTCTAGTTCCCATATGCTTTGCTTCTGACTGTTAAAGGAGAGCAAGTGTTACAATTAAGAGTTATTTAATGTGTTTTCTTCAATATTAATATAGGGGGAGATCTTTTAGATTTTAATGTTCTATTATTTTTAGAAATTAAAAAGTTTTCTGGTATGTGTGAGTTTCTGGGGTCCCACCCCAAAAGCTTTTGGGGGTTTTCAGATCAAAATACTACTTTTTCTGTTGAAAAACTATCAACATATGCCTCTTGCAACAAATAAAAAGGAAAAGTACTACACTGCCCACCTCTGTATCCAGGGGCGTCAGTTTGTGTTGAAACGTGGTGGGGACAAAAGATCAGATGAAAAAACATTACAGCAAAATATTGAATATTTCAAAAATATCATCATCAAAAATGGGCATAGTGTAGGCCAGTCAACAACACGAACATACTCAGCATAAAACCCTCAACAGTGTCGACTGCACATGTAACAAGTCCCTGCAACACCAGCTCAACCGAACAGTGCCAAAGCACTGTAGAAAACTGCAGCGTGTTAAGTCAATGATTACAATGAAATTCATACATAAAGAAAACACACCATAAGCATACAATGCAACATATCTGCATCAAATAACAACAGTGTGGCTGTTTGTCATGTTCACAGAGAGAGAATGTATAACTTGGACAAGAAGAAACTGTTTTCAAGAATTTGTTCAAGTTACTGATCGGGGCCTGCATGTTTTTGGGTCATTTTAGAATCAGTAATAGTTTATTTTGGTTAAGTTACTTTTTTTGGACAATGTACATTGTTTCTTTCTGTATCTAAACTGCATTGCATGTTTTATTTTGTGCAAATAAACCTTTAACATTTCTTGGTTGGCTTGATTTTTCAGAACATTTTAACCAAATGCTTTCAAAAAGTGGTGGGGACAAAATCAGCCATTTCAAAAAGTGGTGGGGACATGTCCCCAGCGTCCCCAGTGTAAATGACACCTATGTCTGTATCACTTCTTTGTGCAGACTCTTCTGTAGGCCTAGATGTGGACTCCTGCAACTCACATTGCAGTCAGAAATAATAGGCACAGTATAAATTAGTATAAATCATATGAAGTTACTTGTGCACATACAGGTACTTCCTCCAAAGGATACTGATCTGAAAGGGTTTCTTCACTGTTCTGTGCAATGGAAACAAATGGCTATTACAAAGTGTTGTACTTTCGTCCCATTTGATGTAAAACGTTTGAGAAAGTCCACTTACTGCACGTTTCAGCCACCACTTTCTTGGGAACAGATTAAAGTGTTGGCGTATGTAAAACAAAAGAATGTCATTAATGAACCACACAGGGAAGAAATGTGATCAATAACTCATGGCAAAATCAGTCTATCAGTTTTCACTTTCACAAGTCAAAGCAACTCATCACTACTCAAGATTTAACAGTTTAAATGACTGTACCAGCCATTTGGATTATAGGATTATAATTTACCTACTTAATTTTATTATTTGACAGTTTAGTAAGGACATTTAAATCTGTTGCTGCTACTGGTCCCTGGCTGCGGGTCTGATGAAGATCTAAACCCGGGATGCCCTTCACAATGGGTCGATTCACATTCAACCCAAGGTTTGCAGGACCACCACCTGTTTTTTTGGGGGTTTTTTTTGCTCAGCCTTCTTGGTTGCTGTTATTAACAGACAAACACATGATTTAACAGTGCTTTTTTTTTTTTAAGAGACTACAGTATAAGTATAGCCTACCTAGTAAATATTATTATTTTGTAGAATATTCTTGTACTTCACCTTTACTTGTTCCCATGTTCTATTGGACGGTGGCTCTGACATTAAAAATTAACAAAATAATTATGAAATTATTAAAATACTAAAATATATACTGTAATAAGTGTAGCTCTTGATCTGCTGCGGAGAAAAATTGAGCGCGCTCTTTGGCCATGGTGAGCAGCCAATAGCAGCGTTGCTGATCAATGTTTCTACTATCGATACATATCCCCTTTTAAACCAGCGCATGAACGCGCAATTATCTCAGATAACTCTATCCAGCTATACTAATCTTAACCGGCAGGTGTGTTCGAAGAACCTAATTAGCCAGATCATGATTAGGCCGATGATATCATCTTGGATGTCTCATTTGATCTCGGATGTTTTAAGCAACCTACGAAGAACGGACCCCAGGACTGATGATATCTGCTCCAAACCCATCCAACAGACCAACTCGTATTGTCACTTTTATATTTAAACACTAAATATAAGTTAGTCAACTTCATGCAGTTCACCAGGCCTGGTGAATTCAGTGTGCTGATGCACAATACATCACCATTGTATTCAATTTGTCATTTTTAACCAAAAAGGTATGCACCTCTAGATGGAAATAGCATCACAACATTAATTTCCATCAAGAGGTGCATACATTTTTGGTGGACCTATTTTCGTTTCATTTTAGTGACATGGTCGGTTTACTGTCCAATGTTTTTTTGTGAAACCAAGACTACTTCAATATTGCATTATCAATCATAATGATCATTTTTATATTGATTTGAATATTGTTAAAGGGCAGTTAATGAGGAAATGGACATCTTATTGGTCCAAATGTATTTTGCACGATTTATATTTTGCAGCAAATACTTGGAATAAAACAAAACACTCCTGTACCGAAAAGGTAGATTTCAGTGAAAACATTAACATTCCTATTTGTAGAATTGCTGTATTTCTGTTTATATCGGTAAATGTGAATTAAAATAGCAATTTTTTTATTGGCTAGAAATTGCTCTTATATATGTCAGTGGCAGTAAAGTTCACTTTCCCCTTCAAAAAATAAATGTCACGGACAAGCATTAATGTCCAGCCCTGACACACAAAATCATGTATTAACTCTGGAAAATGTCAATTAATGACCAAATTAAAACCAATTGTAGGATTTCAAACATTGTGAGGGTGCTTATTACTCAAAATCAAATGTCATTAACCACACTATATTCAGTTTTTGAGAGCATTTAATGTGAACTGCTTAAATATTGTGATAACCATAAAAAAAGGACAACTCAAAAAACTTTTATAAACAGACATCTGTACAACGCTGTACAAACCTTTACAGTTACTTTGTTCACAATTAGATCTTCAAACATTGCATACACTGCACCATTTAAATGTTCTTTAGTTTTCCCAAGTAGATCAGACAAAATACGAACTGATTTCACTCAACGAATGATGAACCACACGCTTTCCTAAAATAAAAAAAAGTATCTCTTTCCAAATAGAAAAAACTACAAAGAACAACTCTTAGAAACAACTTGAGACACCAGACCAATCTCATGGTTTTTAAAGTCTAAAAGTCTTTTCTTAATCAGAAAAATATATCTAAGCCATTAAAATCATTGTTCTCGATGGGAGTCTGGCCCATCCCTGATTGTATATATTCATCAAATATAGAGTCATTCGTAGAAGATGAATAGTTTAAAGTTGCTTCTGGAACCACAGTTGCTACTGAAGAATTTTGCTGTGCGCTTCCATTTGTTGTCTCGCCATTCTGGCCATTGTTCAACATCTCCAGGAGACCAGTGCTGTCAGGTGAGAGGTTGCTGGCGGTCGTCGCAGGTGACAAAAGCTCAGCGAAGAACTGGTCATATGCCGGGCTGTCGTAAGCCGAAGTGCTAGAGGTGACGGAGTAGGGTGACGAGAGGGCCGTGCTGTCCGGTCTGGGTGCAGCTTCTCCTCCGCCTCCCAGAATCTGGTTTAGCTTGGCCAGTTTCTTTTTCTTGGCCTTGAGCTTTTTCATTAACTTTAGCCTGAGGGCTTCTGTAGTGTTAATGGGCTGCTGGTCTGCTGAAAAGCTTGGAGTTTTCTTAACAGGTGGACACATACCACCAGGAAGAGTGACTGGTTTGTGTTGAGGCGGTACAGCAGGATTCGCACTAATTGAATTTGCCAATTTCTTGGTTATGAAGCCACCAAACATGTCGGCCGGCTTTGCTGGTAGAGCTTCATTGTCGCATTTCAGACTGAGTTTCGGTTTTGGAGCAGGAGGAGGAGGTCTTACTGGTGTAGAATGGAAGGATGGATGCCGTTGAAGTAATGAGGACAAAAGTGGTGAAGGTGCATGTACTTTTGTAGCCTCTGATGATTTCACCACAACTGGATCGGCCACAGGAAGTAGGTCCTTCAAACCAGAAGGTTTTGGAGGGTTTGAAGGTTGACAACTGGACAAACTAGATGCTACTGGAAGACTAGGGAGAGTGACCGGCACCACGGCTGGGCTCTGGCAAATCTGAAGATCCTCAGTGACTCCGTTCACATCAACCAGAGTGAGGGTCACAATGTCTGTGTGTGACAGACCCTCAAACGTGTCCAGTAATGTGGTGCTGCCAATGGATGCATCCAGAGTGCTGACAGCACTGGAGTCTCCCACAGTGAGCGCGCTGATGACACACGTGTCATTGGCCACAGAGTCTGACAGTTTGTCCGAGAGTTTATCATCGACATTTGTGACCGCTGAGGGAGCTGTCAGTGAGCAAACCTCTGAAGCTTCATCTTTACTGGAGTCTGCCTCCCAGAAAACAATGTGAATTTCATTGGCAGGAAATGGAAACCTCTTGTGGATGTTGCAGTAAGGGTGTTTCAAATCGTCGAGTTCGATCCACAAGCCTTTAAGACAGAACACAGACATGTAAATTAACTAGGATTATATCCTGTCAATCAAAAGGGGGTGGAAAAATGTGTGCAACTCATATTGTTTGTGAAGAAAATCTCTCTTTTATTGAATTTAGGGCAAGTTAACACGATAACGCATTAACAATTAAAATTCAAGGACAATTAATATTCAACAATTTTATTGATCCGACTGTACTGATGCTATTGAGAACTGAACTCAGCTGGACGATGACCTCATTTTATGAAGAACTGTTTTTTTCTCTCTATGAAATTAACTTATTTAAAGGGTAACTGTCGCCAAAATTGAACCTATGCTTATTTGTTAATCTACCCAAGTCAAACATTCGTGTAAAAGCATAATTAGAATGGAAACGCCACTTTTAAGATTTTCATTTTCGGTCAAAATGCCTTTTGAATGGGAGTGCTGACTTTGGTAGATTAACAAAAAGAGCCTAGGTTCAATTTTTGCGACAGTTACCCTTTAATAATTGATGATCTTTACAACGGAAGTGAATCAACACTGAACTGACAAATGTCCGAAATGCATAATTGTCCTGTTATCACTGTAAAGCTACTTTAAAACAATCTGTATTATATAAAGCGCTATAAAAATAAAGGTGACTTGACAAAAGCAGTCTTTATTTGACCGAGTTGTACACACATCCACCATTGCTGCACTGAAGAGAATGCCTCCCAAGCGTTGTAGGTGTTGTGTGGCTGGATGTACATAGCTCTTTATTTACTCCCGAAATCTGAGGCAGCCGCTGAAGACGAGGTGGATTCATTTTGTTTTCAAAGAAAACGCTCCCTCAACTCAACCGAAATTTTTTTATATAACGTTACTTACGCACTTCTTATACTGCGTTTACTCCGCTCTTACGGTGATTTTCTGGAGTAAAACTGATGCTTCATCTTCTGTGTGATGTACAATAAACTTTATTAAACTCAGTATATTTTTGATCATCATTTGGACGGGGTCCGAAACAACAGGCTTGTAGGCTAAACAGTGGATACATACAAGCAGATGACAAATACGTTATAACCGTAATTAAACTAAACTATATCTGTTCCATCTCCATACAGCATATATTCTCTGACTCTGTAGGCATTATTGTCCGACTCCGGGTCGAAATAACACCGTTACTGAGAGTTTCTGATATTATCATTATTCCGGGAGATGAAATTGTCCTGAGACTGAGCGCGAGCTCATGAAGCTCCGCCCCCTGTGCCGTCCAGCAGCAGCTTATTTGCATTTAAAGGGCACACACAGCCCATTTTTTTCTTAGCACCAAAAAGTGACAATTTAAACATGCTGTAAAAAAATTATCTGTGGGGTATTTTGAGCTAAAACTTCACATACACACTCTGGGGACATCAGAGACTTATTTTACATCTTGTGAAAAGGCGCATAATAGGTCCCCTTTAAGTTCAAATCATACATTTTTGGGATAAACATTTCTATGTTTTCCAGAGCAACTAATCAGAGATAAAAAAAAATAAAAATTCACCAGAAAAATTGTCTGTAAATCCAAGGTTTTTTTTAGCTTATTTTTTAGGCTCAAAAGGCATCCAAGCAGGAATGATGTGGTGTTTTTAGCTCAAATAAAATAAATCATGTACGACCTTATAGATACCAGTACCTTAAGTCAGTTGTGCTGGAAAAAAATGCATGTGTGAAATATAATTACAGTCAAGAGAAGCGTTTTCTATTTTAATCCATTTTGAAATGCAATTTATTCCTGTGATGGCAAAGCTGGATTTTCAGCATCATAACTCCAGTGTCACATGATCCTTCAGAAATCATTCTAATATTCTGATTTGTTGCTCGAGACATCATAATCATCAATGTTGAAAGTAGTTGTGCAGTTTAATGTTTTTATGTAACCGTGATAGATTTTTTTTATGGATTCTTTGATGAATAGAAAGTTTAAAAGAACAGCATTTAATTGAAATATGAATACTTTGTTTTGTAACAACTTTTGACTAAACTTTTGAATGGTAGTGTAAGTAGATAAGCTAATGAACTCAGAATCAAACTGGAGACTCACCATCGCTCTGACGGATCCAAGTGACGAAGTGCTGAAGATGCTTTTTGTACTGGATAACAGTGCTGACATTGTAGTGCACGTCCTGGAACTCAAACGAGTATTTAGAGAGGTCTTTCCTGGGCAAGCCCTCCACAAAGTGCAGTGCAAACACAGGGGACAACCTGCAAAAAAAGTTAACAAAGACAATTATCAATCAACCACAATGACCAACAGTTTCAACTATTCAATTGTAATGAAGCAAGGGGATAAGGAAGAAAGAAATAAGGAAATTTATAGTTATTCCAACTCTTACCGTTCAAGCAACATTTTCCTCCTCTGGTTTTTGCGGTTGCAGTTACTGCACTGAGTGCGGTGGATGGCTTTTAGTGGGTGCCAATCATTCAGAATCTGAGTTAATGTAGTAAGAGTCTTCTCCACACTGCAAGACAAAGGGAGGGTTGTGTTACATGCGTGTGTGTGCTTGACACCAAAACAAGTATCTACTAAATCAAAAAACGTTTCATCACCAAATACAAATGATTTAAAAATAAAAGAGTAAATCCTTACCTGTCGCTTACAGTATAACTACAAGAAGTGCACTTAAATTCCCAACGGACAGTATGCTGGAAAAGATCCTGAGCCCACTTGTCTGACCGTAAAAGGAGTGGGAGCGCAAACACAGGTGTTTCCTGCTGACCTGCATGACAGAGAAAAAGATGATCAATCAATACAAATGCCAAGCAACACATTGAAAATAATTATTTTATGAGCAGATGTTTTTACCGATTTCACACTTCAGTGTAGGCTGGAGGAGTTTGAAGAGTGACAGACGGTGCGCAGACAGCTGCCGCTCTGCCTCATTCAGGACATCAGCAGGGACTCTAGTTACCTTATCTGCAAAGAGAAAAACAGGCAAGCTCTTAGAAGTAAAAAATTAACTAATAAAAACCTTTTAATTTCATTAAAAATTTAAGTTTATTGATATATGGTAACAAATCATTAAAAAAATATAAATTTATCAAATTGCCCCTTTTATGCTTTTACATTTCATGGAGTGTGTAATAGCTTTTTCTAAATGTAAAAGTTTTTAAAGATCAAAGTGCACGACAAAAAGTCTCCTATAAAAAAATGGATACTGCCGAAACGAGTCATCAGCAATTCCAGTCTCACTTCCTGTTACATATCTACGTAGCAATGTAAAAACTGCCTATGGTCTAGCCGCGTTCCCACTATCGGGCCAAAAGCGGGCATGCTAGTGCATGCCAGGGCCAGTCGCGTTTCCACTGGCACTTCCGGGGCTTGATCGGGCCTCGTCTGAGCTTCCTCGGCCAGGGTTTTATTTGGCCTGCCAAATACCTTGGTCCAAAGCGGGCCAGCTCAGGCTTGAGAAGTGGTCATGAACAGGGGCGGAGTTTATCTGAGTCAGGAGATGGCAGCGCCGGATGATTTCATATACCAGCTATCATCAGCTTTGAAGACTTTCATTCTTTAATCACTTAAATCATTTTAGCTCAAAACTCACTTCCAGACAGCAGCGTTTAAAATAACCTCGTTTGTGATCCGATGTGGATTCTGGTCACTGTACAAGGCAGAAATATTTATATGCGATGCAAAAGACTATGCACGCTAACCATTACCATTTTATTTGATCTGTCAGTACGTCTCATCTCTTTATACCGGCCTCTCTAATATCCATATTTGGCTCTGCACGGGTCATAAAATAAAGCAACTCCGTTTTTTTGGGAGCTTCCAGTGTTCCTCTGACTAAAAATATAACTGAATTGGGATTGCTAAAGCTCCTCAGGTCTTATTTTTGTTGGTAAACTTGTTCTAAATGTGATATAAACATACTGTCCTGTGACTACAAATAAACAGAAGCGGCTGAACAAGTGTGTCCTTTCTTTTGTGAGAGAACGGTATACCACTTTATTTCTGTGCGACTAATGTGCAATCTTGACAAAATTAAATGTATTATGATCAATGTATCACTTAGTATAAAACTGTGGTAAAACATCTATGCTTGGGTTTTAATTATTTAGGTAAACAACAAAAATGCCAACAAACGTCCACTTTTATCATGCATGTTTTGCAATCTCACTAATTTCCAGTTATTTCTTTCTGATTAGTTTTATGATAAAACTTAAATGTTTTGGTGAAATGAGTGTGTGTGACGTTGTTCCAGAGGAGCATGCTACTGGCGTTTTTTTTTTAGTGAAGCACTGCGGATCTTGATATATATGAATACATATAAATAATTTTAATTTGTAATATAACTATATATTAAACTCCCATAACATTATACAAATACATATGTGTGGCAACACAAGGTCCCTTAATCCTTTTACCTTCGCACTGTTGCTCCTTGGCTTTTAGACATGCACATGTCTTATCATATGTAGAGCAAAGGTTCCAGATGGCAGAGTTGCTGCAAAGCTCTGATGTCAACTTGTCTATGAGTTTTACATTCTGACATGAAGCCTCTCTGATGGTCTTGCAGTTCACGAGCATCACCAACAACGAATCCAACCAACACAGGTTGTCCTCATTCTTCCAGAAGAGATGAGGTTGCACAGGAACCAGCTCTGATGATTCCATATCTACATCCATTCCGAAGATCTCCTCGACCTCATCTTGAGTACTAGATACACAAACATCCTTCTTGTCACACAGATCTAAATCCTCATGGGTAGCAACAGGCAGCTCTTCAAGATGTTGTTCCTCAGTGCCCCTAATAGAGACAGTCTTTCCAAGTATTGATTGTTCACCAGCATCCTTTGGAAGGGTGTCGTCAATGACATCAGCACCACATGGCTCAGGCTCCGACAAAATATCCAGTTTCTCCTCTCTCGATCGCTTTGGAGGGGTGGATGCATCATCGACATCGGACAGGGAAGAGATGTTCCTCTTGCATCCATCTTTAGACAAACCAGCACGCACATCTTCCAGAGATCTGCTAACCAATGGGTAAAGGCACTAAAGCGACAGAAAAACACACCACAGATGTAAATGACCATTTTACTGGCCCATCAGTCTTCTTTAAAATGAGTCACAAGCATTAAATATGACAAATATCATTTTACCAAAAACAATACAGTTGGTCAATATCACAAAACTTGTCAAGAACATGTTTAGCATCTCATACCAAAATTAAAAGGACAATTATATCTTGCAGTAAGTAAATAAAGGCTAACTTTAGAACAATATTTTTTTCCGCCACGTAAAATTTAATTCGATTTTAATTATATTTATTATAAAATGTATTCATAATATTGACATTTTCATGACAAATTAAGCACATTTTCCCTCACACTGTAATGCAATTTTTTACTGCAATGTGCACATGCATTTTACTTCAGATTTTGAGCCACAAGATTTTCAGAGGTGATTGTCATCACATATATTTTATTATTATTATTAAAATCAGCAGCATAAATCAAACGAGGTACAACACTACCTTACTGTGAAAATACAATTTAAATGTTTTATTTTTCCCAATGTCTTTTTGAATTGTAAATGCCCTTTCACAATGAACGTGACACGAACACAAAAGTGGGAAGAAAAGCGGCGACAAATGGTGTTCACACCGATTGCAAAACGATTGATTGCTTTAGTCTAATTCATGCCTGCACGATAGGTGGCGCTGGCCGGAAATGCATTTTACGCCTGCACACTAGGTGGCGCAACTCATTATTCAGCTGACCATCTTTGACCACTGAGAAGAAGAATCACTGAAATGTTGGTGCTTAGCATCAACCACGAGCAAATTTCAAAAAGCGTTTTTTTGCACTCTTGAAGGGCACTTTGGGAAGGGGACGCCATTTTTAGGAGCGTTCCAAACGAAAGCGAACAACTAAATCCCTTCACGGAGGGCCCTTCCACTGGTCCGTTAGCAAAGGGAACATGCAATGGTCACTTCAAGGAAGTGATTTAATAATTTATGGTTATGTTCTGCCCTTCGGAGTGAGTAGGGCATAGGGATGCTCACTTCTGATTGGAATTTTTGCCCCATAGAACCATTAAGACATCTGCGGGGGAAACATCTTGCACAGTCACGTCCCTTAATCGCCGCGCTCAGTGTAAAATAGTCTTAAATTTCACAAAGCAAAATTATGAATTATTTTTAATTCAATAAAACAATTTAGTCCTTTTGATTTTAGGGTAAAATGACCCAGATACATTCTTGACAGGTTTTTGTGAGATTCACACGATTATCTATTAAAATGTCAGTTCCTGATAATCAACAGGGAAAAAAAAACATTTGTAATGTTGTAGAAACTCAAGCGTTAATGGATAACCGGCCTCACCACTGGATTTGTACAGAGCATAACAGTCTCCTCCAAGTTGAGAGCAAAAAAGCGGAGGGCATTTGTCTGACCTTTTACCAAGCACCAAGGACAGTTCCCAGGTGAGGCATTTCTGTCTTCACACTGTAAAAACCAAAAACAACAGATGAGAAATCACAGAAAGCAATTGTTTTAAAGACAACATAGAATAGAATACAAAGACATGTGTACAGTACATAACTAAAGTGCTTCTATGACTATTCTTTCGCCTTTTACATCACAGATTTCCGTGTTGTTTCTCGTTTGTGGTGGGCATCAAATCAATACAATTGTCCATACAATATAGAAATAATTTGGAAGGTGACAGGGGAGCTTTGCACGAGTGACAGAGGGAGAGCAGAGAACTGAGCATAACTGACTTTTCCCAAATACCCCACCACTGCTGGGGTCGGAGCCCCTATACCAGTGCCTTTGCTGTTCATTTTCACGCCACTGAAGTTTCCATTCTTTGATGAGTCCTGCTGCCATAAACTTGACATAACCTTGTCACCTGGCTCACCGCCTGAACACACTGCAGTGAGAAAGAATATTTCATTTCTGAGACATCAACTGACCCATTCCAGGCTGATACACAAAGCAAACATTTCAAACTACATCCACATTTACTGAAGGAAATACAAGTGCATGTCAGTCAGTAAGAGAACATCATTTAAAATCAAGATATTCATTTTTTACCATTCATTTGCTATCATCTTTTCTTCCATATTATGATATCTGTATATCTGATTGGCTTCTCAAACAAGAAAAAAAAAATTAGGGCAGGACTTGATTTTGTTCATTGGAAGTTGATTGGATCATTGTGGTTTGCTACTGCTTAAATCTCATGTGAGTGACAGATTGCCACGCCCTCGCGCCAGTAAACACGTCATCAGAGAAGAAATTTTGCAAAAGGCAAGTTATTTATATTAACTATTTAGGCTCATTAACTTTAAAAAATAATTAATTTGCACGGGCAATTTTAATCGTTTATAACAAAAACGGCAATATTCCATAAGAAAACACAATAATTGTCCTTTATGATTTCATGGGGACTTTGAGCATAGTTTCAGGGCTAACGTTACTTTACAATCAGCGCGCGACTTGTTTTTAGGCCAATCACAATGCAATATGCAAATATATGTTAAAACGACGACCAATTCAGAATGCAAATAAATCATTTCTGCCACAAAGGGTTTTGAATGCAGAACGTTCATCAGCTAGTTTATTTCAAGTGATCTTAAATTGATAAAAACTAAATTAAACACACCACCCAAGATTGAAATAATCTGCTAAATAAACTGTTTGGGCTGAACCAGTGGCGGAAGTGTAATACTTAATGTTACGGGTTTATAACATACCCTGACCAGAATGCTGAAGGAATAACACGTTCTGCCTTGCAAATACTGACAGCCAAATTATTGGTTTTCAATCGATCTTGTACCGTTACCGTTTTCTTACTGACATTTGAGTTTGTGAACAAGCATAGCGTCGAATACACACGACTCTTCCGATAACTGCCTTATTAAATAAAAACACATACGAAGTATATATCTACACTTTAGATATTTAAATGTTTCTTAGCTGGCTAATTTCAGGCGCTAACAACCACGGCACCAGTGAGCTGAGATGACAAGCAGATCGCCAAACGTTACATCTAAAATATTGCATTCACAACAGATGTACTGGGCGCAAATAATATGGACCAACACATACCTTAAAACCAGATCGAATGTTGACAATTTCCACACAAGATTTCATAAACGCATTCGGTAGTTCCAGCACGCCGGTAGGAGACATTTCAACGTGCATGCTCTCCGTCGTACGCTTAACGTACTACTTCCGGTTTTGTAGGAAGACGTAATAAAGTTTTTACAAAGCTTCTTTTACAGCACAAGAGCGCCATCATCTGGACAGTCTGCGTGCATTAAATTAATTAGGCAGCAGCAGGGATTGAATAAACAACAACATCAAAACACCTAGGCTATAATTAACAGTAGAAACACGCAAATAGACAGGCAGAAATGTGTTAAATGAGATATAAATTATTTAGAATGTTGATTGTGTTTGTAAATATAGTGTAGGCTAAATAAAGCGAGGTAGACTTTAAAGCTAATTTGAGCATTTAACATATTGTTACCCACAGTTTCTCTCTCAAACTGTATTTGTATTTGCACCTCGCGAGTGTAATTATATAAACGAATGGAGAGAGCAAACAGCTTAAATAATACGTTAATAAATAAACATACAGATAAAAGATAGGAAAATTCATACATTAGCCTACTTTTAAAAGCAGCTGTTTTAGCGTTCAGTTTTCATATTTGGGTAACACTTTACAATAAGGTTTAATTTGTTAACATTAGTTAATGTATTAACTAATAATGAGCAAAAATTGTTATAGCCTATTTATGTATTAACCTAATCTTTGTTAATAGTTCATAAAAATACTGTTAATTGTTTGTTCATGTTAGTTCAGTGCATTAACCAAAATTAGTAAATAGCCTACTTTTTTTATTTATAATACAATTTATAATTTTGATTTATTGTAATAAGGTGTTAGTCAATGTTGAAATGAACATTAACAAATAGGCATATTAGCCTAATAAATGCTGTAGAAGTAGGCTATTGTACATTCTTAGTTCATCCATCCATCCATCCATCCATCCATGATCATTTGTTGTCGTATTCCCTTTGACGAGACAGAATAAGGGCAATGGAAAAATAGTAAACGGAGGTGTTACAAAATGCACATTTATCATAAATAACGTAGGCTTTGGTGACTCATTTTCTGGATATTAATTGTTTGGTAAATTAACGTATTTACCTTACCTATTATTACTTTTTTAAATATTTGTATGCCTTATTAGCTTGTTGATTAAATAAAATCGACCCCAGGAGTCGGTAGATTTCTGTTTACTGTATCTGGACGCAATCGCTTTAAATAAACGTTTCTGTCCTAATTAAAACTTTTTTCTCTCTTAAACCTTGTTTTTTTATGTGATATTTCAACAAAAGTATGCATACCACATAATTCATGCAAGCTATTTAAAAAAAAAATATATATATATATATAATTAGATCAGCATTTCTTATCGATAATACCTTTTCAGTGTCACTCGGTAACAGTGCCTGCTCAGTAGGCTACAGCATATGCCTGTGCGTCTGTGAGCATGTGCTCGAGCGGCGACGCGCCTGTATTGAGGAGTCGTCTACAGCTGCTCTCTTGTGAAACAATAGAAGGCTATATGGGCATCAATTCCCCATCAGGCTCCCTTTGCGGTTTATCTGCGCCCCTCCGTCCTACTCCTACACAATACGAATCTGCATAATTTCCCCCCAAGATTTATCCATTAACATGCATAGGCTTTGGTTCTTTCGTGTGCTTATGGTATGCCATTAATTTTGTTTCTAAACTATGGCCTAGATAGAAATGCATATGTTAAGCTATTGCTGTCTTTTTTTTCCATTGCATCAGTGTCGTTTCTATATCTGTGATAGATAGATAGATAGATAGATAGATAGATAGATAGATAGATAGATAGATAGATAGATAGATAGATAGATAGATAGATAGATAGATAGATAAAATAATTGTGCACCAACTTTGCTCTTTGATTTCTACTCCATACTATCTATATTTTATCTGCTCAAATTACTATTGTAATTATGAAATGTAGGTAAATATATCAGTGGTCTAACTAAATATAAATGCAATGATAACGAGATTAATGTTTTGGGAGTGTTAATCTAACACTTGAAATAAAAAAATATTTACCATTGTTTTAGGGTGCTGTCATTGAATTATTCAAATCAAAAACTAACTAACAGATCTGCAGAAAGCCCCTCTGACGTTGTATCATGTTGATTCGTATCGAAACGTAGTAATTAATCAGCTTTTCATACTCAAAAACGAATCCCGCCGATTAAGCCACTTTAATAAATATAACTTATAATTGCATATTTTCGTTAAAATCTGACTTGGATGCCCATATAGTGTTTGATCTAAGAGGGGCGTCAGCTGGACCGACCACTCTTTCATTCAATGTTTTCCACCTCACAGCAACCCCGACACTCCGCATTGACTCACTCATTCATTCAGCACTCCGCGCGCAACACATAGAACACAGTACTACTACAGCCAACATAGTACACACAGCCTTTGCTTTAGCTGAGACAAGAAACACACACATACACTCCGTATTTTGTATTAACCCGCCATTTAAAACACTCGTGACGTTTCACAAAAGGCAGCCAATCGCAGCCCGGCTGTTATTAGGACAATGGAAAGCGCTCAGCCAATCGCAGGAATATTCGCCGTGGCGGCAGCCAATGGAATGGAAGCCCTATTGAGAGTAATGCTAGAGGGTTGAGAGAGCAGACTACTGCGTAGCGCTATTACATCCACATACAGCCATTGCAGTACATTCACTATCCAGACAAGACAGTGGTAAGTGTCAAGCTTGTAGACATTTCAAAGTGTGAGGTAAGTACAAAAATTGCGAAAAAAGGTCAGGAAACCATATGGAATTGAAATTTACCTTGTAAAAAAGCTATTTTATTGGTGAGGGGATTTTTATGAAACGTTAAAAAATATGGTATTATCCCCTCAGAATAGAATAACCGTTTTTATTTCAATTTGTCTTGATGTACACCTTAAAAAAATGACGGAAAATAGTCGGTTTTATTCGAAGGTTGAAATACCTAAATTATGAAGAAAAAAAAATTATTCAGACTATTCGAAATGTAACGTTAAGCGGACAACTAACGTTAGGTGACAGAATTGCGTACAAACAAGGTCTATGGACGGTGATAGTGCCAGCAAGCAGCCATTGCAGCGCTTTATAAGGGATGTCTGTCAGAAGAAGACAGTGAACTATGAGAAATGATAAGAAAGAAAAAAAACTGACAAGCGAAAAAATTAAAGCATAACGCCATTCTTATGTGTATGGATTTATACGCTCGGTGATATTGAAATGACAAAGATACGGGCGGAAAAAAATTACCTCAGAAGCTGCGCTTTACTGTAATGGCTGACTGTACTCGCATAGGAAACAAGGCAAAGCCATAGAGCCATAGACAGGCGCAGTTCGCTTCAACTTTTTCAAATCGTGTTTTCTACTCCGCCAAGCTCAAAGTAAACGGTTTTTGAGGCGGAAAATAAAAATTCAATCTTTCGTCGTTCCAACCCTGGTATTTTGATATTTTTCCGTGCGTGAGAAGGGTGTTAAATTGATAGTTGAAGTGAGGTAGTAATGCGGTCGCGCTGCTCCCCCTTATTGCAAAGCAGTGTAATGGCTGAGCGCTGACACAAAGAGAAGGAGCCATATTCTCAGTGTTAGTGCATGAAGACAAGCGGCCATTGCGAGCCCACTGCAACTGCACAGCACAGACCCAATGTATTACTATACACCAGGCGAATGCACTGGGCTTTTTGCGAAGGAAACAATTTTCGGTCAGGAAAACTGACCGTGCCGTTTGTTTGTCGTGTCCAAAAGCGAGCAGGAATGCGGGTGGAGACATTTTAGAGGGACTTTCTTTCATGAAGACTGCTTTCTCACAAAATGGAAGAAGAAATATTGCCGTCGTTGTTGACCTCCTTTCCTTCAGCGAGACAAGAGTGTGCGCCATTGCTATTTCAACGGTACATAGAGAGAAATGGGCTCTTTTCAACGGGGAACACGGCAAAAGTGAACTTGAATATTAAGAAATTTTACGAGTTTTTCGATGTCTCGCGTACTTTGGCACATTTAATAACTTAAATCAGCTTACTTATTTTGTACAGTTTTAACCCTTTTTTAACTTTGAAAAAATAAGGTTTTGGAAAGTGAGTATTTATAACAACTTTTCAAATGTTTCAAAAGTGCACACAAGACTTTATTTTCAAACGGAATAAACTGGAAGGGACCATGTTTACATCATAAATCGTCAAATTCGTCTCGAAGAAAAACTGCGCTCCTTATATGCTAAATACTAGAAGAAGAAAAAACTAGTTAAAATATGTTAATGTTTTCACGTCAAAAGAACAATTTCGCTCTTCAAGTTCATTTTTAAGAGTACATCGCTACAAATTTAAATAGGATATTTAGGGAGGATACTTTCATACCAAGAATATTTTTTATATGCATGTAAATAAAAAAAAAAGAATTTTAATAATTTTTTTTTTTTTTTATCAATTCAGGATATTTAGGCCAAGATGGGGAAGGATCCAACAAAACCAAGAGGCAAAATGTCCTCGTACGCATACTTTGTCCAGACCTGCCGAGAGGAGCATAAGAAGAAACACCCTGAGGCATCGGTCAACTTCTCTGAGTTTTCCAAAAAGTGCTCGGAGCGATGGAAGGTAAGTCACACCTTTCACTTACATTGTGTTAATGCCATTTCCCTCGCTTTCCAACAATGATTTGTTTTTCATCCGTTCCTCAGACTATGTCAGCTAAGGAAAAAGGGAAGTTTGAAGATATGGCCAAACTTGACAAGGTACGTTACGAGAGGGAGATGAAGAACTACATTCCACCCAAAGGCGAGAAGAAAAAGAGGTTTAAAGACCCCAATGCTCCCAAGAGACCCCCGTAAGCATCTTGCTTGTTCTTTAAGATGCATTGACATTTGTGAAGCATTCAAAAGTTTATAATTTTTTTTAATCCTCTGTTCTATCAAAGGTCAGCATTCTTCATTTTCTGTGCCGAGTTCCGACCCAAGGTAAAAGAAGATACCCCTGGTCTGTCTATTGGAGATGTGGCCAAGAAACTGGGGGAGATGTGGAACAAAACAGCATCTGAGGATAAGCAACCATTTGAAAAGAAGGCCGCCAAGCTGAAGGAGAAGTATGAGAAGGTGAGAAAAGATGCCATGCCTACTAATCAGCATAAAAAAAAAAAAAAAACAATGTTAACCAAACGTCTCATATTCCTTTTAGGACATTGCCGCCTATCGCTCTAAAGGCAAAGTAGGAGGCGCCACAGCCAAAGCCCCTTCCAAGCCGGACAAGGCTAACGATGATGATGACGACGACGATGATGATGATGATGAGGAGGATGATGATGATGACGACGACGATGACGAGTAGATAAATAACGTTTAGAGCTTAGCTTGTTGTCTATAAAGCATTTAACCCCCCCTGTACACTTTATTGAGGCCATAAAATGGGTAAATGAAATAAATAAAAAAACCTGAAAAGCAAAACAAAAAAAATAAATAAGGCTGTGTATATGATATGTTTTTAAGCTGTACAGTTTCTTTTTTTTTTCCTTTTTTGTATAGTTAACACTACAGAAGTGTCATCTGTGTTCGTCCAAATGTCCCAAACCTTAATTTAGTTTTTGTTTAATTTCTTAAAGATGGTTCCAACACCACTATCCTTACCTGGTACATTAAAAAAAAAGAAAAGGGGGTTGTAAAATTGTCTTGGGGTCAGTGGAGTTTTAGACGTGCGCAGCACACAACCTAGTTTCATGTGAGGTTGTAGTTCATATCTTAATGTACTTTTGTTTGTTTACTCTTTTTCCAGATCAAATATTATCATCATTAGTAAATGGCCGTATCAAAGTTATTTTACTGTATTTTGAATACCACTGTAATTGCAGAAATGATAAAAAAAAAAAATGTAATTGTTTTGTTCTGGTATGCTTCTGACATCAATAAACTTTTTTTTTTAAATAAAGAATTTTCCCTACTTTCCTTCATAGAATCGGATTACCATCTACCGGTAATTACCACCAATTGTGATAAAAAGCGTAAAGGCATTTGGAGCTCATTGTATCGAACTTAAAATGTAAGTGGATTTATTTCAAATACATTTTAATAAACTTGGATATAAATATTTTTTCTATTTAACTTGCAGGTTTTCATGAATACTGCATGGTGAGTTTTATTGGTTTGTCATATCTAGTCTTATTCATGTAAAAAATTTTTGATTATTTATGTAAATACATTAACAGAAGAGCATCATGTAGGCTACTATTATTAAAAACCTTTTATTTGTTATGTAATTTGTCGTTTTTCATTACTGAAGATTGATTCCAAACTCAATTATCTTTATATGTCTGTATTTATTTCCTAATTTGATCATATTGATCGTTTTATTTGGGCAGTATATTTGAATGTATGTTACAGTACACCAACCAGTGAGTCTGTTTTGAGGCCTTCATGTTTTTCGTGACAAACATAGAGGCTTAAAAAGAACACATGAATGTATCACCAGATGAAAATCTCGATTAATCCGAGCCGCCTGCTGTTCATCTGGTTAAACTGCATATTACGGCGGTATACAGCGCCATCTTATGATTATTTTGTGGTACTGTCATATGTTTATACAGGGCATGACACTTCAATCAGATTAATATAGAGATCAGCAGCTCTACATTCATGCTTTTCATTCCCTTATTTTTGAGCTTGCGTTTTCAGTGGTTAATATACAGCCGTCTCGGCGGGATGGATTTTATTTAGTTTTGTATTCTTTGACATGATGACAAAAAAAAAAAAACTCTGGGGAAAGTCTATGATGCAGACAACTAAACAGCAGAGAAAACTTTTCAACAACCCCTCTCATTATGAATAGTTCATTTCTATTAACTGGTATGTTATAGAAGAGACTGGGGCTAGTTGTCACACTTTTTACTCCAGTGGATATTTATCATGATTTTTTCCCCCTTCATCTTGGCTACAAAAACAATAACATGATTAACATTTATGTAATAACCCATGAAAAAAAAATTAGAGGTAAATTGAAATTTAAAGCAAACAAATATTGTTACCGTTACTTTATAACCCCTGGTGGTGCCAAGCGACCAAAAAGACACAAGTTTTAATAGATAAATAAAATGTGTACTGTTTGCTACATGATTCCCATTATTTCATGATTTCTTGTACAGGCTTTACATTTTTACTTTAATGTTGTAATTAGCAATTAATTTACCTGTGAAGTAGATTTTTTATGTGACAGCTTTAATTACAGTTTCTTATGGGCGGTGCCGGTCCTAGACATCTGGGGGGCCTAAACAAAACTTTGTAAGGGACAAATGAAATAAACAATTTACCCTATTAATAGTAGCATACTATACAAAAATTTTATAAAGTAATCAAATGTAAAAAATAAAACCCAGCAGTCTTCTCAGTATGAATTACATTGATTTTATATTAAAGTTATTCAGTGAAGAGCAGTGAGTGATTCTCTCTTTTTCTTCTGTTTGATTAACATTAAATGACAAAGACAACAGCAGGTTTATTGGCTGCTGTCACTTTAAGACCAAATGCACAGATCTTATACACTGACAAGCATTCGATTACTTCCCAACTGTTTATTTTCACGTAAGACATAACTGACTGAATTTTGACATATTTTTGTGAGTATTTGTAAATAAGCACACGCACGTATAAGTCCAAAGTTAGGCTAGCCTAATACTTGTACGTGTTTCTCTGTCTCAGATCGAGTCGGTCTGTGGAACAGCTTCTTCAGCTCAATACTCTTTTAACTCTTTTTTTGTTTGTTTTAGCCGAGCACAGGAGACTGTAGGCCCTATATTACGACATTCACGTTACATGATTAGACTGATTTGAACTACGTAGGATGGGAGAGTGCTCTGGTTTAAAGGAAAGGAAAGAAATGTGGGATTATGTTTTCATAATCATTGGAAGCCAAAATCAAAAATGAAACTAAAATTCAATTGCTCGCTCAGCCTTAGTCATTAAATCATTGTTGAGAGAAAGGGGGCCCCTGTGGGCTCTGGGGCCCTATGCAACTTACGTACTTTGCGTATAGAGACGACCAGCACTGCTTATGGGTTAAGATTAAAATTAATGGGTTAAAAATTTTTTCTAATGGCACATTAGACTAAATCAGTTATCTGCATCTCTGCATAAGCAGCTCCCAATAGGGGTCACCATTCAAATGAATGCTAATTGTGTGTAAGACTCCAATACAATTATTATGTAATTAAAATACATTTCTCGGTGAGTAAAACTGTCTGTCTGTCTGTGTATATTATGGTAGACTACACAACATTATAATATTATTTTCAGAATAAGATCCTAACAATCCTGGATCAAGTCAAACAGTCAAAACGGTAAAGTCCTGATAACTGAGTAACCCACGTACGAGGAACGGGCTCCCGTCCCGGTCTCACCTTCAGGTTATCAATCCGTTTGAGCTGTATTTGCCCAGGCCCCGCCTACAACACATGCACTCATTCATTAGTCAGCGTCTTTCCGCGGCCATGGCAACATCAGTGGGCAACGGACTGTGGACCGCTCGAATGTAAAAGTGCCTCAAATAAAGGTAAGACATTTACTCATTCCCATGCAAACGTAGAACAAAACGTAGAACATATCTGTCACATCGCATGTCCTTAGAAGGACTCATAAACTAACAAATGGACTTCGTATTTTGTTTCCTTGCAAATCCTTTTTGTTACCAATGGTGGCCTAACGTTACCTACATCTTAAGCATCTTGCACTGTTGCCTTATGGGTAATGTAGTTCCCTACTGCAGTTTTCGCTGATTGTCTGTACTCTGTCAAACAGAAAACAACTACAAGTCCCTTGCGAAGGAATATGTAAGAGGGGTGGCGCTTGAGCTGTTTTTACATACAAACACGACTTGATCAATTTGATTTTATTGGAAAAAATGATTGAATGATTGAAGGGAAAAAAAAGAAATGTATTTTATTCAAGCGATTTAAAGTGTCCCAAACAGTATTTATTATGTGCTTTTACGTCATGTGTCCAACGAACAAAATGGTCTTATTTTTGACTGTCACTGTGTGGTCAAACCAAAGTGTAGTTAACGTTACAGCTTTGCATCCAAACCCGTAGATAAATCTTGTGATTGTTATCAATGAATAAAGATTTAGTCACTGCGTTTTAAACCTATGCAATAATATTACTTTATATTTATAACCTGATTTGATTGGTCCTAGTAAATTTTGTTTTCGACAAAGAGCAAGAAAAAACATTTTATAGATGCCAAATGGAAAACCTATGTATGGACTAACATTGCAACCTTCAATATAAGGTTTTTATATTAATAAGAAACTATTGGACATCTAAAAGTAAGGCATCCTGATTGATATCTAAAATTTAAGATTTTTTTTTTAAACTAATAATTTAAAGAAAAAAGATTAAAAGTAATTCTACATAGAAATGTTTACACACTACATACAAGTTTAGAACAGAATAGTAAATTGAATTTGCTTGTTTTTTAAATGTTATAAACATTTATTATTCTTACACCAACAAATCCAACTAATTCTATATAAGTTTTGCTCTACAGATTCCCTGGCACACTTTACTCAAGCAAAATAGTTTTGACACAAAGGTTGACTTCTAGCATCATAGTACTTTAAATAGCTTTTGGGTTGTATTTTGTTAAATATTTTAAACAAAATAAAAGACGAGACCTGACTTTACACTCAGTGAGTCTGGAAATGTGCAGACTGCAGAGACATTTTAATGCTGCTCTAGGTGATTTGCCAGAAAGTGATGTGCTTTACCCAACTTCACCCCTCATCTGTTAATATCATTATAAATGTTTGATTTGGCTCTGCATCATCTCATCAGGTTATCTGTTCTTTTACATGTTTAGGACTCATGGCCTTCAATCAACAGCACTCAAACCAGCTTCTCTAATGACGCTGTGAATTCCTGTCGCATTGAAGCGCTGAGGCAACATTCGGTTTGATTTCTTTCCCATCATGAATCTGACTGAGATTTGCGACAATGCTAAGAAAGGAAGAGAATATGCACTACTGGGGAACTATGACTCGTCCATGGTGTACTACCAAGGTGTTATACAACAGATCCATAAGCACTGTTTGTCCCTCAGAGATCCTGCCCTGAAAGTCAAATGGCAACAAGTAAGGCTCTGATTTAATCTGATATGTGCTCATGACCATTTATATTTGCTCGAACAGGTTTTAGCTAAATAATATAGTTGTGTTGGTACAGTATATGTAATCTGAAGGACTCAATCCCTCCCTCCCTCCCTCCCTCTGAGCCCAGATTCGGCAGGAACTGGCAGAGGAATATGAGCAGGTGAAAAGCATTGTAAACACTCTGGAGAGTTTCAAGATGGACAAACCAGTTGATTTCCCCAACCCTTTGCCTGAAGAGAGCCCCAGGGGCCCTGATGTCTGGCCTCCCCCAACCCCAGCGGAGCACAGGTAGAATAGGCAGCTGATTACATAAACCCCTGAGGAGTTCTGTCAGCTGCAGAGCATGTCACATGTCTCCTATCTTCATGCTGTCACTACCATGTTCACTCATGCGCTGTTTTGTCATGCAGCACAAAATGGAATTAGCTCAGTGAAAACACATTATACACTTTTTCACACATTTTATATACGGGTGTATGTAGCCTACGTGTGTGTGTGTGTGTGTGTGTATATATATATATGTATATATCTATCTATATCGATGTCGATTATATTTACACACATTTCTTAACGTGTACATGTTTGTATGAACATAAAAAACTTCAACAACTACGGCATAAACTGAACAAATTTCACATATTTAATGAACAGAAATTGAATAATGAGTCCCTGAACATGGCATGTTCACACAGGTGATGAGGGACCCTGGGCATTTTTTCTTCTGGTGTTTCTACTGGCAGTCAGTAGAAAGGTTTCTTTAATGTCCTAAGTTATTGGAACTGTGACCTTAAAGGGTTAGTTCTCAACCTCAAGCCATCTTAGGTGTATATGACTTTCTTCTTTCAGCCAAACACAATCAGAGTTATATTAAATAATATTCTGGCTATTCCAAGCTTTATAATGGGAGTGAATGGTACCTTAGATTTTGAAGCCCAAAAAAGAACATCCATCCATAATAAAAGTAATCCATACTGCTTCAGGGAGTTAATTAGGATTAGCGATGCATTTTTGTAAGAAAAATATCCATATTTATAGCTTTATAAACTAAAAGTCACTGACTTCCAGTAACTTCAGAGGTCACTCTTCTGCAAGAACTAGTCTTGCGTACTGCTGTTACCGAAAGCCAGTGATTATCACAATCTAAGGTACCATTCACTCCAATAATAAAGCTGGGAAGAGCCAGGATATTTTTTATATCCTCCGATTGTAAACTTCGATTGTGTTTGGCTGAAAGAAGAAAGTCATATACAACTTTGTATAACATATAAAACATTGTTTAAACCTTTTCCGATTAAGATCTGTAATAGTTATTTGGATTTTCCAAAATAATTTTTTAATTGAGTATCCTGAATTTTTGTTTTAGTTTTTTTGTTGCGGCGTACAATATGCTGATTTGGTGCTGAAAAATATTTCCTATTATCAGTGTTGAAAACTTTTGTGCTGCTTAATATTTTTATGGAAGCCAGGATTTTTTCAGGATTCTTTTTGTCTGATTTAATGCGTTCTTGCTCAATAAAAGTATTAATTTCTTTAAAAAAAATCATACTGACCCCAAACTTTTGAATGTAAATTGTGATTGGCTAAATCAGTTCAACTAACACAAATTTAGTGAATCTGTTTGCACATGTGGTCACATGGCCCTGATGATATGACTCTGTCTGGTCATAGGGGACCTGTCCAGATGAAGAAGCCGGTTCCTGTATCAAAGCCTCAGAGGAAAGAGTCACCTGGGATGCAGCATCGCGGACCTGTGGGGAGGGGTCAGCCGAACGTCAAATCAGATAGACCGAACACCCGTGACGGCCGTGGAAAATTTCGGAAGTTTGATGGCACAGGCTATGACACCGATCTGGTGGTTGCACTGGAGAGAGATATTGTGTCCCGGAATCTCAATATCCACTGGTATTGTGCCATTTTACTACTAGTTTTACTTTTTATGTACTTCTGATCATATAGTTTACAAAATAAATGTTTTTTTATGCAACTTTAATCGATCATTTGCTATCATTAAATTAACTTAAATCTAGGTCTTTAATCTCACACTGGAGCCCAGCAAATCTCAATAATTTATGATACATTTTGTGAGAGAACACAAAAGGTTTGTGAGCTAGGGAGCCCAACACGTCCTATACTGTATATCTATATGTCGTGGTCATGTGTTAAGAATTCATTCCCTTAATTCACTAAATTATAAACTACACAGTGGCATTTATATTAATATTTTTGTCTTTATGTCATGTGTGGGGCTCTGTAGTGAGCAAATACACAAAAATTTTAAATATATAATTTTTCTACCCATCTCATATTGTTTTTCATCACCATGTCCCTTTAGGGGCTCAATAGAACAACACCAGAGTGAGTAAAGAACTGAATTTTCCCCTTTAAATAATGTATCGATGTGGTGCCGAAATCTGACTCCCTTGCGTTTCCCTACCGTGCAGAAAAATGAGACGCAACAGCATTTTCTTTACATTTCCTAAATTCCCCTTATTTGACTTGGAATTTTTTTATTGAAATTTAAACTGCACAATTATCACAGTTCAAATTTGTATTGAAATTTAAACTGCACAATTATCACAGTTCAAATTTGTATTAAAATTTAAACTGCACAATTATCACAGTTCTTTCAAATAACTGTGATTAGATCAAATAACCATGATCAGATCATCAGACAGTTAATCAATAACTGTTAACATTTAACCTTATAACTGTTAAACACTACATACTAAAGTACAAAATGTGTCAATATGTCAATGTACTTTCGTTTGTCTTCTAAACACAAATAATGATATTTTAATGAAATCTGATAGATTTTTGTCCCTCAATACACACCTACGCAACTACCACTTTGACGCTTCAAAAAGTTAATAAAGAGATTGTAAAACCAATCCATTTTAATTGAACGGTTTAGTCCAAATTTTCTGAAGAGACATGATCACTTGATATGATGAACAGATTTAATTTAGGCTTTCATTCACATATAAACATTCATCAACGCTCACATCAGATATGCTAAACAAAAGTTTGAGCTTCCGCAAAAACCAATGAAGTTTTTTCTCATGTTTCAAGCACGTTCGGTTGAGCTTCTTTTTACGCTGATCAAATAAAAGCCTAAATTAAATCTGTTCATCATATAAAGTGATCGTGTCCCTTCAGAAAATTTGGAGTAAACCGCTCGAATAATATGAATTAGTATTACGATCTCTTTATGAACATTTTGAAGCGACAAAGTGGTTGTTGCTTCGCTATCAATGGAGGGACAGGAATCTCACAGATTTCATTTAAAAAAATCATACTTTTTTTGTTTTCGAAGATAAACGGAAGTCTTACAGGTTTGGAACGACATGAGTTTGATTATCCTCTCAGCATCCAAAAAGAGTTTGTACTTTCAGTTCGCTGTAGCAAATTTTTTCAGATTCCAATCCATTCTGCACATTTTTTTAAAAATCAAAATCAGCCCAGAAAATGTGAAAAAATTTAAAGTTCCTTCTGGGCCTTTGAAGTTCCTTCAAATAGCGATGCAGTGAGTTTAGTTTTCGTACTTCTCCAGAGTGTAGTTGTTGTGTGTTGAGTCAGCGACAGCTGTCAGTCACAGTGGCGGTTAGTGATTCAGTGCTGGACAGTGATTCAGGCAAGCTGTCATGTGTTACTGTTCCTGCAGGGATGACATAGCAGATCTGGAAGATGCCAAAAAGCTGCTGAGAGAGGCAGTGGTCCTGCCTATGTGGATGCCAGACTTCTTCAAGGGGATCCGCCGCCCGTGGAAGGTTAATATGTTAGATGACACCTGATGCCAGAGTTTGACATCTGAGCATACATGCATATGGATGCATAGTCTGTCATATTGTTTTTTGCCAAAATGTATGTCTAATTCTTGTGGTGGTGTTTTTTTTTGTCCACCAGGGGACACTGTTAAATTAGTTTATTATGTAGGACAGACTTTTTTTTTCAACACAAGCTCTCATTAGTACTGTATCATTCGTCACAGATTGAGTCGGGTTGATATATTTCTACTTCAGTTTGTTTTTCACATACCATCTGGTCAACTGAAGTGTTTTTTTCCACAAACCATCAACTGCATCTTTGTTGTTTTTAAAATATGTGCCCGTGTGAAGATGATACCAATGCATGTTGTTTTTAAACTGTCAGGGGGTGCTGATGGTGGGGCCTCCAGGTACAGGGAAGACCATGCTGGCTAAAGCAGTTGCGACCGAATGTGGCACAACATTTTTCAATGTGTCGTCCTCCACGCTGACCTCAAAGTACAGGGGGGAGTCTGAGAAACTGGTGCGGCTCCTCTTTGAAATGGTGAGTGATCTCCAAGGAAGCAATGTAGACACTGTGATAGTGTTTGTCTATTGGACGGCTAAACACAGAATATAAAGAATACTTTCCAAACAACATCAAAAACTGAAACAGCAAAAACATACAAAATCCAATTATTTCAAACACATTTTTGAAGTTTATTTACTGTACCATGATATCTTTAGTATTATTTACAGGTACTTTTATAGCTAGTTAGACAACAGTATAGCAAAAAAGATTAGTTAGTTATAGAAAAAAACATATGCCTTTACAAAAGGCAAAATCAATTTCAGGGGTCAAATATTGCTTCTTTAAAAATGTTGAGCTGATTGTGACCCACTTTACAACAAAACGTCCTGAAATTAATTAAAGGGGATATAACACACAGTTGTTTGCCAATCTCAGGTTAATCTTGAGTTCCTATAGAGTAGTATTGCCACCTTCATATCTCAGAAGAGTCTTTAGTTTTATCAGCTTTATAAAAGACAGATACGCTGCACCGATTCTTTCCAAAAACAGTCGAGTTCCTGGAGGCGGGCGGAGCCATAAGAGTCACGTACAATTCATCATCGCATTATCCCTGGATAACACACTGATTTTGTCGTCTAAAAACAATATGACAGCGCTGCCGACGGCTTCCGTCACCCGAACGAAGCACGTTGATGCTCTTGCTCTTGCTCCGGTTGATGTGTGCACGCTCTCTTCCAGGATAAGTGCCCATACAAGGAATTCTGCCCTTTATGATGTCATACAGGGCAATACTCTGGAAAAAAAAAACTTTCCGAAACCTATACGAATCCTGAAGGAGTGTATTTGGGCACAGAAATACTCCGTCATACGACCAACAATTTTTTTAAAACTTTGGCCATGTTTAGCATGATAATCCAACTCTTTAACAGTGTAATAAGCCAGAATGCATGAAATAGCATTAGACATCCCCTTTAAGTACATACATGATAACATGATAATACAAGAACTGATTGTTGAACTAAAATTGTTGGTCTTGTTATAGTCTTATTTTTTGTTTTAACAGGCTCGTTTTTATGCTCCCACAACAATTTTCATTGATGAGGTCGACTCTATGTGCGGGAGGCGGGGCACATCAGATGAACATGAGGCCAGTCGCAGAGTGAAGTCCGAATTACTCGTGCAGATGGATGGTGAGTTTTGTGTAGTAAACGACCCTGTTATTATGATAGAATAATGCAGCCGTATTTTAACGCCTACCCATGTAATGGCATCAGGTGTAGGAGGTGCTCAAGAGAGTGACGATCCCTCTAAAATGGTAATGGTCCTGGCTGCCACTAACTTCCCCTGGGACATTGATGAGGCTCTAAGGAGACGACTGGAGAAGAGGATCTACATTCCACTGCCCACTGGTATTCTAACACCCTCACACACAAACGCCCATCAACAGGACAACATTCTCCAGGCAGTCACGGCTCCTCTGATTTCTCCATGCATCTCACCCACTCATAAATGAACCTGCCTGACTAATTTCTATCCGTTCACACTGTGCTGTGTAGTTCATTTAGTTAGTCATTACTCACGAGCTTTCATTGTCTGATGCAATTCTTTTGTTATAGTTAAAGGGCCTGGATTTTAGAATTTCAAATATGTTGGAAGACAAAAATTTCATATTTCAAAAAGGTCATATTTCTCCCTGAAACCAAAAGGACAAAATTAGAAATTGGATAAAAAATTGTTGATTATTTCTAGGATTTTTGAAACTGGCATTTTTCATGATACTTAAGCACATTTTGAAATTATTAATTATTTGAATTTTCATTGCTGATTTAAAATAACTTATATTATAACATTTAATTTAATTAATATATATATATATATTTACCAGATTCTATGGAAAATAAGTCGTACCTGATTATAAGTTGCACTGGATCAATATTGCATTGTTGAGAGAGAAAGAATACATTGGTCACATAAATCATATTTTATTAATTTTCAGAAATAATGTAAAATAACATTATAAACATGTATTAGTTCCCCTCACTCCACAAATCCTTTCAATTTAACGGTGTTCATAGAACAGGAATGAGAAATATAAGTATAAAACAAACATAAATTATTGTTGAATTCATTGTAAACAATATTTATTAAAGGCAAACTAAATGACCAGTATGTGGGGAAATGCGCTATACAAATAAACTTGGGCTCGCATACCACTGTCATTTAGCTGGAATCCAAATGTATTGGCTTTGTTTTGCTTTACTTTTACTATAATTGCATTATACAAATCGCTTTGGAATATAAGTCTCATCATGTTTCAGATTATTTAAAAAAAGTGATTTATATCGGAAATGTGGTAGTCAAAATAATATTTTAAAAGTAAACCAAGCATAATCATAAAAAAAAAAAAAAAAAAAGACTTTCATCAAACTATTACTGAACTCCACAGTTGAAGGACGGGTAGAACTGTTAAAGATCAACCTACGGGAAGTTGAAGTGGAATCTGACGTGGATCTCACCCTCATCGCCGAGAAAATTGGGGGTTATTCAGGAGCTGACATCACCAACGTCTGCAGGTACAGTATGTTTTCAGGATTACAGATAACACCTTGTCCAAACTAAATGCTTCAAGCATTATGTCATTTTTCTGCCCTTGGTAAAAATGTAATACAGTGCAAAGCGACAAAATCACAGCCAAACAGACTCAAGCTCAACCGTGGCTACCTGGGGCCCTTTAGTATATTTTCCATTCATTTTTCCTTCAGCATTGCAGAAAATTCCTGAATAGAAGAGTTATCTTGAACCAACCCAACCAGCTCCAGCTGCTTCAGCTAAAAGGACAAAGTGTGTTTTAAGAGGGACTAATCTCAAATAGCACTGAAAAATATATGCTTTATAGGTTTTGTATTTGCATATTATATTACATATATATAAAATAAGGTCATATTATTAGTCTTGATTTTTGTTTTAAGGGTCTACTAGAAGTTTTTTTTTTTTACATTCAAGCTTGAAAAATAATCATTTTTCAAATATTTACATTGGTAGTTAATCAGCGAGTTACATAACTGTAGAGTATGATGCATTGTTGGAAAAAACTAACCAACTAGTTACCTAAAACCGTAGTAACATGGTCGCACCTCTGTCGTTTGAACCACATTGGTTCAATAATATAGGACTGTTGTTAATCATGTCACGCGCAGGTAGAGGAGTAATGCTGTAATGAACGTGGCACCTAATGGCCTGGTTTCACAGACAGGGCTTAGATTAAGTCAGGATTAGGCCTTAGATAAATTAGGACATTTAAGCAGCTTTTATAAACGTTCCTTCGAAAAAAACATGGTGTGCATCTTGAAACAAAACAATGGCACTGACATGTCAGTGCATGTTGCTTTCATTTAAAACAGATCAAACATGCATTTAAGTCTGGGACTAGCTTGTCTGTAAAACCGGGGGTATGACTACTTCACTGGGTTCCCTCATGCATCATACTCGGGGATCCCTTGTGCATTTACACCGCTCTTAAAAAAGCGGCACTGATTGTTGACATGCTAAAATATATAGACTGAAACGATATAGAATGCTCTGCATGTTAGCTTGCTTATTGTGTCCAGGAGTCTTTGTCTATTAAAGTCCATATCATTCTAACAAGCAGTGTTGGGTGTAACTCATTACTAAGTAATTATTACTGTAATTACATTTCTTTTCCCTTGAAAAAGTAAAGTAAGGGATTACTCTTATTTTTCTTGTAATTTAATTACAGCTACTTTTATATAAATACTGTATACTATAGAAATGTTGATGTTAAATCCACTTTTTCTGATGTTAAAATGTTTGTTTTTAATGTAACCTTCTCCTTTTAAATACTTTGGTCAGTTCAACTAAAGAAAGTTGAAAATGTAAAAAAGCATAATAGGTCCTTTTTAAATGAAGCTGTGTAAGCTTTAAACATGTTGATTTGACTAATGAACTTGTGTTTGTTCTCTCAGAGACGCATCAATGATGGCCATGCGAAGGAGGATCCAGGGTCTGAGTCTGGAGGAGATCCGTGCTCTTTCGAAAGATGAGCTGCAGATGCCAGTCACCATGGAGGACTTTGAGCTGACACTCAAAAAGATCTCAAAGTCCGTCTCGGCTTCAGACCTGGAGAAGTATGAGACCTGGATGTCCGAGTTTGGGTCTGTGTAAAAGACAAACGACAGCTAAAAGACAAGTGTGAATGTGGGAGAGCAGATTGTGGACCAATACTTGGGGAAAAAAAGGCACGATTTTATGTTTCTAGACATTTTAATATTCAAATATGCTACTGATAACTAGTTAAACCAGTGTTCAGATGTGTTTGGACATGTTTGGACCGAGAAGAGTTGCATAAATGCACTACCGATCTGTGTATGGCACTGAGACACTTTTATTTGTTTCTAGCATCTCAGTTTCAAGTCATTTCTAACTTTATTTTCTTCTAACAGATGGAAATCACATGATTTGCTAATGCTTAAGTTTCAAAAACTGAAAAGCTTGTGAATTATACTTGACAAGGGAGACCAGCGTAATCCTGGTACTGTACTGGATGTGTTTTTAAATATTTAATAGTGTGTAGACACTCGTAGGTGCTGTGTTCTTTTATTTGCTTTACTTGATAGTTCTAATAAAATTAACATTTATTCTCTACCTATTACATGTGTTCTGTCGAAGAGTAATTACCTGGTGAAGTGGATATACTGTACCTACAGTATTGTTAAGTTAACGAAAGTTATCATGAGCATTTTAATGTTTGAAGCGGATGTCATAACAAATGTCATTTGACCGGGAAGATTTTAAAACGATCGTCTCATTCATAAATCCGTAAGATCTTACTTTCATGCTGTGGAAATACAAACCAGAAGACGGAACACAAGAAGCAGTGCTGAAAAGGGGCGGGGCTACATAAGGTCTATAGCACTGAACAAATTGGTGTAGAGTTTACTTTGAAACAATTTTCACAGTACATTTTACAAAAAATAAATAAATCTTCAATTGAATTAAATGTAACATTTTGAAGTAGAAAGAATGAAATAGTATCTTTTTTTACAGTGTGTACATGGTTTATCAGTGCATAATGTTTGATTTATGTCATACAAGAGAGACATTTTTGTCTTCATAATCTTTCATCAGAATACAATAACTTGCTCCAGCTCTGAAACAACTTTCTTTTCGGCTGATCTCGCTAAGACTGTGCGAGAAATTAGATCATTTTAAACGATTAATTCAAACTCCACCCACTTTGTGTGATCTTATACATTTCTGGTGGATAAAATCCCACTGCGCTTTGTTTCTCCTGTTTCACTGAGAAATATACTAACATTGCAGAACTAAAGTGGTTTGCACTTTAAAGTCGGTATGAAACGAAAGTGGGATATTCTTCTTTCCTTTTGTGACGTATATCCTAGTGAAAAGGCTTCTCGAGCAAGAAAACAGATTTATAATAAATACTGCAATATTCCATAAAAAGACACAGAATCCCTTTCAAAGCAACTTTCTGTTGGCCATCGCAGCGAATCAACGTGACCAACTTGAACCTGTTGCGAAATCTTTCACACTCATGCCAAATTCCAGATCGCATGAATTCCTTTTGAAATGACTGGGTTTTGCCCGTTAAAATTCACCAAGACACGGTAATTGTGACCGGATCTTTACACACTACAAATTAGAAACATTGTCCAAAATGTCTAAAACAACAAATCCTTAATTAATACTCATTCATTATTGTATTAGATTACTAACAGAAATATAATTTCACAATTGGAATGGGGCATCATCAACACATCTTCTGTTCAAAAGAGGCATTTACGCTTTGTATGACTCCGTTAAAGCCAGATCTGGGTCCGTGATGGGCGATGAAGTAGTTCTTGTGTCCTACAGCAGCAGAAGGGTGTGACTCAGTGGTCAGGAGGGAGGACAGTGGGGGGAGAAGATGACTGTTGTTGTGTGGGTGTGCTGTGTGTGGAATTTATTGTTTTCTGAGTTAATACGGTAACCGTCATGATGTGTTGTCAGCCTGAAGGTTCATGATTGTTATGAAAGTATTCATGTTCTGCTTTTTTATTTTTTATATACCAGCATAGAAGGCATCTGATTAAATTTGGTTTGTCAAAAAGATGCAGGTTTTGTTCTGTTATGTGAATTCATCCTAGAGGGTTTGTGTGGACACAGATGGACGTGGCAGCTATAGCGTATATAAAGAGAGTGTGAATGAATCATAAGTATGGACAACAGTCCGGCCGGCTGACGAGAGGGCCGGTGATGGCATGACGTGGCATGTGTGCAGTGGAGATCGAGGAAGTAGTCAATACTTGTCCTGAAGCGTGGCTTTGTAAAGGCCACTACACATGGCTATGAAACAACCCAGCTGCTCTTATTTACTCTGATGATTTTTCTGCACCGAGCATGTTGTTCAGAAAAACATGACATTTATATAAAACAGCAGTACACAGTATTTCATATACGTGCTCTTAATTTGATGGTTTAATCAAACTTGTCGGGTCATTGAAAACAAATCCCCTCCGGACATCACTTTTAGCCACTACTAATAAAAACAACACGTATAATATTGGATTAAAGGCAATACATTAAAGGTGTTGGATTAAAGGCATATGTTCCGGATGGCGTCAAATGCATCTATTTTTACCAACTGCCCGTTCATAAATGCATTCTGGGGAGATTATCTTTAGTGATATAGATTATATCGTATGTAGACTTGAAGATTTAGTGGTAGACTCAGATCAGTCACTCCTCCACAGCATCTGGCCCCAGACAGATGTAGATACTTTAATGGATTTTATATATTTTAAAACTGCAGAGTAGTTAAATCTGTTGCATTTAGATAGCATAATGTGTACATTACATAATGAATTTGTTCTTTCATTAATGGCACCATTTTACACGGAAGCATTTGATAATGTTGGACAGGCACATGTAAACTAGCCTACTAAACATAAATGCCTTTTCTGTGAATATTTGTGTTTTTTTGTAGAATGGGAGTTGGAATATTCACAGTTTTATGTACTGCATTCTGAGAATCTCACATGACCTTCAGCAGCATCATTTGATTTTATGCTGTTCTGAAAGTTAATCTGGTGGTTTTTAGAGGAAGGCGGCTACTGTGATGCATCTGATACTTCTTTGCATTGTGTGTTTCTGCTCTCGGTTTCAGACCTCAGCTGTGCTGCAGTTTCTAATGTGCCCCAAGAGATGATGCTTTAGTTGGTTGTTGCTCTTCATCGCCAAATTTCCTGTTGTACACATGTGACACCCAGTGCCTTTAGAGAGAACAGAGTTTCCTGAAATGAATAGACACTGTAATATGACCTGCTTGAAACCCTGTGGGACGAGTTTAGAAAGGCCTACATTAGTAGCCTAACATTAAATCTTTGTTGAATTTGATTGAAATTGAGGGCATCTGTCTGTCTGTAGATAGATAGATGGATGGAAAGATAATAGTTTTATTTGTGATAATACAATTAAAAAATCTTCAAATTTTGCTGACATAATCCTTGGCCAGGCTCTCATACAAATTATGAACACACTTTTCGCCATGTTGTAGCCTATATATTAATATATATATTGGAACTGTATTACAATCATAGAATAAAAGTATATTTTATTACTTGTATGTGTAATATGAATGTTATTTATAATAATTAGCCATCCAGCGGTATGTTATTCCCCACTACTACAAAAAAACTGATAACACATGGGCTCATCCGGGTAACTGAAGTCAGCGCTATACGCTTGCTATGAAAGGTTTTTCTTCATGGAAGTTTTGCGTTTGGTCAGCTAATAAAATATTAAAACTCGAATCAATAATTTGTGTAGCCTACAATAATTTAATTATGTCATCGAGGTATTGCGACTCTCTCTCTCATGTTTCATAGAAACGCAGCTGCTGCCATTTTGCAACTATTGATTCTAGCCTACACCAGATTATGAGATAACAAACAGGTAAGATTGTAAAACAGTTTAATCTCAAATCAATATCACTTATCCCCATAATTATTTGTGGCAAAATGCCGGCTGAATGTAGGCTACATTATCTTGCATATTGTAATTCATTGGAAATATATTTCAATAATTATACAAATTGGAAATAATTCATCACTGGTTTTCTAGCTGTACTTTTCCAACATCACCAGACGGAACTGCCGTTTCTGGGCTGCCCGTCATAATCAGTGGCAGAGCCAGAATTCAAATCGCATAGGTCTCCTCAACCCATGTTTTGCTCTGTCCAACTGCTGTGCTCTGACACAGGATATCCCTAAAGGGGAGAGACGGCTAAACAATATCAGACCTAATCAACATTGTTTGTTAACAGTAAGCCAGACATCCTTCTCGATGATATAACACCCCGGCCACGCCCAACATAGCCTACATAAACAATACGCCGTGAGCCCCCAGGCAACATTTCAATATGGACTTATAATGTGTTTTAATCACAAATAGGAATATCAAATGCTGGCAGTAAACTTATGCCAAGTTCAGAGTCAACCCTTAATTCAGTACTTCTGTCATGCACCTAATGGAGTGAAGAACATAAAAATGTAAAACTGCTGTTCAAACAAACCACATAATCATCAAATATTAATAAACGACATGACTAAGTCAGTCGGAAGCCTTGTTTACATCAGTATCATGGACACTAGTGTTATTTTAGTATCATTGAGATACTATTATAGTTTTTTGAATTTTTTATTTTTGTAGTTTTAATTTTAACGGTCTAGTAATTTTGTTGTGCGTTTTTGTCATTGTTTATATTCATGTTTACTTCAGTTTTAGTTTTAATTATTTTAGTACATCAAATTAAACATAGAAATGTTGCTTTGACAACTAGGCCTAGTTAATAAAATAACTTTGAGTTTAATATTATTTAGTTCAAGTAAAGAATTTTTAAATTTTTTATTTTAGTTAACTATATAACCTTGACATAACGAGTACTCTCTCTAAAACTTTGTTATGCATGTGTGTTTGTGTTGTTCTGCCTTTCTTTGTGTCCATCTGAATAATATTCCCGATAATAATTGCAATTATTTCAATTGATATGCTTCCTAACCTGAATCCTGAACCTGACTTGTCTGTCTCAGGTCAGCTTACATAAACAACTTTGACCCCTTGGTGAAATCTAGAAAATCCTCATTTATTTGTGGCCACACGTGACTTGAGGCCTCATTTAGATAATGATCGATATTAGACCTGTGAGAGGATTCTCATTATGCCAATTCTAAATTGAGGTCCTGCGAGGTGGTCTGGTTATTTGCAGCTTCCTGTCACCATCAACAATGTCATGAAACATGAAATGGGGTGTCAAGGTGTTTGGTCATCCTGTGCAGGATGATGTGGGATTTTTTCCCCACAAATGAGGCGGGTTTAAGTGGTATTAGAGGGGGCTGCCCACATGATGTCAGCTAATGATGTCACAGCTGATGGAAAAAGCCATGGAGAAACATCTGTTCAGTTGAGTTGAGGAATATTTCTGGTAAAAGGTAAAAGGTTGATCACTTGTGAGAGGCGATTGTTTGCAAGACACCATTAAAACCACTGAGGATTCATGGGAAAATGTAAACATGAGCCCTATAAGGCTCCGTTTCAAACAGATGAAACACACACTGTGTGTCTCCACCCTTTATAATACAGTGTTTTTATCGCTGTTGTTGTGTTGAGGTAATACTGTCATTACAGCCACACCCGACCGTATATGCACTAATCTTGTGTCTGGCTGGACTTTACACAGGCTTTACAGTAAAACGAAGCCGAATGGTTAAAAACTGTGCGGTCACCGAGATTCAGTGAAGCTCCCCACACTCTTTTAAATGGCAATTTATATAATCTTATGATCCGAAACACAGAAGTAGTGCAAAATGAAACTCATTAATAGTCTTCCTGTGTGTTTGTCATCATTTACCAACCCTTATGGCATGACATTTTTTTTCTAGGAACACAAAATTCTCGCTGAATCTCTGGGCTGTTCTCAGTATAATTGGTTAAGAATGGGTCGTCAAGCGCTTAAAAGACAAAAACACACCGTGAAAGTATTATAAAAGTTGTGTAAATGATTTATATATTATAATCCAGGTCTTTTGAAGACACATGGTAGCTTTTTGAATGTTGTTATGCTCTAATTTTTGTACCTTGACAGAATTAATTTGGAAATGAGCAGCGTGAACATTCTTCTAAACTTCTCCGTTTGTGTTCCATGGAAGAACAACAGAATACGGGTTTGGGACAACGTGACGGTAAGTTTATAATGGCAGAAGTTATATTTTCAGATGAATTATACCTTTAAGGAGCATTATGAATGGCCAGTTTCAAAGCTGCGATTGAAACGGTGGAAATGTTTAGGGAGTACCCCAGAAAGTTTTGCTCTGAGCTGGAAAGAAAAACAGAAAATGGTGGCTGTCATGGCGATTTGGGCAATAGTCACACACAGCAAAACCTGTGGTACTTGTGCTGCAAATGATCATTCAGACACAGACCAAACTGACACAGTAAAAAGATTCATGGAAATGTTCAGACACGTGATGAGGAAGGCACAAACAGGTTTATGTTTAGAAATAATGTAATGGGAGACTAAGCACAGTTTCACACACACACACACACACACACACACACACACACACACACACACACACACACACACACACACACACACACACACACACACACACACACACACACACACACACACACACACACACACACACAAGCAAGCACATGCACACCTCTATAAATAAATTAAATCTAAATTAGTTCCTCACTATTTATTGGTAATCTCAGACAGAACTAGAAACTGGTTACATGATTATTGTGTTTTCACCACAATAAATATTGAGTCAAGGATCAATGTTCAAGGCAGTTTAAAAGTAGACTTTTAACATGTTAATTATCAACCCGAAACACGAGTCCAAATACAATGTTATATATTTTTTCCTGTCCAATGTACCGTTCAAACGTTTGGGGCCAGTAAGATTTTGTTGTTTAAAGAAATAAATTCTTTAATTCAGCCAGGACACATTAAATTGATCAAAAGTGACAGTCAAGACATTTATAATGTTACAAAAGCTTTATATTTCAAATAAATGCTCTCCTTTTGAAATGTTTTAAACCCTGAAATGTAAAATGTATCACAGTTTCTACAAAAGTATTAAGCAGCACAACTATTTTCTTTTTGAGTTGCTGTACAGCTGAAATCTGTTTGCATCATTGAATCATTTTCCTGTTATCACTGTAAAGCTGCTTTGAAACAATAGGCCTATTGTATATTGTAGGCCTAGAGCTACTGTAGCCTATATAAACAACTATATAAATACATATTAATTGTCTGATTTGATTGATCATATTAAGAGAAGCATCCGAGACAGAGGTTCTTTATAAAGCATAATTAAGATCTCCTGAGGTTTAACGTTTGAACCCCTGAGCAATAACATTTTCCTCTGGGTTATGTCTCTATCTGAAAGGGCATTGTGACTAGCATTGTAGAACTTCTCTCAGTTGTGAGAGCTGTGAGAATGTCATAAGTTGCAAATACGAAACAACAAACGCCAGAAGGACCAAGCAGCATGTTGATAATGCAATCAGAGCTCTCTTTTTGTACTTCGAGGAATGCATGTAACTCTAACAGTAGTCTGGAAAGTCTTTGTTTATCAAAGGCAGTCATGTAAAACCCTCCGGTCTGGTCTCACAACACTAAGCTGCCACTCAGAGAGCCTGTGCTTATTCTGGACGTAATCTTACTTTAGCTCTACCTATACACTCTTATGTCTGCAACATAGAAGGCTTCCTATGTCATTCAATCCCAGGACCTTGTCACATATAATCCACAGTAATTGATTTCCCTGTGTGTGTTTGTGTGATGTGTCCCAGCCTCGTCTGAGTTTGTAATGGCTTCTATGTAAACACATATTACACAGATTAACATTCACAATCAAACAAAGGAAGTAGTTACATGTTAGTCTGAACGTCATCACAATCACAAACAGATTACGGTCTCTGTCTACCCAACAGCCCCCCACACACTCACACAAAAACACACCTGTTTCGAACTCCCTCGCATATTCATATTTATTCACACATTGTGGGTGGTTTTGATGGCATTTGTGGCAATATTTTGTTCTGACAGGAGACTGAAATGGCACGCAGGAGAACAAAGGCGCATTTGGAGGCAGCATAAGAATCAGTGACAGATTAAACAGTTAATCCTCTTGAGTATCTGTGGGTCCGACACCCCACGTCAGGATGAATTCCTCTCAACACCGTGCAAGACAATAGAGGTAGAGTCAACAACACAGATAAAGACCTCATGCTCCCAACACACACACACACACACACACACACACACACACACACACACACACACACACACACACACACACACACACACACACACACACTTTCTAGGTAAATTAATTCATGGAATAGCTGAAGGCATGCAAAAGTGCACCTGTCAAGTTACATTAGAATAGTAAAGATGAGTTAAAAAAAAAAAAAGTTTAAAAAGAAAATAATTGAAGTTCTTAGTACCCCTGTTAAATTGACTTAGACTAAAAGCAAATCAATGTCTTGTGTGCTCTTTCCGACGATGGCAACTACGAAAACAAGACAGGCTCAATGGATGAGAAAATGTATAATGGTTTATCTTTAATAACAATTACATTTTTTGAGAGAAATTATAACTTACGTGGCGTGAAAAAAAATAACAGTTTTCAGAAAAATTTGCTTCTGATTGGTCAATTTTATATCCATTTATTTATTTAGTTAAAACAAAGTGGTTGAAGACCCTTTTACTTTTCATAACATTCCATATCTTGTTAAAAACTGATAGATTTTAGAAGGATTTTTGAGGCTTTTCAGCTGGTTAGGAGGGTACCAGCTTGCCGGCCAGCTAAACCAGCTGAGTAACAGCTTGGTAAGACTTGTGAGACAAGCTTAGAACAGCTTAAACCAGCAAACCATTTTAGGCTTTTTAGCAGGGTATAAACCATTAGTTACATTGATCTAACCAATGAGGAGCCATCCATCCATGATTTTACCAGTGGTTACTATGGTCTTAGTAAATGCCACAGTTAAATTGGTTATGAGAGAGCTATCCTATGTGGTAAATAACAAAATGTTATCACACAAAACGAACAATAGGCTGATTATGATTTTAAAAATATTTGCCCTTGAAAAGGATTAAGCATAAAGCATTTTGATAAAAGTTCCTAATTCCCAAACCCTTCCAACTAATTCGTTTATAATGAAACGTATCTGGGCGCGCATGGATTCGTGGGCTCGCCTCTCTCCCCGCCTCTTCCTTTAACTGCTGGGGGGCGTATTCATCCGCGCACACACATACCGATCGACAACATCGCGCCGTTTTTATCTGCCTCACCAGCTCCGGTTTCCCCCCGTTCAGCCTTTCCCCGTCAACTGCCGCCATGTTTTTCTGAGGCAGAATGACAGCGGAGAGTGAGCGCAGACGAAGACGGATATAAGACTGAAAAAACGTCGAATTACAGAATTTTTTTACTCTACCAGGCGACTGTTTTTATTGCGGAGTCCGAGGAACTAATTTCTCGGTATATTTGCAAAAACCAATGGCTTAGCAGCTAATTGTAGTGTGGTTTTGTTTTCGTATGGCGTAGGCACATTTTCCTAATATATATCCTTTTTATTTCAGGATGGGAGGGGGTCCTCCCACATAAATATAAAATCCAGAAAATATTTCTTTCCTCCGTTTTGAAGTTTATACCATGAAAAAGCAAAAACACAGAAGCCTATCTGAAGAAGAACCTATTCCTGCCTGCGCTTAACTACCTCTACCAGCGAACCTACAGGAATAACCAGACGAGTGATCTCTGCGTGATTAACTGCTTTACCACGAGTCACCTGCTGTCAAAACTTTGCTTAAGCAAACTGAAGATAGAAAAACGACTTTTAATCTAATCTAAAGTGAAGATCTGACAGAGCACATTTCAAAGATGACGGGCAACATCCCTGCCGACATGGTAAGAATATACTTATTCTGTAAAGGATTTAACGGTGTACGTTATATGGTAAAATATTGTAGTGTAAATGTTGTTGAAACTAACTAGTATCTATTTTTGTGTTACCAGTTGTTTTCTTTTGTTACTAAAAATGATTTCAATAATGATCAGTATCTGTTTATGGTAACTATTCTTGAGATGACATTACTTATTCTTACTAACTTAATTCGAACTGTTACTAATATTTCAGTTAGTAAGTTAAGTAGTAGGAAGTTACTTATTCAGTTGTTACTAAGTTAGTCACTATACTAATACTGACAACTTTATTATTCCACTGTTACTGAAAACAAATGGCAATATTTTACCAAAATTGATTAGAACAGTTTATTCAACGAAATAATAATTTTACTGTATATTTGGTAGTGAACTAGAATCGTTATCTGCAAAAATGTAAATACTAGTTAGAAGTTGATAGTTCATATCTGAACCACATTCAACCGGCTCATTTAATTAAAAATGTTACTAGTATCAATAGAATAGTTACTTGTCACTATTGGGATTCTGACTTGTAGCAAAGGAATGTTGACGGAGTACTTCAATCTAATGAGTAGTAAGTTAATATTGAAAAAAAAAATAAAAAAAATAGGCATACTAGACATTATTGGATTATTTACTAGTAAAGTACTTAAAAAACAAATGAGGACATGTAACATAAAATTAGACAGTAGTTAGTTTTAAGGAATAAATATGTTCAAATAAACAAGTGTTTGTCAAAGATCAAAGAAGGTCAACTGATCTCATTGTTGCTCATGCAAATAGATTAATCCAAGATAGACATAAAGGACGACTCAGTGTTATTTATTAAATGCTTTGGATCTCTTTTTGCTGTTTCGGCAATAACCCCATCAAAATTCCACCTCTATCAGGAATTGCAGTAATGTAAAGATATCCTATCAGATGGCTTACATAGTTCTGTTCTGACTGATAATGAGGAAGTGTGATCAGGGAGACTTCAAAACAGTCACTGTTCCATTTGCACAACTGAAAATGCCTCGGAAATGTTAATCAAGGCAAATGTTCAAAACGAAACTCTAACATTAGAATCTTTGCTGTCCAGGGGGAAGATTTAATATAGGTTCTGTTTAATCCTCATTACATGCCTGTAGAGAATGACATTTCGAGCTTTGCACTGTGATGTAAGGCTATAATAGATTGAGACTTCTAAACCCCGTGGGTGGTGGTAATGCTGCTATTCGCCAGTGTAAGTGGTTTGAATCCAAGGACGTGGGGAATCTGCTTATCAACCATAAAATACAGCCCTGATTGTGTATTAAAACATTGAAACTAATATCAAAACAAATATCAACTCCTCCTTTTGGCACCAAACTGTAACACTGTTCCTGCTTGTGAGTCAAGCATGCTTTGGATATTCCAAACAGCTGATCTGGCTGTCAAACTCAAGAGATGCCGACGCGCTGACATTGCAGAGACTCTGTTTGATGTAATGTGCGCTGAGGGCTGATGAGATTGGCCTTTACAGTGCACATTGGCTGCCCTTCCGTTTCTGCAATTGAGTAGCACTAAAATGTAAATCTGGCCCTCAGAAAGGCTTCCTTGGCAACTTTAGATTAAAAGAGCAACGGCACGTATTGTTCATTGATTTTAAGTGCAGAAATGAGAGCCGACGCTGATGATGACGTTGCATCTCTTGACGTCTCTACAGGAAGAAAAGGTTTTCTCACATTATGCAAACTGGGACCAAACAGGGAACAAAGTGCTATGTTATAACCTAAAGTCAGGTATTGATTATCTAAGATTGTAGCGTTAGAAGGCCGGCTTTGAAAACTTTAAACATTCAAACCTCACGGGAAATACTTTTATGTGGATTTGCAAAGGAACGATAAAGATAATCCATTACTAGCTTTAAAATTAATCAAGGGTTTTTAATGCAGGACAGACTGTTAGTTCTTTTTTCTACGTTGGGTTTAGGTGTCTATTTTTGGTCTCTCGGAATAGCCCGTTTAGTTTTAGGATGAAATGTCCACTCTGTGAAACTTTGAATCATTGTGTGGTCTCCAGCTGAGGGGCATTCATTTGGGGGGTAGGGTTGTCAAACAATGAGAGTGTTTGTGTGTGTGTGTGTGTGTGTGAGTGCATACACATCTTGTGGGTGGGCATTTTAATGAATGGGCTTTTTTTGTTGAGAGTTCTCACTGTTTAAAAGAAACGAGATGTTGTGGAAGCCTGTAGGTGCTACATCAGATATGCTCTTTTAAAAGAGTTCGCTTTGATCAGTTGTGAGACAGAGGTGTGAAGGAGAACTCAATACTCCCTGACAGTACTGTGTCACTTTGTGTGGTGTCATGTGGTATTGTGTCCTCTGTGTGTAGGGGTGAATTAGTAGGGGATACCATCGGGAGAAATGTCAAGGAGAGACCTCCCCTATATTGTCCACACACTTGAGTAGCGTTGCTCAGCACTTTTAGAAGTTTAAATTATGTAAAAAAATGGATATGTTTAAACTTCCTCTGGACATGAAATGGCATTTTACTTCTGTAAATGTGACATTTCTGAGTTAAACAGGATATTTGATGTGAAATCAAACCTGATTTGTCATCGAGACTTTTGCAAAATTATGTAACCAAGCTCAAATCAATAAAGCTCATCAGGGAACCAGATAACAGAAGGATGTGGCTACACAAATCAGTCCCTTTGAGGGAATTATAAAATCTGTTTCATGACAGACAGACCCTCTTCTGAACCCAAACAGCCACCCGCTACGAACAGTGAAATGAGAGGTAGCCAATGTGTGACATAACTACAGGAGAAATGTACAGGGTATAAATAACAAAAGGTATTTGTTTGTATGAGAGATGGAAAAGTTGTAGAAAACGCCAAGTAACACTTGGCTAGCAAGTAACTTGGTTCAAATTCACTTGCATTTGCGTCCTTTAGTGCAGATATTTGTAGCATGTAGACAGTGTGTGATGCAGTAGCCCTTTACGTTTATGTTCTGTATTTAGGCTATCTGATCAAAACGGACATTTGGGCGTAATTGTGTGTGTTATTGTTCATTCAAGCGCGAAAGAGAATTTGATTCTGGCGCACGTCTGTGCGTTGTGTGTCACATAGACAGGACATTCACTGACAGCGCGTTCAATTTGGTCTTGTCGCACTTGAATGGGTTAAAATCATTTGCTTGAATAAGAGAGTAACGCTAGCCAAAGAATGCCAGGAAAAAAACGGATGCCTCGTTAACTGTCTTAAATATTTTTAACCGCAGGTGTTAACAGGTTAACGTTGACAGGACTAATATATATGTATATTGAAATGCATATATTGAAATATGGATGTCACTGTCAATCTCATAGGACGTGTCGTCATATAGAACTGGCTTCAGTTTTCTGCTGTTCGTTCACTGTTTAGCTTCACCTCATGCAGCTATTCCTTTTAGATGTTTCTTTTTCGAAAACATTGTTACATTATTGATCTAGCAGTGTTATTTTTCTAGTCATATTTTGATCGACATATTTTCATGTCATCATTTTATTTGTCAACATTAATTTTCATAACAGTGTTTTATTTAAAGTATTTTCATTATCTCAGTGATGGACGTGGCCCGCACACGCCCCAGAGTACTCGTTTTTGAGACCTGCTGCCAATACTCAAAATCTATTGTGAGAAAAAGAATCACAATATATACATTTCTAAGCACAGTCCTAAAATGAAGAACAGCATAAAAAAGTCTGTTTTAGCATCTGTTGTTGTATCTATATGTGTTTGTGTGAATAAATGTGACACATATAACATGGTGAGTATGATTTGCAAGTCCAGAGAGTGCTTATGGGTCAGTAAGGGTTAAAAGGCTAAAGAGGGAGCGAGAGAGAAAGGAGGGGGAGGAAGTAGCTCAGACTCACTCAATAAAGGATCCTTTCAGTAGAGTGAGGAACAATTTACAACAGCTCTGAGAGAGAGGTGCTCACACACACACACACACACACACACACACACACACACACACACACACACACACACACACACACACACACACACACACTGTCATGGAAATTTAGAGTGATTCAACGTCAGTTTCGTGTAAATAGTGCTCAGTGCCTTATTATAAGTTGTTTTAACTTCTCTGCGGTGTTTCTACATATTCATTACTGGATGTGAGTCAACATATATCTGTTTTTACATGTTTCCAAAGGTGGTTCTGTTCAAGTTTTGTGTGAGTTGGGCAGAGACTGACTGCAAGGGTTGTTCCACTGTAAACAGTGGCTCTCGCTCGCCTTTATGACATCATTGCACAAGCATTCTCTTGTAGTTGAAGTCACAGATAGAAATCTCAGGCCAGACTTCCCTTCTCTTCCTTCATACCTTTCCCTCTTTCTCCTCCAAGCCAGCCAAATGTTTTTTTCTCTGATCATAAGATGTGATCTAAACAACATTTTGACTTCGTTTTTAAAGATAGTCACTTCTAAGGCGACAGGTGTGAACTATAGCTAAAAATGGGCTAATATTTGATATATGAATCATCAGAGCCATTTCAGAGAATATATTTTTACCTTGTAATATTTTTCATCAAAAATCATAATTCAATCTTTCGGTGAAACGTCAGACTTGTCTCTGGTGATGTATGACTCCAAACATTGTGTCCTCATAAACCCCACCCTTCTTAAAATCAACTGCAAGCTCAGTCAACAAGTCAACAACCGATGGATTGAACCAAGTGCCTGAACTGCATTTTTTGGTCATATTTTTCTACAGTCCTACATTTTTTCTTATTTATCAATTCTGCTGTGGACTGAAATATAGGACATTTGTGTTTGCACAAATGAATACAAGGCACATGGATTTGTATCAATACAGTGTTGTGTAAAAAAAGATCAGACATATACATATAAATACATCAATATTGAAATACAATTGTACTGCCACATAGTCTGCTTGCTGAGAACTGGTGCTTATTTAATACCATTATGCACCCTGTTTGACAAAAATAACAAGAAAAAGCTGTAGGACAAACTAGAGTCATGACTTTCAATGGAAAATCTTCTCTGGGCTCGCCCCAAAGAGAAGATAAAAAAAGATTTTCAGTCATGAAGTTGGTCTGTGGAGCTTTGTCTGCAGTGCTGTAATAATTCAGCTTGAGAACATGTGCATGATAGTAATAATAAGTGATGAGAAGGGTGTTTTTCAGGTTTGTAATACGTGGCTGTAATACAATATCAAAAGGCCATTTCTATCAGACGGCCACCTCACTGATGGGGAGGTAAGTGAATGGCTCCCCTCCCCCCACTCTCTCTCTTTCTACAGATGTCTGCCCTTTTTCAGCAGTAGCACGTGGACAGGGCCTGCAGGGTAGAGGCTGCCTGCCTTCATCTGGCTACAGGAGATGAGATATTGTTCTCTCACGCTCCACTCGTCTTGCTTCTTTTCATCTTGAGTGTATTTTCTGTTCTCATATTTCCCCACAGCTCCGTCAGGAAATTATTTATAATCATAGTATGTCAAAAATATTATTATTATATATATCATTTTATTTTTATATGGAGTATATATATATATATATATATATATATATATATATATATATATAGAGAGAGAGAGAGATAGATAATTTCTAATTATTCTCATGAGGCAGAAATCTGGTTGTATTTTCTGGCCATTCTCTATTGTATAATGTGTTTAATTAATAGAGATCATCTAACATTGTGACCTTCAAGATGTGTCACATTGTCCTTAAAAGCACCTTAAAGGAATCTTGTTTCAGTTCTAAAAAGGTCAGAGTTCTAGGTTTGTGTTTATTCAGCGCCCCTGAGTGCACATTGCTAATGTGTTTTATAGAAGATGTGTAATTAGCCTCAAGATCAGGAAAGTTTGTACAAAGATGAGTCATTCTCAGATTCAGCATTTATTAACACCAGTGTGAAGACACGTCCACTTATGTGATTGGCACGTCATCAGACGGGCCTGTATTGATTTCAGTGATATTACCATTACCATCCATGTACCCTTGTTTTCTCATCCGGTGAGATGCATCGTTTGGGCCGGATGAGTGTGTGTGTGTGAGTATGTCTGTGTGACTGATTGTCCTTCAGGACTGCTGATGGGGCATCTGGACAGGCTGAGACTGCAGTTGCTGGTGTGCTGTGGCCATGATTAAGTACGGAAGCGGAGTGAGTGAGTCGGGGAGAAGACCAAAAACGATAATGGGACGGGAGTAAAGGAAGTTCTAGACATCCATAGAGGAAATGATTGCAAAATGATCACTTTTACCGTATTATTGAGACCGGTCCATTATGGGGAAAAAATCTATCAAGGAAGTGAGGAATTTTTTGGCCACCTTCTGTGTGTGTGCGGTGTGTTTTTACAGGAAGTTTTGAATCCAACAGCTGAAATCTATCTATCTATCCATCTATCTATCTATCTATCTATCTATCTATCTATCTATCTATCTATCTATCTATCTATCTATCTATCTATCTATCTATCTATCTATCTATCTATCTATCTATCTATCTATCTATCTATCTATCTATCTATCTATCTATCTATCTATCCATCCATCCATCCATCCATCCATCCATCCATCCATCCATCCATCCATCCATCCATCCATCCATCCATCCATCCATCCATCCATCCATCCATCCATCCATCCATCCATCCATCCATCCATCCATCCATCCATCCATCCATCCATCCATCCATCCATCCATCCATCCATCCATCCATCCATCCATCCATCCATCCATCCATCCATCCATCCATCCATCCATCCATCCATCCATCCATCCATCCATCCATCCATCCATCCATCCATCCATCCATCCATCCATCCATCCATCTGGGAAAAAACATGTTATTTCCCTCCATTTCTTGCTTTGTTATAAGCATGACAAGGCAAACGCAGCTGAGAGTAAAATCAATCACTTTATATTCAACCTATCGCACATCAACTCATGCAGGGAACATCCAGGCTCTTTTTGTGTTGCTTGTACATGGCAATTTTGCCCATGTGTGTGCGCACAGCCATGGCTGTGAGTCAGTTCTCAAATTCCTGCATTCATTTGTCCCATCATCCACAGAGATCTTGGAAATAGACAGGGAACTTTACAATTTCTCTATATCCCCTGCAGTTTAATTTCCCATGTCTAAAATGTGCCATCTTATTCTCAGATCTCATGTCATTTAATGCGGTTATCTCTTTCTCATGTGCCGCGCTCTTCATAATGAGAATTTAAGTGTCTGACGCACATCTGAAAGATATCACATATTAATAAATGGCGGGGTCTCTTTTTCTCAGATTTTCGGTCCCCTAACAGTCTGTCCAATATCATGAAAAGAAGATTTTATATGAAACATTTCAGTAAGGAATCATTCTGTGGGCTGGAATCTATTCATTTAGAAGCTCTGCCTTGAGAATAGTGGCCAAATGAGCTAGCTATTATCAAACCAAAGCCAATGGTCATTGTGTTTTTGACCCTGGCTGAAGTGAGACATTTATCCTTCCATTCCCATGTCCAAATGCATTTCAATGTGTCATCTTGTACATGTTCATTGCTTCAACTCCTGCTAATGCAAATAGGCCAGACCATTTTATATTCTGCTCAGAATTGAAGTCAAGGTGACCTGTAATGTTGAATATCTATGCAAATCCCTAACGAAGGGTGGTTTACCGTACTCAGTGGTTTTAACTTTCTCACCAGAGAATGAATCAGATCTCCACTGCAAAGCGGAACAACCTGTTCTGTCTCATGTTGAGAAATAAAAAAAACTGGATTGTACGGGCTGTACTGTACCTGACAGAACTTTGTTTTTCTATATTTGTCCTCTAAAGTTTAGAAAACATTATTTTAATGTTTAACTTTTACATTAAAAGTTTATCCATTAAATTATTTTGCTATAAAATTAACAATTTTGCAGCAAAATAATTTAATGGATAAACTTTTGCCGCTCTCAATTATGTAATTAGTAGACAGGAAATGGGATTCAAAAATGACTTTTGCAGTGTGACGTACTTCTCAGTGAAACAGGATGTTCTGTATAGGGTGGGAATTCATTTAATCTATTGGGAATTGACTGGAATATAAATAGCTAAAAATTATGTAATTTGAAAGGAAAATAGAGGTAGAACAAGGTACACTACTATTTAAAAGTTTGGGGTCATTAGATTTAAAAAAATAATTAACATACGTTTCTCATACTCACTACATTCAGTTGATCCTTCAGAAATCATGCTGATTTGGGGCTCAAGAAACTTTAGTTTTTATTTAATATTATCAATGTTGAAAACAGTTGTGCTGCTTAATACATTTTTCTTCCGGATTTATTGATAAATAGAAAGATCAAGGAACATTTTGTAACATTATAAATGTCTTTACTGTCACTTCTGATCAGTCTAATGCATCCTTGCTGAATAAAATAAACGAAAAAACGTACTGACCAAAGTGGTAGAGTGTTTCTTTTAAAGGAAATATTACAAAGAAAAAACATTTTCTTTGGAATGATATGCATTGATAAATCATTCACAATAAGACCAGGAACATGTATTAAGAAATTAAATGGGGTTAGTAAGTTGTGATTTGTTGACTCTTTGTTTATTTAAAGAATGCAGACAGTCAGTTTAGGTATAGGTACGGTAAACCCTAATTTCAAACTGAGGAAAGAAATGACACTTCCATTCTTAGAATGAGATGCTCTGAGAAGCTTTTTCACACGCTCTCAGATATGCGGGCGAAATCCCACTAACGCCCTGACTGATGAAATAGAGATGACTGAGTGTGATCACAGTCTTCAAAACCACCTCGGTCTCAACTACATCACAGACTCCTGGAGACAGACAGAGATGACACTGTTTGAACCAACACTGTGCTGTCAGGGGGAAGATGGATGGCTTCCCTTTTCTGTCTCGTCTGTTTATGACTGAGGTTGAGTTCGCACACAGAAGCTGACTCCGAATACACTGAGCAAAGTGAATTTTTGGTACACACAAAGAGAAAATGTTCATCTTTTGTTGAGCAGTATGATCATATTTTCTCAATTGTGTGGTAATTCTTTGTTTAAAGGGGTGGTTGATTATGATTTCACTTTTTTAACTTAGTGTGCAGTGTAATGTTGCTGTTTGAGCATAAACAACATCTGTAAAGTTACAATGCTCAAAGTTAAAAGCAAAGGGAATTATTTGCTTTTAAAGAAATAGTTTTTTAAGGACTACAACAAACGGCTGGTAGGGACTACACGTAATTTCTCCCGGGTTAGCAACATCACCAATCCTAGAATTTACATAAACCCCGCCCCCTCAACACGATGATATCTCAAAACATAATTTCCCATGACACATAAGCTACATACATTCATCAACTAACTATTCAGAAATGTCCTGTTGCATTCTACATGTTGTCACTTCTTCTTAAGTCTCTCCATCATTGTCTGAATCCGGTTTGAACAAAAAAGGCTAAAAGTTGTTGAAATTTTCAGTGCATGTCTGTGTGAGTGCAAGCTCTTGAAGCTCCGCCCCCTGTGCCGGGATCAGCAGCTCATTTGCATTTAAAGGAACAGACACAAAACGTTGCGTTTTTGCTCACCCTCAAAAAGTGACAATTTTAAAATCCTATATAAAAATATCTGTGGGGTATTTTGAGCTAAAACGTCACATACACACTCTGGGGACATCAGAGACTTATTTTAATGGGGTCTGTTAAAATATCACCTAAACAACTTAAATTCTGTATTATCAAGCTTTGCTGATTAGCCAAATATAATCATAATATACTGTACCTTTATTTTTTACAGTATAATAAGGCAATAGTGGTTTTTACAACAGTGTGAAACTTCATTGGTATCTTTACTAATGAAGAGTGGAATGATTATTATTTCTGGGCTAAGTGGTTTTCTCCTAGCTTTTTTTCCCCCCTCTCAATTTTTCTTTGCCATGTCTAACTTTGTCTTTTTACTACTTTTTACTTTTTACTATTGTTGCGGCTTAATATATAACAATTGCTATTGTTGCAGCACTTAATATAGGTATAAATGGGGTCCTATTTTGGAGACGCTTCATGATCCAGTCACTTGAACTTGAGTAAGTCCTGAGTTTGTTGATAAGACACGGATCAACAATCCTAAACTTGCATTAGGCTTGTGTGGTCTTTAATCCCCAATGGCTCTTCCTTGTTGCAGGTGACTTGTTTTTGTATTGGAACGCTACATCATTGTTCTTTAACCAGCTTAATACAGACACAACCGATCTCACCATAGAACTCACTAATTTCCTCTCTCTCCAAAACGGACAAATCCCTGCTGGAGGCAACGTTTCTAATATTGTTTTCATTGATGTGTGGTTGCGTAAGTGCTGTGAGTGTGTGTCTGCTGCTGCTCCCTATTGCATAAATGTCATTCCCAGAACAATCTGGCAGACCTCTATTCTGGGATGGTCAAAGCCGGTCGACATGTCACATCCACTGTGGTCAGCATTTGTTGTGGCTGCTTTTAGTTCAGACGTCCTGTCTGACACACTCATTACTGTCTCTCTCTCTCTCTCTCTCTCTCTCTCTCTCTCTCTCTTTCTCTCTCTTTCTCTCTCTCTCTCTCTCTCTCTCTCTTTCTCTCTCTCTCTTTCTCGCTCGCTACCGAGTTGTTTATCCTTCTAAAGCAGAGAATCTCCTGCTCAACTTGTGATACCCAAACGCTACAACCCCTTAGAAAAATCTCTAGTACTTCACGCTCTGTTTAACTATAGCAAACCTGAGACACCTGCTCTGGATGACATATCTGTTTTCAACATGTCAGCTATGGAAAGACTATTGCAGGTGTTATTTTAGTAGCTTGCAGTGCCATATAACAATACAGGTGTCACAATGAATTATTATTCAGTGCAATATTGCAGTTAAATCATGCTTACAAAAATGCATGATCATAATGACAACAGCAGACCAATACATCTTCAATATTCAGCTAATATTTTAAGATTACCAGCATCCGCTAATAACCGTGCCTGATAAACAATTTCTACATCTAATGTCTATTGGCAGAGCCTTTGTTGTGCTTTATGTGTTTCTGTTGTATACATTTTTCCATCACAGTGGAAATCCCATCGCCGGCCTGTAGCCTCACGAGGGACATGCTACGTGTCGCCTGTGTCCCTAAGAAAGTGTGTTTGTTTGTGCAGGAGAGCGCTAGGGGGTGATTACATCAAACATTACATCAAACATTCACCCTGAAGGGTTGGTTGCGTGGAGCCGGGTCTTCCTATGCTGGGATTGGTGAACATATTCTGTGAGGATGCAGTAGTAGAGATAAATATTGAGTGGTATAATAATGTTTGGCATAGCAACTGCTGTCTTCACTCAGAGGGAACCACATGCTCCTGGCTAAGACTAGTACCAGCGTTACCCTCGCCTATGAAATCATTCCCCGGCGGATGTTTTTTGCTGAGCTTGTTGTTGTTTTAGTTCCTTGGAAGCAGTGCTGCATGCCGTATTACGTCATTGTGAGATTTTGTCTGCTCACCAAGGAGATGGATGGAGGAGGAATGTTTCGAGCAGACGCATCCCTGCATAACACATATTTCTGCGGTTAGAGCGGCTCTTCCTCCTTTCTGCGTACATTTGGAAACAGTGTATAAATCAGCTTCCTCCGGTTTTTGCTCATTGGCATTCACCAGGTGAAGATGATATGTCATCATTAGACAAAGATGTGGAAAAGATGGAGTGACATAGTGAAAGATGAGATACGGCGAGAGAGAAAGAGACAGATGAAGAAAGACTGCCTGCAGGTGATTCAGGTCAACGCTCTCATAGAGGAGCCGCTGCCACGGTTACCATCTCTATGGAAACTAGGAGGTGTTCCATTGTGTTAGAACCATAGATATAAGCATAGATGCCTCATTAGCGGGTGTTTCCATGGGTCGCTATACGTAAGCTTTTCGCTATATTGAACCGTCAAAGCTGGTCTGAACACTCAAGGTTAAGTTTACTATGCGTCTGCTAGCGTAGTTAGAGGCATGAATGAATATCTAGAGCTTTAATAGACTTCAGCAGATGATTTAGCTAAAGTAACAAAATAAACCTTATTCCACAGCAGCGCCTTCTTTGATTTTTAAAGGGAATGAAAGGATGGACATGATACATCTCATCTGTGGGTTATACTGTTATTTAATGTGTTTTTGGATTGTTGTACAGACGGCACACTGCCAAAAATATCTTTCCAAGAAACTTCAGTAGACATAAAACTCCAGACAGCGTAAGTTGCGGAAAATCATAAGTGATCTAAGAGCTTTTTTCAGCTTTTTACAGCAGATGCCATTGAAATATACCATAGACTATACCTCACAGCTTCGCTTTCATACCTGTCTGAATAAGGTCTATCTATAAGGCGAAGGTGTCAGCTAACATTAAAAAGTTACCATATAGTATAAAAACCTGTAATATTGAGTTATAATACAAATAGAAACACAAACCAACACATTCCCACGTATGAAAGGTTATCCCATTTCTTTGGATTTTTTTATCTCAGCGGTTTCATAACCAGAAGCTGCGCAATGTTGTGGCATCAATGATTCTTACTGTGAGTGACGACATGCTGACCGCTCCAAGATGGCGGGCGTGCCGATGTGTCCAATGTGGCATCTATGTGTACAAGTCTATGGCTAAAACTGCCATCCTGATGTTTTTAGCTGGCGATTGCCAACTCACTGATGGCAGAATGACACTCATTTTCAGTTTTGAGTTAAACATTGTTTCTTCATAACCAGTGGCTGACAGATGAGTCACCATGAAACAACAACCCATTTTTACCAGATTTTTGGACTAGACTTTGTCCATTGAGTCCATTGTATAGTGAGGACTTTGTGATGTCATCGGAAAAGGAAAGGTGGAACAGATGGAGCATTTTTTATTAGAAAATAATACTTTTTTTGTCATGTTTTAATTTCATTTTTAGTTTAAGCACCAGTACTGATAACCAATGTAATAAAGTATGGGCTAGATGTAGTATGTAATGTAATTTAAATGGGTAATTTTTTTAGGTAATATATGGGTAAAATTTCTTTGAAATTTACAACAAATATTAAAAAAAATAATGTACATGTATTAATCATTAAAGCTGTTAGTAAATGTAAGCTAATCAATGTTTAATCGATGCATTATTACACTTTGGTCTGTTAATCAATGCTAGTAATGTCAAACAAACCCAAATATCAGCCAATTGATGCTTAAATATGACATTTATGCTGGATTTATTTGATCGCAAATGCAGTAAAGACTTCTGCATTATATTTTTGTGGAAATGGATACATTTTATTTGTAGGATTCTTTGATGAAATAGAAAGGTCAAAGGAACAGCATTTCTTTGAAATAGAAACAGGAAATGTTTTTTTATCACTTTTTATCACACACAAGTCCTTGCTGAAAAAAGTATTCATTTCTTAGAAGAAAACTCACTGACTCAAAATCACGAGTCATTATGCTATTCATTATACACTCTTTTTAACAAGAGTGTATATTTGACATATTTACCAAAATAATACTATTCACAATATATCGATTTTTATTTATTTATTGAAATATAGGTTTCATCTCTTTACATTTGGAGGATACGAATACTAATTTGAAGAAACGGGTCTTCTTTGGACCTTACACTATTTCTGTTTTCTGACTTATATAAATCAGCATATGTATTTTAAAAGCTCTGAAATGGAGGAGTGAATTGGCAAAAATGTGTACAGAAATATTGCGATAAGTAGATATCCTCTGGTATTTCCTTCCTGTGTGGTGGCTTCATAAAATAGCCACATACTAATCCGAGCCTAAATTAGATTTGCATGTGTATTTCTGCGTGATCAAACAACCATTGTTGTGCATGAATGTGCGTCTGTTTGTTGACTGATACTCTTTCCTTTGAGGAGACTTAAGATTGTGTGTGTGTTGTGATCTTTAGATGAGTTGTTTGAGTGTGCAGGCTCTTGCTCCTGGCTCTAATCTGATTCTATAAAGTGCTTAGGAGGATCTTTGTTTCCATCTGCTGGTTTTCACTCTGTTACATCACTGCAGCTGGCAATGTGTGTGTGCGTATAGAGGGAGGAGCTTAATACTGGATCTTCTAATGACACTCGCATAGTAACACACGTGCATTGGACATGCACTGCCCCGAGCCCTGTCCGTATCTCTCTTTCTCAGCTTGATACATCCTTAAAATTTTAAAATGGGTGACACTCTGGGATGTGAATGAATATAATAATGGACTTTTTGCAAATGATATTGCTTGAGTGCTTGCACAAACAAGCATAATTGTGCTGATTGAATCACTGGTGGTTCGCAGGGATAAAGTGGAGAGAATTATATAAAAGATTTATGAAATAATTTCTCAACCGCCAATCTTCATTATTTTTATTTATTTATTTTTATTTAATGTTAAGCAGAGCATGTATACCCTTCAATAATGTAAACCAATGGTTTTTTTTTGCAGTTAAATGAAACTGAGAACACCATACTCTATTATTGGAAGCTAAAATCATTATCAAATTAGTCAATGTATTGTTTAAATGAACATGCAAGGAGCATGAGATTGGGAAGCTTTGACACTGACAAGCTTTTTAATTCTGTGAAAATATGCTTACTCCAACGCTCAAGTATTTTTCCATCTCATAAACCTCTCAAAAATGTACTGTGGCAGTACCATGCAACAGTGACAGTATAATACCATGGCATTTTGATATATATATACACTACCGTTTAACATTTTGGGGGTGGTACGATTTTTTTTCAAGTCTTTTAAACTTACCAAGGCTGCATTTATTTGATAAAAAAAACAGTAATATTGTTTAGCCATTACGCCAGTCTTCAGTGTCACATGATCCCTCAAAAGTGATTCTTTAGAAGAAGAAAAAAGATTTTTTATAAAAAAAATAAAAACACAATACTCTAATTGGTAGCTATAAGAATAATTAAATTAGTCATGTTTATAAATGAATGTACACAAGGGTCATGAGATTGTGAAGCTTTGTGTCTGACAGGCTTTTTAATTCTGTGAAAATAATGCAGATCTTTCTCCAAAGTTCTGTGTGCACAGATTCCATGTAGGCCTGCGAATAGCATAACTATTTAGGTATTGTTTTAGCAAACCAACATTCAGTTCTGGCTCCATTGTGGTATGAAAATCAGAAATACATGATCACGCTACAAGTTCAAATGGGTTGCAAATGCCATTTCATGTTGACGAGGAAGTGTGTTGTGGATTCTGACCGAGCTTCTAACGGCTCTATTGTTTGTGTTTGTGTTTCAGATCAACTTGAGGCTCATCCTGGTGAGTGGAAAAACAAAAGAGTTCCTGTTCTCGCCAAACGACTCTGCGGCCGACATCGCCAAGCACGTGTACGACAACTGGCCAATGGGTGTGTGATGATCACATCTTAAAACACTCACATATTGTTTTGAATGCATCCCCCAGTAGAAACTGTTGGCTCTTGTGAAGGATTGTCAGGCTTTTGTTTCCTGCCTTTGAGTAGATTCCTCTTTACAACCCTTTTCTGTTTTCAGATAATCTGTGCTGCAGACAAATCTGAGTCTGACCGAGTGGTAATCCCATGCAGAGCTAGATTCCACTCACTGTACACTGACCTAAAGTCAATGACATTATTCAGGGGAAAAAACAGAGCGTCTGAGTTTGTGTTTGTGCGTTTATACTGTACATCTGTCTGGCCGTCTCTCCGCCTGTGCCGGAGGACTATGTGGTTTGCATTCAAATATTCCACATACTGTTCTAGTACGATTATACACACACATACTGCTGCTACCTCTGAATTGTAGAGAAGAGCAGATGGTATACAGACTCTTTCATCTGTTTCTACACTGTCTTGGCAACCCATCTGAAACTGCAAGTGCTTTCAGGGATCTGGCCACAAGCACAAGTTTAGCTTTTTCCACCTGACTAACCTGTTAAAAACATACTGTTGCAGTACCATGGTGCAGTGATGGTAAAGTCCCCCTGTAGTCAATAATTGTATCCCTTAAAACTCATCTTTGATCACCAAAATGACATTTAAGCGTTTTTTCCTTAAAATAATAATAATTCATGCCATAAAATAGCTTGAATGTAACTACACCCTTGCCTCATTTAGTATACGCGGTTCTATGATTATGCAAATTAGCCCCGCCTCCACTCACTCACACCAGCTCAGAGATCCACTCGTTGACGATCACATGTTGACCTGATTGGTTACAAGGTAGTTTGTGACGTCAGAAACACCAGCGATTTCAAACCGCGATTTTGAAACTGTATTTGGTTCACTGCAGTTTTAAAGAGAAAATACTCAGCAATGGTGTTGACTTATGAATGTGCATATGGTTTGTCTTAAAGCATATTAAAAACACTCACCACAGGGGGACTTTAATGTTTTTTAAAGAGTTTTTTTTTCTCACAAAGGCTGCATTTATTTGATAAAAAAACAGTAATGCTATTTAGCCATTACTCCAGTATTCAGTGTCACATGACAAGATCCTTCAGAAGTCATTCTAATAAGCAGATTTGGTGCTCAAAAACATTTCTTATTATCAATGTTAAAAAAACAGTTAATATTGTTTTACTTTTATTTTGATTATTATTAACTATTTATTAGCAACTTAATATTTTTGTGGAAACCACAATTTTTTTTTCATGATTCTTTGATGAATAGAAAGTTCAAAAGAACAGCGTTATTTGACATCTATAGAAATCTTTTATAACATTATAAATGTCTTCACTGTCACTCATCAGTTTTGAGGCATCCTTGCTGAATAAAAAATTATCAAATTCTTTCTTTCATTACAAAAATCTTACTGACTCCAAATTTATGAACGGTAGAGTTGAACGGAACGGAATATAAAAGGGCATTACTTTGGTAAATGTCCAAAAAACAAACAAACATGGTTTTACCATGGTTCCATGTTCCAAAAAACATTAGCCTATATTTTTACCAATAAATACCAATATGTGGATATCGTCTGGTCAAGCTAGCTAAGGTGCTTGTTTTTTCGTTTTTCGGAGCTAACTGACCAGCTTAAGCCAGTCTGAGACCAGCAAGCCAACTTAGGCTGCAGTTTTAGCAGGAATTATACATTTTTATTACCATTTCTTCTTCCCATCAAGGGTTTATTTAAGTGTGTCATTTTAATTTAATTCTTGCTTTGAATAGCTCTTATATGAAAGTCATCAGCCCTTAATTCCAAGGAATATTAATGAAAAAAAGAAAAGGAATACTGTGAAAAGAAAGGCTTTCTTTGTTGCACGGTTCGTAAACTCCATCGGGGTGGTCTGGGATTGAATCAGAGTTTTATTCATAGCAGACGAGCACAGCAGAGCTCGACCTCACGAGGACACAGAATGACCATCACTTGAGTCTTGTGATTGAGCCTCCATGTGGATTGAGTCAAGAATGAGAGAGATCGGTGGGTCATATGAATGGATAAATGAATGACGTGCAAAACAAAGGAATGAGTAATGTGGAAAGACGGGTAGAAAAGTGCCTCCAAAAAGAAATATACTTTTTCTTCATTTACTCATCATATACTCAGCCTCATGTTGTTCCAAGCCTTTGACTTTCTTTCTTCTGTGCATTAGAACTTACATTTTGGTCTGTCTCTTGTTGGCTTCAGATTTGTATATTTTGTGTACAACACAAACATGAATGCCTCTCATTCGTTCTGTCTTTAACAGACTGGGAAGAGGAACAAGTGAGCAGTCCGAACATCCTGCGCCTCATCTACCAGGGCCGATTCCTACACGGCAATGTGACGCTAGGAGGTGAGCTGCCCTCCCACACTCCTCTTTACCATTATTTATATCACATCACACATGCTCTGTTACTGTTGATTATTCATTAAATCATTCTTATCAGTCCCGAATCATGAGTCTGACCGATAAGAAGTTGCCTGGCCTTTTCTCTGCCAGGTGAATGCGCTGTGTCCCATTTCACTTTTATGACTGCACAAATATTTATTTTGGCTGTGTCCTGGGTTATTTCGGGCCAGGGTGAAGTGCGGTTTGATTCCATCACAGGTCAGCTGATTGTAAGGATGTACCCACAAATTCAGCTCCCAGTCCCTATACACTTAAAAGTAACTATTCTCAAGTCATGAAAAAACTCACTTCATGAAATGAAATGAAGTCAGAAATATTTGTTCAATTCAGCAGCGAGTTTTTCATTTAGCTTTGAGGGAAAAGAGCTGTCTATGAAAGTAGGAAAGCACTGTCCGACAGACCTGTCATCAGGGAAAGAAAACAGGGAGGAGAGGAAATTCTTTGGACGTGAACAGGAAGAATTTTTTTATTTCTTTGGTCATCACTCAAGCAACAATAACAGATTGAGTGGGTTTGTGAATGTGTGTAAGAAAATGCATGAGTGTGTGTATATATATATATATATGTCATCTCTATGTCTGTCTGTCTGGCAATCTTGGCTAAATTGTGTTTAGTTACGACTATAGAAGTATGTTTTCCACTCAATACTCTAATAAATTAGGTCTCTTTTGTCTTTTATAAATATTTGTGACATGTGAATAGTTTAAGTTTACTATTTACTCATATCTAATGGGTTTTGCGGTGTTTTGCCTGGGCAAACTTTTTCCCATAGTTGAGTAACTATAATTGAGTAGAAACTCAATTTCTGAACTGTTTGGCTGATGATGTGATGGGGGTGCGCAGGCAGGGTTTGCCAAAGAAGTGTCACTTTGATAATACATGCTGACACCTTGATTGAAGAGAACCAAGGCATGAATCTGTGGGGCAGAAGGCAGCAGCAGTGGTCTCAAACTCAGTGACGGCTCGCAATAAGGCACAGGCTTAAATGCTACACTCATCCAGGGGTTTACTTGTCATCTTGTTCCTCTGTCCTATGACTTTTTTATCCCCTTGAAAAGTTACTTTGGTATCATAGATGTACAGCTGCATTAGTCTCTCGTTTGTCCATTCAGTCTAACACTTTTTTTTGCTCGTGTCTTGCAGCTTTAAAACTGCCTCTCGGAAAAACCACAGTGATGCATTTAGTTGCCAGAGAGACGCTGCCCGAGCCAAATTCCCAAGGTAACCATTCTGCCCTTTCTCTTTTCTGTCCAGTCCTCCTTCACTTTTTCACACGCTCCCTGCCTAACTGCAGCCTTCACTGTCTTCAAAAATCACCAGTTTATATGTGGATCATTCTCATTCTCTTTCAGAGGTTTTAAAGTATTGTATCACCAAAATATATTAGTTTTAAGCCTTATTTTAAGTTTTATTTTTATTTAAATTCTGAATTGAAGGCACATTTTCACGAAAAAAGAGATGCACTATTTATTGATGTATGGTTTTAACATAGAAAGAAATATGAGAATGTATGTATATTATATATTTGTGGTTATTCATTTAAGTTTGAGGGGACACTTTAAATGAAAGATAGTTAACACTTTACAATAAGGTTTCATTTGTTAACATTAGTTAAATACATTAGTTAACATGAATTAACAATGACCAATACTTCTACCGCATTTATTAATCGTCATTAATGTTAGTCTCAACATTTACTAATACTTTATTAAGATCAAATGTTGCATCTGTTAACATTAGTTAATGCACTGTGAACTAACATGAACAAGAACATTTTTATTAACTAACATTGACGACGGTTAATAAATGCTGTAAAAAATATATTGCTAATTGTTAGTTAATGTTATTTAATGCATTAATTAATGTTAACAAATTAGACCTTATTGTAAAGTCGTTATAATAATTTTCAGGTGAATTCATTGTTGTTAACGACGAACATTAATTAAATATAGAAGGGTTCTTTTAAATATTTTTTTTTCTAATTAATTTTTATTTATTTACTTGTGTATAAACCACTTACAATTACATAGTACCTTGTTAAACTATTAATATTACAGTGTGAAATAAAACAAAATATACATAAATGAAATGAAGTAAACCCCACATAAAATAAAATAACAAAATAAAATACAATACAATTTTAAATTGAAGTCTTCAATTGTTACTTTAGTAATAAGGTGCTGTAAATGTATATTTTTAATCAAATGTCTTTTATATCATTATTTATGTATGCTGAAGCACTCTGTGCACTGACAAATGTTTTGCTGGGTCCTGCTGTCTTATTTACCAGTACTGAAGATAATGGCTCTGCTCCAAACCCTAGTGAGCTTCCATGCTGCCTACATGGGTAGCTGCCTTTTAAGTCAAGAACCTCATAAATGTTTGATTTGGAACCTTTTAAATAGTCCACATTCACACAGCAGCAGAATACGGTTTTCAGTCCTGTATTTGAGTCCTCAATGCGGTTACGTTCACACACAATTCAGTTATTTACGAGAGTGACAACCGTATTCTATAACCAAACTCACACCCGTAAACAATTAAAATAGTCTTTTTAAGCAGTTTTTAACAATACCTTTTTATATTGAATGAGATTTACTTACATTTCTCTCACTTTGCCCATCATCCTTCACCAAGCTTTTCAAGGATGCATTCTGGGATTCTGGTGTAAAGAATATATCCAGAATAAATATTAATCTTAGAAGGAAACATAACCATGTTGCCTGCGTCTCTGAGAACAAAAGTCAAAACAGAATGCCTATGATGCCTTCAAATTTAGTTTAGGCAGGCTACTATGGTTTAGGAACAGAACCATTGTTTTGTTTTTGTGCAGTTGTATTAACTTGCATGTGTTTTCATTTCAGGTCAAAGGAACCGGGAAAAGACTGGAGAGAGCAACTGTTGTGTGATCCTGTAAATACATCCCTTCATCCCTCAGAATGAGTGTGTCCTGTCACCCTTCGCCCATGCTGCTTAAACACAACTACTCACACCTGACCAGAACGAGAGCTTCACTTCACCTGGAAAGGGAAAAAAACATCACACCCGAGCGAGGAGGAGACCAGGCTCGGGGAACGCATAGTCCTTATTGAAGCCAAAAGATGTCAAGAAAATCCAACCTCGAGAGCAGCAGATAATAAAACCCATCCCGCCAACACCCTCACACACACATTTCTGGTCATTCTACCTTCATGCACACCCAGCAGACCTGTAACTCGTTTCATCATGCTCACTCTCACACACAGACACTCACTCCTTCCCTTTCTACCGGTTTGCACACGGAAGAGGCCCTTGTTTCGCTGTTTTTTTATTGCACAAGGGAGACGGGTCTGATGAACTTTTCACGTTAAGCGATGCACCACGTGCTCACCAAGCTTGGCTCGGATCCGGTGCGGAGGCGGAAAGGCATGCCGTCATCTACATCTGAAATAATAGCACACACTTCACTGGCGGTAACCTCCGCTACACACGCCCCCCCCGATAAAATTCTAATCGCCACATGTAGTCTATTGATTTCAGCGCAGGAGAACAAGTATTGATGTGCCTGATGAACGTTTTAGAAATGTTGATTATACGTTTCCATGCGTTTTAAATGCCCCATTCTGGTCATGGAGATCCAGCGTCCTGCTTTAACAAGTTCCGGTGCTCGAGTAGCCTGTCCAGGTGTGTTTCGAGCGCAGCAGTCAGGAATTTGCAGGAAGGTAGATCTCCAGATGTTGGTTTGATTCACTCATGGAAAGTCTAAATAATCAGTGACATTTGCGGCTGTGTTTTGACAGTCAAACAGTGTTGCGCCTGCCCTCTTTAGATAGATCTGAGCTGCTCTCTTTCAGGAAGGGTAAGATTTATCCCTTTATTTTCTAAGTGTGGTGGTGTAAATTAATGCTTGCGTTTGGAGCCAGAAGATAACTATGGAATGAAGTTTGGCTTGGTTTCTATTTCCCCATCCCTGTTAGATATAAAATTTGTTTGCACAATACAGAAACATGAGCTGTTTCATTTCTAAATCTGTGTAATTTTTCTTTCTCCTCCTCCCTTTTTAATATTTTTCCAAATGGGAATTGTATTCGAAGGTTACATATGTGTAGAGTATATTTAATATGAATCTTATAGAGAACATAACTATAGATTGTTGATATATATTGGTGTCTAGTGTATGATAGTCTAAAAACAGTTAGCACATTAGCATTTGGAGCAGTGAGATGCTGACAATGTCATGTAATTTAACAGCAGCAAACCCCTCTCTAATGGCTGAACAAATTACTGTACTGTTCTCTTTTTCTTCTTCAAATGTTCATAATTTGATATCTTTTTTCTTCCTTTGTCTTTTTCTGTTTATGTGGTCTTTGCTTTTTGTGTTTTCTGTTTTAACACCGCACTAGGTCTGAAAAATATTGGTCCTTATCAGGGTTCAAATCTGTACAGAGCTGAAGTTTTTAAAAATATGATTGTAAATAAAACTAATGCTTCTCATTCTCTAAACTACAAATGGAAATACATCTATAAACTGAATAAAGAATCCAGAATATTGAAGTGAAATGCTTATTGCTTGATGTGTTCACTTTCAGATTGCTTATGAGTTTGAGAGGGCTAAATTCATATAAGGAGTTGAAATCCTGTTTGGATTTTAGCTCTATATTTATAAATAAAAACATACTGTCTTTCTTGGTCCATGCAATACTATATTGCGTTCTATAAAGCATTTTAATTAATTAAATCATTTACACACACACACACACACACACACACACAGATTTCCCTCATGGGGACCAAAAAATGTCCCGTGTGATTTCAGATATTGCCATCTTTGTGGACTTTTTGTCCTCAAAATTTAGGGTTTACCTGGACCACACACACGTTTATTTAGCTATCTAAATGTGGACATTCTATAGTAATGGGTTTTATACTGTACAAACGGATTCTATCCCCTTACACTAACCCCACCCGTCACACAAAACTTTGCATTTGTACATTTTCAAAAACCTTTAATTACTTTTTTAAACCAGATTTACAAATGAGGATGTCCTCAAAGAGAGGTATTTGGTCACTTCTGGGTACAAATTGGTCCCCAAAATGTAGTTAAGTTGCTACACACATTTACACACAATGGGCCTCATTCATGAAACATTCGTAAATATACGAGTAAATATGTGAGTGATTTGCGCGTAAAGAGACCTTCCCGAAAACTCTTCTCCTGATTCACAAATACTTCGTAAACGTCAGATGTGATAGTGAAACGTGTGTGTGTGTGTTATGAATTCCAATCAGTCGTAAATGGGACGCGCGTGCACGCTCATTCTCAATTACCATAAATCCCGCCCATTAAATCCGACTGACAACTATATATGGGCATCATATTATGACACCAAACGAAGGATTTCAACATGTCTTCTCAAAAGCGAATGAAAAAGAACAATTTCTCAGATGCAGAATTTTATTATCAGAAGTTCATTAAAAACGCCACATTTTATTTTCAAGCGTAGCCTATAGTGGCGTATCAGGTCCTAAAAAAAGGAAGCTTGGCAGCATATTACAGATGCAGTTAATGGAGTTTCATCTGTTAATCGAACAGTCCCAGAAGTGAAAAGAAAATGGTTCGACATGAAGCGACTGCAAAAAACGAATTAGTTCACTTCGAAAAAATATAGCCCAGCCCTATTGAAAGCAATTAATTATTTTATTAAAGTGTACTGTTTGCAGATGCTATTACTGGCTCTCATAATAAAAGTAAAAAGAAAAACCATATGTATTGCTATATATAGGCTAATAATATTTTTTCAAAATGCTGTGTGTAAATGTACCTGATTAGGTGAATTAAAATGCAGCCTTATTAATGAGCAAAACGTTCGGAAGTTAAACGCACTATTTACACGTGGTTGGGAGCAGGTGTAGATTTCTTTCGTACCAACTAACATTTGGAAAATACGAACATTTTAATGAATCCGAAAATTTACGCCAGAACCACTTTACACACGATTTACACAAGAATTCGTTCTGCTCGTGTTTCATGAATGAGACCCATTCTTTGTGAGGACATTGATTGTCCAATGCAATCTTTAGAGATTTCTTTCAAAAACATAACAAAAAATAGTGTAGGCTACTCTAAAAGGGACTATATAAAAATACAGTCATCAATGTTAGCTTCTCTTTTATATTTTATTAATAAAAACATCAGATGTACAGGTGAAACTCGAATAATTAGAATATCGTGCAAAAGTTAATTTATTTCAGTAATTCAACTTAAAAGGTGAAACTAATATATTATATAGACTCATTACATGCAAATTTAGATATTTCAAGCCTTTATTTGATATATTTTTGATGATTATGGCTTACAGCTTATGAAAACTCCAAATTCAAAATTAGAATATTGTGAAAAGGTTTTCATAGCTGTAAGCCATACTCATCAAAATTATAAAAAATGGCTTGAAATATCTCACTTTGCATGTAATAGTCTATATAATATATTAGTTTCATCTTTTAAGTTGAATGACTGAAATAAATGAACTTTTGCACGAAATTCTAATTTTTCGAGTTTCACCTGTACAACAGCTCCGTTAGGCCATGAATGTCAAATATCGTTCTTACTGTGAGCTTTTTGCGCCACCTTGTGGGTAAAATGATAATTACCCTTACACCTCCCATTCACAGATTAAAATCACATTAAAAAATGTATTATACTTTTAATCTATATCTATTTATAAGTATTTATTAATGTTAATATTGCTCATTGTAATTGTGTTTTTGTGCAGAAATATCAAAAATTAAAAAAAATAACTAACGACTAAAAGAAGGATCCGATTGATTCAACCGCCATTCGCCCCCTAGTGGAAACAAAATTTTGATCTAATACAAAACACTTTTTAAGGAATTGATTTCAATGTAGAGCAAATATACACCAAGACACGCGATTTATAGTAATACAAAACATGGATTTAATCATGAGAAGCTAGCAACATTGTTTAACGGTTCATTACAATGAAGTATTTGGCATGGCAAGTATCAAGTTTAAACCAAACCACGTGTGCTTCCATGGGAATCTAACGAGCACACAATCCACGGCCTTCCACAGAAACACGGTAAGAGAATAATTTATTTATTCTGCTCTGTTCAGCAGCACTGTCATGTGCATCAATTCATGTTTAATGTTACTTTATTCAAATGAGATTGGAAATGTGAAGTTCTTTGAAATGTGACAGTTTGTCCAGATTTGAATTATTTTGATTTAATTTAGCATAACACGCGCATGTAGCCTAATTTTAATTAGTTTGAAACACTAATGAAAACTGGTAGCCTAACCTCCACTCCGCCTTATAGTAAGACTTTATATATATATATAAAATATAATAAATGATATAGGCTACTTTCCATGATCTTTAAAAGCACAAATATTCCATGTAGTATTTTAATTAAAGAAGCTAAAAAACCTGAACACATAATAATTATAATAAAACTGTTTTACATGTGCAGCAGGACATGCACCTTTCCACATGTCTCTTTATTCAATCTTGAATCTTCTGAGCATTTTTTTTTGTTTGTTAAATCACCATTGAGGGCTAATAACCCACTGTGATTTACTGTGCTGGTTAAAGAGAGAAGAACTTGTCTATTGAGTTGTGATAAATGGCCTTCCACATTTGTTATAATACAATTTATTATTGATATGCAATAGAAAATGACTATAATATTAGAAGACATTGAAAATGCATAACAATCTAACAATAACATGTATGCATGCATCAAAACATATAATAGGCAGATGATCTCATTTATAAATAGTTAGCCTATGGACTTTTAGACTCATCTTGTCTCTCTGGACACACCATTTGAGAAAGAACTGTCTGACTTCTTTGATCCTGATGCAGTAGATGAAGGGGTTCACTAGTGGTGGAAGCAGACTGTAGAACATGACCAGGGCTATCCTCTGACTGCTGTTTATCTGAATGTTCGGGATGTTAGAACTGGAGTAAACAATGAAACGTGGCACATTATAGATAATAATGATAGTCAGCTGTGTGGTACAGGTAGAAAAGGCTTTCATACGACCCTGTGCATTTGCTATTCGAAGCACAGACACGAGGATACATGCATATGAAAAGATGATGAAAGAGAATGGCCCAAGAAGCACAAACATTGCTAAACCATAGGCAAGGAGTTTCTGTTGGGTGACATCTGTACAGGCGAGCTGGTTTATAGATGAAGAGTCACAGAAGCAATGAGCGATCATATTTGGCCCACAGAATGGCAGTTTTACTGTTTGCATTAAGCTTATGGTTGGGGCAATCATTGCAGTAACCCAGGAAAGCCCTATTAAAAGTCTCATAGTGCGGTTAGTCATTAACACAAGGTATCTTAGTGGGTAACAGATCGCCAAGTACCGATCTAGAGCCATGATCATCATAATAAGAGAGTTTAGGGTCCCAAAATAGTGAATCAGCTGCCTTTGAAACAGACAAACGTAGAAGGTAATATAACCGTCATTAAACCAGTAGCGAGAAATGACTTTTGGCAGAGCAACTGTGCAAAAACCAATATCAGACAAGGACAAACTTAGCATGATAATATACATAGGCTTAAAAAGGCTGCGTTCAGTCACAAACAGGACCACAATGAGAGAGTTTCCAGTGATTACAGCGATGTAGATGCAGAACAAAAATGCTGCCATCAGGCTGTAGTATTTGGGCAGAAGTCCAGGGAAGCCCACGATGAAAAACTCGGTTACAACAGAAGCTGCGGTTGCGTTTGCCTGTGACATACTAAAACATACAGTTAACATCTGTTTACAAAAGAACCAAATGTATCTGCCTTTTACACATGACATACCTTGTAAAAATGGCTTTGATTTGCTAATTGAAAAAAATATATATTTTCTTGAAGTTAAAATGATTCTTGGCAACATTTAAAAATACAATATAAAATTAAAAAATTTGGAAATTAAAATTTAAAAATTAAATAAAGTTCACCTATTAAATTATACATTATTTTAAATTATAAAATATATAATTTATAAATATTGTTTTTCGTGAAATATACAAATAATTTTAAAACATTATTTAGTTATTAAATAAGATGAAATAATTTCCTTTAAATTTACACATTCTGTGATTTCAAATACTTGCAAAAATCTAATGTTATTTTGGTTTGTATTTCAGCTGATCACATGATTACCTTGATTATTCCTCTGTTATGTTATGTGACATCTGCTTAGAATATTCCTGGCTCAGTGTCACGTTTCTCAGTGATCAATGCTTGTGGTTTCATTGTTTTATAGGCGTAGAATCAGTGTTAAAGCCTGTAGGGTCCAACACGTCATGAAGGATCATGTTTTGAATAATTTGATGTCGTGGAACTGGGCTGACCTTTAGGGTTTAGGGAGTGGGGTGTTTGGCTTGGTTCTCTCTTCCCTTATAGATATAACATTTATTTGTACAACACAAATGTTTAATTTCAAATTGGGTGCAAAGTTAAAAAAATGTTCTCCAGTATCTTAGGTCTATTATTAAAGGTACACTATGTAGGAATTCTGTTTTTGTCAAACAGCGACCCCTAAAGTAGCTGTCTAACTAGGCCGGAGCTACCTCAGAGACTTTCCCTATGTAGCACTGCCCTAATGGCCAGTCCATATGTGTATTTCCCACGTTACCTCCCTATGGGCAGGATGCGGCCTCAATAGCATCCCGTACTATCGGCCTGATCCCCTCCCTCTGTATACCGGTACCTGGAAGCTGTAACGAGTGGAAATAAGGTGTGGCCCCTTTAAGAGCTGCGCGCGCCCTGTTGATCTGTCGGCAGTCTGTATTGTATGTGCGCCTCAAACACCCCATGTATGCGGCGCCGGGTTATTTCTGTTTGATGCTCATTCTTATCCTATTTTTGTTCATCAAGTAACGCTGTGGATGGTAGAATGTGTGACAGACAGTTACGCGAGTTCGATTGGGGAATAAAGTGCAAGTTGTAAGATGCCAATCGCCTCCGTGAGTCTGTCTGGCCTCTGTAATAACTTTTGTGAGCCTATCTTTCCTCCTAACACAACGCGTTACAAAGCGTCGGACAGGCACAGATAGCCTCCGAAGATGTCTACTAGTCCAACAACAAGAACGCCAGGTAAGCATTGCTGTTGCATCCATTGCTGCTCTTTAGCTCTCGCCAACGAGTGAAAGCCTGACCGAATGAGACTCTTGTCCAGTTCCTGACGTGGTCAGTTTCTCGTTTTCTTTTCCTTGACTCTTCCGACCGCGTTTTCTTCATCGACTCTACCATGATTCACGTCTGAAATGCGTGCTAGTGTCTTCCATAGTCTGTTTCATAGATTGTTTTTGTATCTGACGTCGTGCCGTAAAGCAAGTCGTGATTCTCGCGAGATTTGTCGGGGGCGCCACCTCTCAAACTTGCATTGCTGTTTTTTTCAGCGGCGTCCCCCCCCCCCCCCAGCTTTGCTATAGGGATGATTCGCCCAACTACGAGTTCGTTTACCATCGAAATTACTTTGAAGCTGTTATATTAAGGTACAATTCTTGCATAGTGTACCTTTAAAAGTCTCTTTTATGACTTGTCAAGTTGAACAGCAAACAGCTCCTTTACGTCATGAATGTGAGCTGTTTGTGCCACCTTGTGGGTAAATGATAACTACACACCGTAACACCAATCGAATTACAAGAAAGATTTATTGCATTGCATTGTTTTGCTTTATTTATTTTAATTTATAATTTCATATATTATGTCATATATTTTAAAGCAACTATCTTAAGACAACATTTTTTATATATTACAGTAGATGAATCCAACTGGAGGATTCTGCATTTTGAACTTTGACTGTCTGGATCTGATTTGTAATTAGATTAGTGAACCCCTCTGGGTGCCTGTCAGAGCACCGTTTAATATAAGGATGAGGAGACAGGTATGCAAGTTTAGATTATGTATTTATAAAGGATAAGCTCAGAGGTACAGGTATTTCACAGGTATGTCTGACCGGCAAGGTCAATGGTATGTAGGTAAGCTCTGGCTCCGAAAGCTTGTTCATAGGCATCTGAGAAGATATGGACCTCGTGAGTAACTCCTCCAATCCCATCTGCAGGAGGGACATAAGGATGAGGAAGAGAAACACTAGGAAGGCGGTGAAGTTCAGTGGGAAATTCCCACTGCATGCAGGAGTGGAGCAGGTCAGGAGGTAGGTTAGGATCATCCCACTCTCTCTGTTGGTTCCAAAGGTGCTTAACGATCACTTTCGCACGGGTTGTGTAAGGAAGGAGCAATCCCAAAGGGTCATACTGTGTAGCAAGGATCCTATAAATATTCCTTAAGGTGGCGGTCTCATAGTTCACAGGTCAGTGTTTATAGGACAAGGTATCGGACTGCCAATTCCAACTCAAACTCAGGGACGTCAGACTTCTCCTGCGTCAGCCACAACTCCACACTAGTAGCTCGAGCATTGGGAGGTAAGTGACTTAATACAGCAGGATCGTTACAGGCCTACTGCCGGATCTCAAATTCAGCTTCGGAAAGGATAGTATGCAGGCGACCAATCAGACTCTTGGCTACATCAGCAGTAGGTAGGCTCTGGAAGCAATTATCACCGTAAAAACATCTCTCCACAGAGAAACGAATCTCCACATCTGTCAAGGGATGCTTATGAGTGTGGCGCTGGAGTGCATAGATAGCACAGCAAGGACTGGAAGTGGTACCAAAGGGTAGGACTAACCACTTGAAGGTCTGAGGAGGAGCCTCATCCATCTGCAGGTCTCGCCATAGAAAGCGGAGTAGAGGACGAACTTCAGGCAGGAGGCGAACCTGGTGAAACATCGCCTTAATATCTCCGCTCACAGGATGCTCTCGGAAACGAAGGAGGACAACGGGAATGTGGACACGAGGCTCCAAGGGTAGGTCCGGGCAATAAGTGCTGGTTAATGTTCTGACCTCTGTACTAATGGGAAGAATTAAAGACAAGCGGGACTTTCCATTGTGGGTAACAAGGTGGTAAGGAATGTACCAACACTCAGGGGTATCAGGAACAGGATCAGGATCTACACAGACAGCTCCAGTTTCCAAAAGTTTACGCATCTCTGTCCAGTAGTTCTCGCTATTAGTGCTGACGTGAATAATAATCTTAGAGATTTACGATTAGCATTAGCCAGCACTTTTAAATTTGCTTTGATGTCAGGCGCTCTGGCTCCCGGCAAACATGTGACTATGGTGGCTGGTGTCTCTATTTTCACGTTCCGTGTAATAGAATCGCCAATAACTAGGGCACATTCAACAGGATTCTCAGTGGGTTTTTCACTGAGTGGGGATAATCTATTTTATATGGTAATCGGAACGGAAGAGCGGTGTTTTTTACCCGCGACTACAGTGTCTCACGGTCACCCAATTGCCCTACTGCACAGGCTCTACTTCAGCCGGAACCGAACAATGCACAGAGTTCACTAAGCTAGTCGCATCCAAAGTAGTCTACAGCCCTTGCACTCTTACAATAAACCTCAATTAATGTTTGGATGCGTGTTTCTAGTTCTGAAATCTTCTCCATCAGCCTGACTATCTCCCTGCATTTATCACATGTAAATCCTGTGCTGACAGAAAAGGCTATGCTATACGTGTTACATGAAGTGCAAGTGACAATAAGACGAGAATATGACTCACCACAGTTGTTGGATATGTAAAAGCATAAATAAATGTTCAGCGAAATAAATAAATTAATAAATAAAGTGTGCACGGATGTTAGGCTAACAGGCTAGCAAATTACTAGCGTGTTTGTGCTAGCAACGATTTAGATTGAAACTAGCGATGTCAGGTTAATATGTGATGTTGAGTTAGTTATATTTAGCCGTATAAACAACAGGGAATGATAGTAAATAATGATTCAAAACAGAAAGACAAAGCTTACAGACGCAAACCAAACTCAACAGAGCAACAGCAGCAAGGCAGACAGGAGCAATCAGTTGTTGTCTTTGTAATTTATTGTCTGTTGCCCTTCTACCCTGTTTTTCTCTTGAGGAGATAACAAAATAAGAATTTCATTGTACCAAGTACATTTGACAATAAATATCTCGAATTTGAACTTGTTGGAACTAGTATCTAGGTATTAACCATGGGAACTTAACGAGCTCATACAATATGGCCTTTGAGACAATTCCACAATTCCATTCAAGACCAAAGCCTATCTATTTAAATGGAATCCTTGAATCTCAAAAACTGCTTGCCGAACTCACAATTTTATAACATAATCAAATCAGCAAAAACATCTGACATGAACTGTCCAATAAATGTTGTTACTTATGCTCAAATAGTGTTAAAAAAAGCATAATTTTCAGGCTAGACCAGCCAATGCGCAGGTGCAGTCTCAGAGTTTAAGGTTTCGATGGGAACCGGAGCTTCTAACGGCAGCTGCAGTGACGCAATGACTTTACCAATCAGCGATTTATTGGTAATTGGTATTTAATTGGCTCTTTTACTTTAGAAGGCAGGACTATTCAGCTATTTTGTGTATTACAGTTTCTCCCATTCATAATAGGAGTGAACGTCTAGGTTACACCTGAGAGCCCATCACCTTTGAGTGTAAACTAAACAAGCCAATGTACATTAGATTTGTATCGCTTGCTCCACCCTGCAGCGCGGGTGTATACGAATGCGCTCACATTTTTAGGTCAGAGCCGGTGACCTGGCCGCTCCACAGTGGCTCAGCAATTGTGGTGACAGGACGTTATATCTCTATTCCCTCCTGCAGGGAACGAGGGTTATATGCGTAACTTAGAGTCTCCCTTTCAGTCATTCACGTTCGGGGTTACGTCGGAATGACTGACGTAATGAGTTCCCTACTAGATGCCACTATTGCTGCCCCTTTCAGCGCCCGTGTAAGCCACCTAATTCACCCGCACCTCCTGGGGTGGAAGATGGGACAGGGCTTACGCATAGAAGGTCAATTACTGCTGTTCCGCTTGACCCGTACATTAAGACTATTTGGATAACACTGGGAAAGCAGAAAGGGATGCTATTGAGGCCGCATCCTGACCATAGGGAGGTAATGTGGGAAATACACATGGACTGGCCATTAGGGCAGTGCTACATAGGGAAAGTCTCTGAGGTAGCTCCGGCCTAGTTAGACCGCAACACCGACAGGGACGGCAGAGCGGACTCTGCCATGGGAAAGACACAGGTTCGCCGACAGGAGTGTCGTAGCCTGGAAAAATACACACATGGGATCACTGTAGGGATCACAACATATGGCACCTAGCCTAGCACAGGGTCAACCATTGGGCATACTTAAGAGTGTTAGAGTTGGCATTGGACACTCCCCCACGTCTGACTGCCAATGCTGGTGAATTCATTCGACAGGGTTTGCCAGCTGGGGAACACAACTGAGGAACAAGATAAGCGGATGTATCCGGGCTTTAGGAGGGGAATGACCGAGAACACAGAGCGTGTCTCCGGTGTTTACTGGCTATTTTAGGCGAGTACACGGGAGGACACTGGCTCTGCATGATGGTTATTGAATCTGGCAAATGTGTTGCGTGTCGCCCAGCCTGCAGCTCTACATATATCTGCCAGTGAGGCGACGTGCGGCAACGCCCAGGAGGAAACGGCACTCCTGGTCGAGTGAGCTCTCAACCTGATAGGGCGTGGCTCGCCTGGGATCTGGTACGCCAAGACAATGGCATCCACTATCCAGTGGGCTAACCTCTGCTTAGAGACAGCCTTTCTCTTCTGCTGGCCTACATAACCAACAAAGAGCTGGTCTGAGGTTCTGAAGTTCTGCGTTCGGTCTGCATACAGGCGCAAAGTGCAGACAGGACTGAGCAAAGCAAGGGCTGAGTTTGCCTCATCCAGGGGCAGCGCTGGCAGGTTTACCATCTGGTCCTTGAAATGATAACGTGAGAGTTGGTGGCCCGAATTCCAGGCATGATTCGTCTACAGAAAATTATTTCAGGTCTCCTACCCTCTTGAATGGAATCAAGTCTTCAATGAAACAGGTAAATGTTTAGCTCAGTTGACTGCAGCAGTTCGAAGGGGACTCTCTGTAATGCTGTAAGCACCAATGAAAGATCCCAAGAGGGTATGTGTGTGGGCGAGGATGATTTGGCCTTCTCGCACCCCTTTAGAAACCTGACGATCAGGTCATGCTTCCCCACAGATTTACTGTTTACAGCTTACTGCATCGTGATGTTCCTCAGCACGGGGGAGAGCTTGCTCTTTTCCCAGTTGACACAAAGTCCCAACTGATTGAGGTGGACAGATGCACTGGAAAATGTGTTACTGCATTAACATTTTGAATGGGAGCTTGTGAAGGGCCAGATTCAAAACTCGCAGGTCCAAGATTGGCCGTAACTCACTGCCTTACTTGGGTTTAACGAAATAATGGCTGTAGAACCCTGACTTCATATTGGCTGGAGGGACCGGCTCTATTGCGTCCTCCGCTAGTTGGACTAAGATTTCTGCCTGTAAGACAGGAGAATCGCTGGCCAGCATGAATGTGAACTGGATGCCCCTAAACTTGGGGGGATGTGAGGCAAACTGAATTGCATTGAGTCTGATGGTCCGAATGAGCCAGCGAGATGGTCTGGGAAGCGCTAGCCAGGCTCTCAGGGACTGTACAAGCGGGATCAGAGGGACCACAGACGTACCGGCAGTGGGGCAGCAGCCTTGTGCGTGAGATGGGATAACTTCCTCGAATTGCATGCTGCTGCCTGCCGGCAACAGGAGATGTGGATGAGAGTGGCATAGCTCGCTCTTTTAGGCAAATAGCTCTTTTACAGTGTTGAAGCCCACAGGGGAGGTGGTACAGCTTGTAGGATTATAGTGCAGGCTGCAGTGGGCACTCAAGCTTTTTGTTTGTTTGAGAAGATATGGTGGAAGGCAGTGACAGTGCTTGGGAGATTAATCGCCCAAAAAAATCCTCCCTGCCACAACTGCAGCTTCTCAGTGTTCTTGTTAAGCCCCACTAAAGGCATAACAAACACTGTAAAGCACCATAAAGTTTTCGTGCACTATATTTAAAGACTTTTAAAGCCATTCAAATGTGAGATACGAATGAATATTTAAGTCGTTAAAGTTAATGGAAACTGATCTCTCCTCAGGCATCCATCTTGCTGGAGTTTATTTATGTTTCTAAATCATGTCATCTTAAGGTGTCTTTAGATCACAACACTGGAGTAGATGGAGCAATGTGAATTGTTCACGCGCAAAGTAACTAAAATTTGAAACCGTAATCGTGATATGAAATTTTGCACACCGTTTCATCTCTACATCGAACGTGACTGACTGAAGGGGAACCGTCTTTCTATATCTATTGTCTTTGGTAAGAATTGTTGTAAAAACGTTACGTCAGGAAACTCAGAATACAGACAGAGAACATACAGCATTAATCTGTTAAATCATTAGAAACAGAATAAGAAATAAAATATTAAAAATCGCCACTACAGAATCTAGCTCAGTAATTCATAGCTCAGCAGGACACTGTCATGTGCATCAATTATCAATTAATAATATTTAACTAAAATTAAGTGTGATATTATTTGAAATTTGCCAGTTCGATAATGTGACTTTTGACTAAGAAGTGAGTAAATGATCTCAATTTTAACTGGCATTTGGTTTTTATTTATGAGAAATACTAATGAAAACATGTAAAATCATTCTTAGCCAAGACCTGCGTAAATAAAATAATAGAACATATTACTAATAGTAATGAAACTACAAAAACTGAATGCACATTTAGTAGGAAATGTGTGGTTTATTTATTATTAAAATATATTATAGTTGATAAATGTGCTGGCAGTGTGACAAATGAAACTACAAATATTCCATGTATTCTTTTTTTATTAAAAACTGGATAAATATATATAGGCTATAATGTGTGTGTGTGTATATATATGTATATATATATATATATATATATATATATATATATATATATACATGCATACAATTTCCTGTTCTGATGTATCACATTACATGCTGTTTATGCATTTATAACTATATATATATATATATATATATATATATATATATATATATATATATATATATATATATATATATATATATATATATATATATATATATATATACTATACTAACTAGCTATATTAAAGGAACATGCCAACTTTTTGGGATTTTAGCTTATTCACTGTATCCCCCAGAGTTGGATAAGTCCATTCATACCCTTTTCACCTCTGTGCGTGCTGTAACTCTGTCTGACGCACCCACCGCACTCTGCAGAAGTAGCATTGCTTCACCTTCTGAGAATATAGTTCCCAGTATGTATACGTTAGAAGATGGCTGTGTCTCATGTGACCTTGTTATTTGTACACGCTGTGACTATACAAATCACAACATGTAAATAGGAAAATGTTGGTGTTATTTTGTCACTTATTGGGAGCAGTATGCTAGCTGGAGCCGTTTACCTTCAGTCTTTGTGCTAAGCTAGGCTAGCGGTGGGTTCGTTAGACAGTTACAGCACGCACGGAGATGAAAAGGTATGTATGGACTTATCTAACTCTGGGGGATATGGTGAATAAGCTTAAGCCTCAAAAAGTTGGCGTGTTCCTTTAACAAATATTGTAAATGCATATACACAGCATCGTGATGCATCAGAACAGGGATAGGCAGATGATCTCATTTAGAAATAGTTAACCTATGGACTTTTAGACTCATCCTGTCTCTCTGGACACACCATTTGAGAAAGAACTGTCTGACTTCTTTGATCCTGATGCAGTAGATGAAGGGGTTCACTAGTGGTGGAAGCAGACTGTAGAACATGACCAGGGCGATCCTCTGACTGCTGTTTATCTGAATGTTCGGGATGTTAGAACTGGAGTAAACAACGAAACGTGGCACATAATAGATAATAATGATAGTCAGTTGTGTGGCACAGGTAGAAAAGGCTTTCATACGACCCTGTGCATTTGCTATTTGAAGCACAGACACGAGGATACATACATATGAAAAGATGATGAAAGAGAATGGCACGAGAAGCACAAACATTGCTACACCATAGGAAATGAGGTTTGATTGGCTGACATCTGCACAGGCGAGCTGGTTCATAGATGTGCTATCACAGAAGCAATTTGCGATCATATTTGGCCCACAGAATGGCAGTTTTACTGTTTGCATTAAGCTTATGGTTGGGGCAATCATTGCAGTAACCCAGGAAAGCCCTATTAAAAGTCTCATAGTGCGGTTAGTCATTAACACAAGGTATCTTAGTGGGTAACAGATCGCCAAGTACCTATCTAGAGCCATGATCATCATAATAAGAGAGTTTAGTGTCCCAAAATAGTGAATCAGCTGCCTTTGAAACAGACAAACGTAGAAGGTAATATAACCGTCATTAAACCAGTAGCGAGAAATGACTTTTGGCAGAGCAACTGTGCAAAAACCAATATCAGACAAGGACAAACTTAGCATGATAATATACATAGGCTTAAAAAGGCTGCGTTCAGTCACAAACAGGACCACAATGAGAGAGTTTCCAGTGATTACAGCGATGTAGATGCAGAACAAAAATGCTGCCATCAGGCTGTAGTATTTGGGCAGAAGTCCAGGGAAGCCCACGATGAAAAACTCGGTTACAACAGAAGCTGCGGTTGCGTTTGCCTGTGACATACTAAAACATACAGTTAACATCTGTTTACAAAAGAACCAAATGTATCTGCCTTTTACACATGACATACCTTGTAAAAATGGCTTTGATTTGCTAGTTAAAAAAAAAAAATATTTTCTTGAAGTTAATTGATTCTTGGCAACATTTAAAAATACAATATAATAATGATATAACATTATTTAAATAAAGTTCACCTATTAAATTATACATTATTTTAAATGATAAAATATATAATTTATAAATATTGTTTTTCATAAAACATGTAAAATATACAAATAATTTTAAAACATTATTTAGTTTTTAAATTTACACATTCTGTGATTTCAAATACTTGCAAAAATTTAAATATTATTTTGGTTTGTATTTCAGCTGATCACATGATTACCTTGATTATTTCTCTGTTATGTTATGTGACATCTGCTTAGAATATTCCTGGCTCAGTGTGTCACTCACGTTTCTCAGTGATCAGTGCAGATGCTTGTGGTTTCATTGTTTTATAGGCGTAGAATCAGTGTTAAAGTCTGTAGGGTCCAACACGTCATGAAGGTTCATGTTTTGAATCATTTGATGTCGTGAAACTGGGCTGACCTTTGGGGTTTAGGGAGTGGTGAATGTGTTTTGCTAGAAGATAACTATGGAATGTATTTTGGCTTGGTTCTTCTTCCTGATAACATTTATTTGCACAACACAGAAACATCAGCCGTTTCATTTCAAATTGGGTGCTACTGCATAAGTATTTTTTTTCCAGGCCAAAGTATCTTTGGCCTATTATTAAAAGTCTCTTTTATGACCTAAGTTGGACAGCAGACAGCTCCTTTATGTCATGAATGTTAGCTTTCTGTGCCACCCTGTGGGTAAATAATAACTACACACTATTGATTGTCTCACAGGAAACATTTTTTAACGATCATTTATAATGAAAAAATAATCAATAATGGATTTTATGAATTTAATAATGTTTGAAAAAAGCTAGAAACGTTGTTTAAACTTTCCCTTCAATTACAACTTTTTACAGTGGTTGCCAAAATTACAGCGGTGACAAGTATCAAGTTGCCACAGTTTTACTGCAGTATCAGTAACTGTTGAGAAACTAGTATTTCATGGTATTACAGTTTTTCTGAATTGCTAAAACACATTTTTCAAAACCATCACCCACTTTCTCAAAAAACCCACTTTCTGCCCCTATCCCTAAACCTACCCATCACAGGAAACATTCTGCATTTTTACATTTTTAATAAAACATTGTTTTTTTATGTTTTTTAAGCTATTTGAATTGCGAGGACTCATGAAATGTCCTCATAAACCACGTTTAAGTTTTAATACCAGTGTAACACTGGGAAAGCGTGCCCTTTCAAAGGAGAGGAATGCTGCGGAAGCGACATCCTGCCCGTAAGGAGGTATCATGTGGTGGTTACACATATGGACTGGCTGCAGAGTACAACATATGGAATGTCACTGAGGTGGCACCAGCCTAAGTAGGGGTGAGACCACACCGGTTAGAGCTGGCAGAGCGGACTCAGCCAAGGGAAAGACACGGGCTAACCGTGAAAGAATACACATGGTATTGCCATAGGGATTACAACATATGTGTCGCACTAAACCGGTGGAGGTGTGGCTATCTCCCGTAGACCCGTCATATTCTTCTCCTGCACGCCGCCCCCCTGCGCCCGCTCTGCATGGCAGCTCGCACGTGACTGTGCACGCTCTGGTGCATGCTCAACCAGGTGAATTAAATTGGGGAAATCAGAAGCTCGCGCCTAATTTAGTCAGTGGTTTCAATTACGCGCATCAGTCATTTGACTGGAGTGCGATGGACAAAGAAGGCGGCAGGCACAAACGCATTCACTGTGAGGAACTGGGACTTTTGATTATGACGGGCTATCGGTAAGCTCACGTGGACTCTTGTTTCACCTGGACTCTCATTTTGGATCTTTTGTCTTTTTGGTATTAAATGTGAGAGAACCGCTACGGGAACCAAGCCACTATCGCCATCGAGGTTGTCGAAGAGTTATACGCTATCCCACCTGTCAGTGGTAACCAGCCGAGAAGAATCATAGAGCTGATCAAAGCAGTTGGAAAAGCCCTCTATGATTTAAATGAATTGAACAATGCAGATGCCATAAAAAACCCACTAGTAATAAAATCTATCGAAAGCAAGTTGCCAGAGTCTCTGAAGAAAGACTGGCTTACCCACACTGCTGACCTGAACAACGCTGTGAACCACCAAAACTGCTTTAACAAGTCGCATATCTCCAATCCCAAGAGTCCATCTATGAGCAGTTAGAACAGTTGAGAGACATCGACCCTGCCAAGGAGAAGATCAGGTTTCAAACTAAGTACGCCTGAACAAAGACAACCAAATCCAGCAGTGGATCAGCAGGCTGCATTATCTGCGGAGACCCAAAGCACAAGAGGTAACTACATCTGCAGAAGGTTTAGAACCACCACAAAGCTTCAGGAGAAGAGGAACGCAGTGCAACGAGGCAAGAGGTGCCTCGAAGTCCACGACGAACCCTGCAGAGAAACTACTTACCTGTGTGGGAATCCAGAGTGCAGAGACCAACACCACTACCTTCTCTGTCCCCAGCCCAGACATTTGTCCCAGAGACCCAAGTTCGGTCCAGTGAGAGCTGAGGGGAGAAGATGCACTGAGGCCCAGGAAGAGTTCCTCTCTAAACTTCCACCTGAGCTAGCGCAGCAGGATCGCGATGCTTTCTGCAACATCGCATCCCGAGCATATAACTCCACTGCAGCGAAGAGAGGACTTCTGGAAAAGTTTGGCCTGCACGAGTACTCCGTGATCCTGATGCTCCTTGACGTTATCGCCAATGACGGGCGAAGAATCGGGACACTTATTGACCTGGAGTCTGACACGAATTATAGAACTCATAAAGCTGCAAGCAGACTGAACCTCCGCAGTGAAGATGTCACACTAGTCGTCCATGGTGTCGGAGGGATGAAGGTGTCTGTTGCAACCAAGCGCTACCTCCTCAAGATCCGTATCGGCACTCTAAGAGGGACCCTCAAGTATCACCAGCTGATCTGCTACGGATTTGACACAATTGCGGAAGTGCACAGACATGTTCCACCTAACAAGTTGCAGGAGCTCTTCCCTAATGTTCCCATCAAAGACCTCATTAAACCCAGAGAGATCCAGCTTCTGATCAGCCACAAAGAAGGCCAGCTGGTGCCACAAAAAGTCCGCTCTATTGGTGACCTGGTGCTCTGGGATGGTCCACTCGGCAAGACAGTCGGGGGCACGCATCCAGATCTCTTCGAGGAAGTCATCCAGATTGCCCACACGTCCAAGACTCACTTCGCGAGATCTATGAGAACTGCAGCAGTCAAATATCAAGAGTTTGCGACAGACCCAGCTTCCTGCCAGTATCCTGATCACCCCAGAGCCCAATCTAGCACAGCCACCAGCAGCAGAGACTTTCTGAAGTGGTGGAAGTGGGAAAGTATTGGAGCTGCCTGCCAGCCAAGATGTGGAGGGTGTCGCTGTGGGAACTGCCAGCCAGGGGGTAAAGAAATGATGCTCGCAGAGGAAAGGGAGATGGAGATCGTGAGAAATGGCCTGACATACACGACTGGAGATGATCACAGCACTGAACCACACTGGTACGCCAAGTATCCGTGGGCAGAAGATCCAGCAACTCTGCCAAACAACAAGAAAGCAGTAGAAGCAACATTCCTCAGAAGTGAGAAGCAGCTGTCAAAAGAGGCCGAGTGGAAGGCGGCCTATACTGCACAAGTCCATGAGATGGTGAACCAACGAGCTGCAGTAAAGCTGTCCGAAGACGTCCTGCAGAGTTGGACTGGGCCAGTGTGGTACATTAGCCATCTCATCGCGCCAAATCCACACTCAGTCTCCACCCCAGTCAGACTAGTGTGGAACAGCAGCCGAAAGTACAGAGGTCTCAGTCTGAACGACATCCTCATCAAAGGTCCTGACGTCCTGAACCCGATCAGAGCTGTCCTGCTGAGGTTCCCAACTGGTGTCTACGCTGCCCTTGGTGACATCCGCAAGATGTATAACTCCGTCTGGCTGGAAGATCGAGAGGTCCACCTGCACAGATTCCTGTGGCGTGACAGTGAAGATACTGAAATAGAAGATTATGCCATCACAAAAGTCAACATCGGAGACAAACCTGCCGGTTGCATAGCCCAAGTCGCCATGCGAGAGACTGCAAACTTGCCTTCATTCAGTCACTTCAAAGAAGAGAGACGCGTGCTGGAAGAAGATGCCTACGTCGACGACATTCTGACTTCGCATAACGACCTTGACCATCTGAAATGCCTCACAGCCAACATCGAGCAAATCCTGAAAGCTGGAGGATTCTACATGAAGCCCTGGGTCTACTCCAGTCGAAGTGGGAGGAAAGATCTCAAGAGTGAGATACCCAGAACAGAACCAAAGACTATGATCCTGCCAAACCAGCTGACGGAAGACGACAACAAAGCCCTTGGCCTTGGTTACACCATCGACGATGACAAGTTTCATGTCATGGTTGCAGTGAACTTTTCAAAGAAAAAAAGGAAAATGCCTCCTTTGCCTAGCAGCACAAGAGGGCGTCGACTTCCCAAGCGCCACAATAGACAGACTAGTCGTCTACAGGGACCAGATAAGTGGACTTCTGGTTTCTGGTGGCAGAGTCCAGACCTTCGGAGAAGACAGCAGAGCTGTTCCTCTTCTACCAATCCAAGCTTGGTTATCCACCCTGATAGCCAGATAAGCACACAGCGGGGGACATGACGGAGTGGCGGGAACTCTGCTGCGGATGAGGAAGAAGGCATGGGTCATAAGAGGGAGAATTATTGCCCAAAAAGTCGTTGACAAGTGTATCGTACGCAGGAATGCAAAGGCAAGAACCTGCAAGCATATAATGGAAAACTTACCTGAAGAGAGGTCAAGTCCTGCTGCACCATTCGAGTTCACGTCTGTTGACCTGTTTGGACCTTACCATGTGAAGGATGATGTCAAGAAGAGAGTGACTATGAAAGTATGGAGCGTCGTATTTTGCTGCATGTCCAGCCGAGCCATCCATGTCGAGCTAGCAAACACACTATCAACAGAGAGCTTTCTGCTTACCTACCAGAGGTTTGCCGCTGTCCGTGGTCATCCCCGAAAAATCTGTTCTGATCCTGGTACGAACTTTGTCAGAGCAAGACCTGTCCTAAGAGAGACTTAACTAAATCAACAAAACAAGTCGCTTGAAGAGTATGCTGCCAGAAATGAGAGCACATGGACGTGGAAAATCCTCCCGGCCGATTCACCGGGCCGCCGAAGCTGCTGTCAGAGTCACGAAGAGAGCCCTCCAAAGTCTTGGAAATGTAGAAGGCCTTACCTTCAGGGAGTTTCTAACTGTGCTCCAGCTAGCTGCAAATCTTGCTAATGAGAGACCCATTGACACCAGAGTTCAGAGCCGAGAAGAGCGCACCCAGTACATCACGCCGAACAACCTGTTGCTTGGTCTAGCCTCACAAAGTGGAGACTTCAAAACTGTCGACTACACCATTTATCCATTCGAAAGACTCAAAGAAGTACAAACTATAGTCAACAACTTCTGGAAGTCCTGGAGCCAGTTCGCTGGTCCGAACCTGTTCATTCTTTTTCTAGGGGAACTCCTGCTTGTAGAAACGAAGGGCCCGACCACAGGTAAAAGGTTTGATGACATTGCGGGGTAATGGAAACCCGGTACGGTTCAACCTTGGCAGTCACGCTGCCAAGCCCATCTCTGAAATCGGTCGAGAAGCCAGTGCTGAAGTGGCTTCATATGAAGCAATCCGAGCGGCGTCACTGCGGCAATGGATGCCATATGCCCCAGGAGCCTCTGAAAAAGTTTAAGTGGGACCGCTGTTCTGAGTTTGAACGAATTCAAGCAGTTCAACACCGACTGAACACGTTCCTCTGTGAGGCGTCCTGTTAGGTTGACCGAGTCCAACTCCATACTGAGAAAATAGATACCCTGCACTGGGGAGAGTTTGCTCTTTTCCCAATTGACCTGAAGCCCCAACTGGCTGAGGTGACTGAGCACTAGGGTTGTAACGGTATGAGATTTTCATGTTATAAAAATAGTCTCAGAAAGTATCACGGTTTCACGGCATACGGTATTAAACAATCATTATTATTATAATCAATTACATTACAATTACCCTTAAATGAATGAAAACAGATAGGGTTTTTTGGTTGAACATATGGTTTATTAAAACAAACTTTTTTTTAATGAAAAAAAAAAAAACCTTTTGAAAAAATAAAGCTGCATATCTCCCATTTGAACAAACATGTCTAATCAATTGAATTCATAAAACCTTAACTAATTTTTATTCTTAATTTATTAATTATTATTTAAGATAATTATAAGATAATAGTGTCTTATGAAATGTGCTTTATTTCCTTGGAAATTCTGGGTTGTCTGATATAATTTGTCTGGATTCTATGATTTAATAGAAATATATTATTGAAAATGCAATCAGATTAAATGTGTAACGTAAGTATCCACTGAAGGCAAGCTTATTGAGAACCCAAGTGCAGTTTATTATAAACAAGAAACAAAAACATGGCGTGGCATGAAAAACTAAAAATCAAGACTTGATGAATGAACTTACAAATAGTGGTCTGCAGGAAACAATACTTGACTTAGGCCCCGTTTACACGTACATGGTTATTTTGAAAAACGGAGACATTTCCCTTCGTTTGTGCCCTTTGTTTACACGCAAACGGAGAATTTGCCTCTGAAAACTATTCTTTCAAAAAACTCCGGCCAGAGTGGAGATTTTGGAAAACTTCGTTTGCATGTAAACTGAGAGAAACAGAGTTTTAGGCAGCGACGTCAGTGAGTTTGTGACTATTTTCGAATTCTGGTTGGCTCACGTGGGTTTGAGCTTCTCGTTAAACTGCCACCCACAGGTTTGGCATGCTCTTGACGGCATATACACGGGTTCGTGTGCACAATGTTATTTTTGAAAACGAAGAGGGGTGAAATGTTTGTTTATGAAAATAGCCGTCCACGTGAACGTAGCCAAATACACAGACTAATTACTAAACAAGGGACACCTGTGAACAATGATCAGACAATTAACCAATGACAAGACACATGGCAGGATCACATTACAAACAGGGAATCACATGACAAGACACAGAAACATGACAATGACATGAAACGTGACCAAGACAAGACCAAATCGTGACAGAATGTAACAACTTTTGTTTGTTTGCAGACTCAAACATGGATGCACAACAGATGTTTACTAAATTATATTTAAGTAAATTAATTAAATTATTGGACTACACGATATTACTCCGGGGTTAGTGACATCAGCAAGCCTAAAATATAAACCCCGCCCCCTGGAACACGCAGAAAAGTTGTTGTATAAGTGTACATTTGTGAGTCAGCTCACACTTTAGCATCCATCTTTTCACATGCAATAGAAAGTCACTCTGTGTGCATCTCACAACAGTTCCTATACGAGCGATTTATAGATTACCATGACAGAATATCCTAATTGAAGATAGTTAACTCCACATCAGCAACATAAATTCATTAACTACCCATTCAGAGACGTCCTGTTGCATTCTACATGTTGTCACTTCTTCTTGATTCTCTCCATCTTTGTCTGACTCCGTTTTAACATTAAAGACAGAACAGTTTCTGTCATTTTAGTGTGTCTACGTGAGGTAATCGCAGGTGCTAACACACTTAAAAGCTCTTGAAACTACGCCCTCTGCAGCAACTCATTTGCATTTAAAGGGCCAGACACAAAACTGTGCGTTTTTGCAAACCCTCAAAAAGTGACAACTTTAACATGCTATATAAAAATATCTGTGGGGTATTTTGTGCTAAAACTTCACACACACACTCTGGGGACATCAGAGATTAATTTTACATCTTGTGAAAATGGCATTTTACCACCCCTTTGAATACAATTATGAAATGCTCATTTAGTTCTCTCAGAGTAGCTCTGGATATGTTCATATGTTCACGTCCTCATATATTGAGTGAGACGGCAGACGCTTTAAACTCCATGAGCGTCACACATACTTGATTATGTACTAGGCGAAACGGCGCTGCTCATTCACACAGACACGCAGAACAAGCAGAATATAGGTTTACAGTATATAGCATTTTTTTTTGGCCTGTATATTAATCGACACACCCATATAGTGATTTGATTTATTGCACAGTTATATTTTAGATTTATTCATCCATCTATCAAATCGTGCATTTTACATGACATCTGTGTTATATTGTAAATTCCATCAGCAACACGGAAGTAATACAGCCTTAAGTTATAAATGGAACTTTATCTACAGGGAAGGGATGGTGTTCGCGAATATGGGAGAACATGTTCGATGTTTTCCTCCTTTTGTAGCCACTCTTCGTCCACATTTCTGGACACAACTGGATATCCATCTTCAAGGACAGTTCCCCGCGTTCGTTTTTCGGATACCCAAGTATTCCCACACTGCAGATTTTAAACTTTTCGGCGGGGGATAGAGATTAGAATTCGCAGCCTCTGTCTCAGACATTTTTTCCGCTGCACATTTCACGAGTTCACACTTACAAATAAGTCAGATAGAATAAATGCGTATTTGGCGTGCTGTCCGAGGAGAGGGCTCTGAGCTCGGTATACAGTACCCCCCCGTATTCCTGGCTGTGAAAGAATAAGCCAAGAGTGAGGAGTTGGGGTGGTGGAGGGATGCTGAAAACTGTCAATTGTTAGGTGAGTTGACAGTGTGAATATATATGCTTCCTCTCATGCTGATAGGGTAGACATGGTAATTGTTGGATGACAAGTTGATTGGATTGATTATTTGAACGTGCTCCTCCCGAACTTTGTTTATGAAACATCATGTACGGGTGGAGTCTAGGCAGTCAAGTGAAAAAAAGTTACATATGCGCAGGTCAGATCTGGTTAATTTTTTTTCTTCAAAAAGGCATGTGAAACTGTGATCGTAGCCGATTAAGGATAGGAAACTACCTCACCCAGAAAGACGTATTGAATGACATTTTGAAAAATGTATGCTCTTTCGTGTATGCTCTTTCAGGAAACTGCTCTCTCTGGTGCCGAAGCGAACAGGGGATGCCGCGGCTACACAAACAAGACGGAAGTGCAAGCCTGATGTGAGCACTCACATTCTCATTGAAGGCGCAACCTCTATCAGCTGATTTAATCAGCACATTCTTTGAAGGTGCAACGTTCTGGAGAGCTGTGAATCCAACACCGGCTTTGAAGAGGCTCAGGACGCAGGAACAGTACAACTGCTCGGCTCCAAAGCGAAAAAGCAAAGGTGCGTGCATCCGCTTCCACTTTTATATCCGCGCTGCAGGGTGGAGCCCTTGATGCAAGTCTTGCATGCCAATGTGCATTGGCTCGTTTTGTATACACTCTGAGGTGATTTGGGCTCCCAGAAGTGATCCCAAAGATGTCTGTGTTGCGATGTAACGTTGAACGTGACCGAATGAAAGGGAACTCTAAATGAAAACAACAACAACAACATATATTTCTAATATAGATTGATCCAAAGTTTCCAAAAGCTAAAACAATAAAAATACGATTTAAGAGTAGATTTAAAAATGTCCAATGAAGGAGCCGACCTCACATGATACGGCTTTCTTGGGCCCAGCCACAGAAAAGCATGTTACAGTATGCTCAAAAGTCTGTGAATCAAAATCAAAGTCAGTGAGAGATTCATTCTGCCACAGCATCACGTCTAGACATTGTCCACATCACAGCCAAGTTCTCTTGCCAGGCATAAGGAAAAACCCTCTGGTATGCGATCCAGTCTTGACAACTTTCTACACACCTTACTCTTTCTCGTCCTCATCCTCGTTGTTCACCACCTCTTACACGTATTCTTCCTACTCTCCCTCCTATATGGTTTCCATCCATTGTTGGTAAGGTATCGACATTTAGTGCAACATGTAAGAGTCAATTTTGGCACTCTGAACTGACTTGCATTATGTACAGTTGGTTTGGTCACATCATTAGAAAAAAAAGTGTGAACAATTTTGCCTCATTCATGAAACACGAACAGAACGAATTTTTGTGTAAACCGTTCCTGAAGCCATTCTGACGTAAATGTTCGGATTCGCGAACATGTTAGTTGGTATGACAAATTTACACCTGCTCCCATACTATGTTAGCCTAGAAATCTACACGCACCCTAGCGGCAGCAAAATGTATTTTGCAGCCAGGGCAGTCTAGCAACTCTCCATAGACCTCCTAGCTGCAAAAACCTAAATTGGGTCAGGCCAATCACGTCGTGTATACTGTAGAGTAGGTGGGGGCGGGCTTAACATATGACGGCAGAGTTGCGATGGCTGCCACTTGAAGACAAAGAATGGCGGCTGCGGATGGAGAACAGCCGTCTTTCGATCGGCTTTGGCCGCGACTCTGGAGGACTTGGAGTTAAGTTTTTCTTTAAGAAAAGAGTAAAGAACGGCACTTAACCTGTTAGCCTTCAGCGCCACTTTTGAAAAATCCCCAGAAATAGCATACCCAACCTAAAAAAGATTCAATTAATTGACCCTTTGTCCTAAAAGCTCAAGTACGGTCTCATTTGAAAGCTGACACCTGGCACTTTATTGGAAATGTAGAATGAATTATTGTCATAATGAAAAAAAAATTATGAATAGCTTCAAAGTTGTGTAAGTTATTAGAAATGTATTTTTATGAAACATCTTCATGAAAATTAAATTGAAGTTGGCCCGTCAGCACTCTAGAAATGCACTCCAGCTAAAGACACATGTCTGACCATGTTATATTTAAAATTTGAAGGTGATAAGTCTAAAACTCTGTATTTTGTTAAATGTTTTTCAAGATCATCTCAAATGACTTTATTTTGAATTGACTCTAAAATGCAAACTTGTGTTTATTGTCATCTATTAGCATCTATTCAGTCTATTGTCTCTATTGTTTTGTGGTGCAAACGAGCCCCATTCAGTGTCAGTCTCTCCTGCACACATTTACACCTTTCCAGCCTGCTTATGGCCATAAATATTCTTTTCCTTTGTCTCCATTATAATCGCTAACGACTGGCTAATCACGGTGTTTCACCCCCTAATTTCTTTCATAATCTTCACTTCACATTTGAAACTGTATCAAATGCCTTTCTTAAATAAAGAAATATTTCAGTAAGCATTCCGATTTAGAAAAAAAATCATAAAAAATAACAGCTAGATGGCAGGTGCAACTAGAGAGCTAGCTAGCATGTTAGCTTAGCACACCATCAATACACGACAATTTATGAGATTAAAACCCTTTTTGTGCTCCAAACTTACTTTATAGTGCAAGTCGAGTGTTTTAAATAATCTTCTATGAGCTTATTTGGCTTCAGAAAAGAAAATCAGACAGAAAATATATGATTTGATATTATTCTGCACTATTGTAAAGTCTATACCGATTAGCATTACATTATACATATAATCTATTATTATAAAAATACCTGACATGGCTCGAAGAACACAGGTAAATCAAATATCATTGCAATCATGTTTATTGTCTTCAAAACATCTTTATCTGCATGTTATAGCGATCTCTGAAAGCTAACGTTAGCTGTATTTATGTCAGTGACGTCCTGGAAGGTCACAGGTTATTTCTTCTTCGTGAGCTTTCATATTTGGAAAAAACTGTGCAAATGGCGCCCTCAGCCTGCTGTATGGATTGAAAACACAGTACATCAGAGTATCCAGCGCTCTTTATGTATACATCGACGCATTTGGATATAAATTCAATAAATATTATTCCTGTCTATAGAAATATGATGTAAACCTATGATAATATATCAATATTTCTCCAAATCTGCACATTTTTGAGCCAAAAGCCCTGAGGAACGTTGTTTTGTCACGCGTTCTCAAGACAACAGCACCGGAGTTTTTTTCTGAATGGAGCAGCTGACGCTCATAATTCATATTAAAGGTATCGACTCATTTTTTCATTACATAAATCCTGACACAAATTAAGACATAACTGTCACTATAAGTTTCTCAGAATACAATAGTGGTCAAATACTGAAACGTGAGACTTATATATTTTTAATGATGTATAGTTTGTCAAGGTAATAACATTAAATCTGATAGTAACATAGCTGCCAACTTTTGAGTTTAGCTTGGAGTGAGATTGGGGGGGGGGGGGGGGGGGGGGGGAGGGGGGTTATGGGAGAAAAAAAAGGGAGAAAATTTCTCCCACATTTCTGTGTGTGGGAGAAAAAAAACTTGCATCACAATAAGTTGTGATTGTCAAAACATTTGGTAACTTATTTTTATTAAGTTTACTGACAACATGTTACAATGTTTAGCTGCATGATTACAATTACTGGCCGGTTACTGTATTTATTATTGCTTGACATCTTGATTCAATATCGATTCATTTTGATAATTATTAGTTACAGTAGATACATGTTAACAAATAAATCACTAATGCTGAAAACATAGAGAGCCCTATTTTATTATTAAAGGTTAAAAATAACAACTTAAATAAAATATAATGCGTTCTTTATTATAATAACAACTTTATAATATTTTAATGATATAAGTAAAAATATATGTAGCCTAATATAGTGGACATATTTAACAAAACTCTCTAGCTAATTTTTCCAGCCTATAAATGGTCATTAAATTGCTTTCCTGATGTAAATGTAACTTATGTGACATTGTTCTAGCCGACCTGTTTTGCAGTCCATTTACATTTACCATTTACCTGTTTTATTGACCTCTTACCGCGGTTGAAAAACACTGATTGATCCGAGGCATACATTTCGGTAAGTTCGGGTTTATTTACTAATATCTCTCAGCTGAGCTCAGATTCTCATCACCAGTCGTCGCGGTTTTCCGGTTTTCCCCGCCGTCTTTCCGTCTTTCTTGTATCTCTTCTTCTGTTACTAAGTTCGGGGTGCAGCGCATAGGGTTCAGTGACGCTCATCAGCGCCATCTATGGTCGGGGAGTTTTTTTTTTTTTTGCGTGAGAAATGTGATGTGTGGCGTGAGTGCGTGTGAAAACAGGCAAAACCGTGTGTCACACGGCGAAAGCGTGAGAGTTGGCAGCTCTGTAGTAACTTTGAACTATTTAAAAAAAAAAACGCTTCAGAGCGTCCTCGCTCTGGTGAAGGTTAACAGGTTAAGTCATTCTTAAAAAAGGAAGAAGTGTTCGGAGTTTTGCTGGACCGGATCTTTGCCGCTCTGACTACGTCACCTTCTTCGTTGCTCTGGTTGGTTGTAGAGCTATCCTATTGCGTGCAGAGAGATTTTGAGACAACCGTTTATCCCGCCCCTCGGATTAAGCCGCGTCTATGGAGAGTTGCCAGACTAAACATCTTGATGTAAGTCTGGCTTGCCAGGCTAATACTATGTGTAAATGATGTGTAATACATTTGAACGTTCTAATTTAGGTAAACTGATGACATTGCATTTAGTTTGATGTACCATACTAATCTTTCACGAGTTGATCTGCCTTGTTTTTTTTTACTTTTTTTTTTTTACTGTCACTTACTTTTTACCCAGCCTTCCTATCACAGTGGGGGACGGGCGGGACAAATACTAGACCGACCAATCAACCTACTTTTACAACGACTGAACAACAATGGAGAAGTTTATATTGCTGGTTACTGCATTTTTATATTCAGAGTATCTATATTCCAAAGTATCTAAGCTTTTAAGCGCCACCAGCTGGCCGTTTGCAGAATATCACCAGGGAACACATGATATTTATCACATATTTATTGCTAGGCATATGGCCAATTAATCTCTTTATCATTTATGCAAAATACTGATGCCAAACCTGAGAAGGAAGTCCAGAAGATTCCACAGTGTTCCTGGACATGTAATTTGCTTAGTTGTAACTCATGGGTGGGGATTATGCTTACTATGAATGTAAGAATTTACAAATGTTTGGAATTCATTAATACACACACGTTTAACTACAGAATCTGTGGTATATAAAGCTTATGTGACTTTAGACTAAGAAGTGAGTAAATTATCATAATTTTAGCTCGCATGTACTTTTAATTTATGACAAATACTAATGAAAACAGGTAAAATCATTTGTAACCATGATCTTCGATGCATAAATAAAATAATAGAACATTATTAATAGTAAACTAATGAAACAACAAAGCTGCATGTATGTTTGGTAGTAAAATTTTTTTTATAATTAATAACTGGATAAATGGTTAGATAAATATATAGGCTTTAATGTGTGTGTGTGTGTTTGTATATACATGTATACATATATGTATGTATGTATATATATATATAAAATATTATCTTTTTTTTTTCTTTGAGCAATGGTGGAGCTATATTTTAGTTTTCTTAGGAGCATATAAAACAAAACAGCTCCTTGGACAAAATGAAATGTAATATTGTAGTAGTTTATTAACAAAGGTTTATTTGAGTTCAGATTAACATTTGAGGGCAGCAATTATATTCATAATGTCAAAATAAAACCGACGAAATGGTACTTGAAAGCATTATAGCCTACTATTCCTGCCAAACTTCCATGGTTACAGTTAGTAGCCTAGTGTTACTACAGTAAATCCATGGTGAATGTTGCTGATCTGTGAAAAACTGAATAGTTCATTCATGGCACAATATTTCTTCCTGGTTTCCACGTCAGCGCTGTTTGATCCGTTAATAACGGAGAAATGTGAATGTTTCTCACTAGATCTCGCAGCGATGTTATTACTTCAGTGGCGAATTCAAATGCTTTCTTTACTGGAGCTCGCTGTGTAGTAACAATGCTGCTTGATCAAGATCAGTTCGCGCTGCAGTGGTCCAAACTGATAAACGGTCCGCCAACCACACAATAACGAGTAGCTCAGTTTCGTTCCGCTTACATTACATTTGCCATGCCATTTGATGTTGGGCAATGTTATGGTCGCGCCAGCGTCTCTTAAGGGCCGTACACACCGGGACGAATATCGGCGCGCATTATTCGTCAGCGTTTTTCAACGCGTTTTTTGTGTTCACATCCAAGCGATTTCCGACTTTCTCGTTAAACGTCGGCGAATATCGGGCGCGAAATTCGTCCCGGTGTGAACAGGCCTTTACATTACGAGCGCGCTTGCCACGCGCAATGCACCTGCCATGAACAACGCGCCTACATTTAAAATAACAAAATTTTGGTCAGCAGGAAAAATGGTCCACAAACTGGTCCGCGAATGGTCCACGTTATTTGAAAATGCGTACCAAAAAACAAACCGAAAGCCTCGTACCGAACGGTTCAATACGAATACATGTATCGTTACACCCCTAATATATATATATACATAGGCTATATATATATAGTCAAACCAAAAATGAATCATTCATATGATTTTGTAAAAATAGTTTTGTACTAGTGGGTGCATGACACTATAGTTCATTTATGTAAATGAAGATAGAAAAATAAATTAAACCTTGACATATTATACCCAAACATTCTTCATACAGTGGACTACCAGTAAAATGTATACGGTAGCTTACACATTTGGCACCAAAAACTATTCAGACACTTTGAACTGACCATGTTTTGTTTAAGTGTTTTTTCTTTAATTGCTAATACGACCTTTTTACACCACAGACTGAACAAAATTAAGCATTGCTTGGTAATTGGTTGACCTAAATTGGTATTATCTAATTGTGTACTTACATTTAACAGCTGACAGCTATTCAACCTAATTCATTTGCGAGACAGTCCCAGAAGGATGGTCAAAACCAGTTAAATAACTGAGTTCTTGTCATATTTTATTACCATTTTCTAAACTATAGCGAATAAACGGTGGTGATGTGAGAAATGTTGAAGGTGTCTGAATAAACTAGATTAACAAATATTGTAAATGCATATAAACAGCATGTAATGTGATGCATCAGAACAGCGATAGGCAGATGATCTCATTTAGAAATAGTTAACCTATGGACTTTTAGACTCATCCTGTTTCTCTGGACACACCATTTGAGAAAGAACTGTCTGACTTCTTTGATCCTGATGCAGTAGATGAAGGGGTTCACTAGTGGTGGAAGCAGACTGTAGAACATGACCAGGGCTATCCTCTGACTGCTGTTTATCTGAATGTTCGGGATGTTAGAACTGGAGGAAACAACGAAACGTGGCACATAATAGATAATAATGATAGTCAGCTGTGTGGCACAGGTAGAAAAGGCTTTCATACAACCCTGTGCATTTGCTATTCGAAGCACAGACACGAGGATACATGCATATGAAAAGATGATGAAAGAGAATGGCCCAAGAAGCACAAACATTGCTAAACCATAGGAAATTAGGTTTGATTGGCTGACATCTGCACAGGCGAGCTGGTTCATAGATGTGCTATCACAGAAGCAATTTTTGATCATATTTGGCCCACAGAATGGCAGTTTTACTGTTTGCATTGAGCTGATGGTTGGGGCAATCATTGCAGTAACCCAGGAAAGCCCTATTAAAAGTCTCATAGTGCGGTTAGTCATTAAAACAGGGTATCTTAGTGAGTAACAGATCGCCAAGTACCGATCTAGAGCCATGATCATCATAATAAGAGAGTTTAGTGTCCCAAAATAGTGAATCAGCTGCCTTTGAAACAGACAAACGTAGAAGGTAATATAACCGTCATTAAACCAGTAGCGAGAAATGACTTTTGGCAGAGCAACTGTGCAAAAACCAATATCAGACAAGGACAAACTCAGCATGATAATATACATAGGCTTAAAGAGGCTGCGTTCAGTCACAAACAGGACCACAATGAGAGAGTTTCCAGTGATTACAGCGATGTAGATGCAGAACAAAAATGCTGCCATCAGGCTGTAGTATTTGGGCAGAAGTCCAGGGAAGCCCATGATGAAAAACTCGGTTACAACAGACGCTGCAGTTTTATTTTCCTGTAACATACTAAAACATACAGTGAACTTTAACTTTTTCACACTGAAATTACCGACTACTCGCACTTTATTATTTTTTTTTTTTGCTTTGGTCCAAAATGTTAAAATATTTGCAACATTAAAAATGCAGTATATAAATATATATAAATGGAAAAAAATAATTTAATTAATGAAATGGCTAACTTACAGATAAGTTGTTACTGATTGAAAACGTGTTGTTAAATTATTCTGCTTTGCAAAAAATCTAAATGTAATTTTGGTTTGTATTTCAGCTGATCACATGATTACCTTGATTATTGACATATGTGACATCTGCTTAGAATACTCCTGGCTCAGTGTGTCACGTTTTTCAGTGATCAGTGCAGCAGATGCTTGTGGTTTCATTGTTTTATAGGCGTAGGACCAGTGTTAAAGCCTGTAGGGTCCAACACGTCATGAAGGATCATGTTTTGAATTATTTGATGTCGTGAAACTGGGCTGACCTTTGGGGTTTATTGGTTGAGGTTGCCTAAGTGATTGTGTTTGCATCACACACATTAACATAGATGGGGAAAAAGTGTGAATCAAATATCCCCTAATATATCTTTTTATTTATTAATCTTTTCACCCACATCTTCAAAGGTCACCAGCAGGTGGTGCAAAAACAAGTGGAAAGTAAATGAATGCAGATCAATCTGTCTTTGTTACCTGAATCCCCTGGCATAAAACACAGGAAATGTTCTACAAATTCAAAGTCCAATTCTATAACCTTTAGGCCACAAGTACTGCCCTATAACATATAAAGAGGTCAGTCACATAGAATTATGAGGAAAGGTAAACAAATGTTTTTTCTGTCTCTATACAATTACTGATGTTTGATTATGTTCTGATTATGATGGAATAATAAATAAGCTTTACCAGCTTCATAATTTTTTAGACTAATCATTTTTCATTTAATTGTACATTACATAGGCCAGGGTTTCCCAAACTAGGATTCCCAGCTAATCCTTGGCAGTGATTCATTGACCCCAGGAAAAAGATTTTTGCACTGTCCACATCTGGTCACCCCCTTAAAAAGTTACAGGACAATCATGACAACAAGAACACAAAGTTTATTAGTTCATCAGTTTAACTGTCATTAATTTAATGCACAAACAAGTTAGGCTTTTCAACAGCTCTTTTTATTGTGACACACGTTTTCATACTAAATGCTTAGCTGCATGGGTACAACATATTATGGCACGTCTGCACTCAAAAAAGTATTTAAGCCTAAATTTAAGATTTAGGGATTTGAATAGCATATTACATATCCATTAATTTGGATTACACAGATTTAACATAAACTAATACATTTAATGAAATGTATATTTGTCATACATAAATTCTGTAACTAACTACTAATAAACTGCCTGTTTTAAATAAACAATAACCAGGTTTTTATATTGATATCATCAATAAATCCAATTTGTTTAAACCTCAAACTTTTTAACTAATTGAAAATGGCTTTTGCAAATACGATTGTTTAAATCAAATAGATGCAAATAGTTAATTTTTTGAAGTATAGAAATTTTACCTGTTTCTTTTATGCATGACACATTAAGTTTATTCTTTGCTTTGTTAAAATGGTGTAATCCAAATGGATGAAAATTTTATATGCAATTCAAATGCATAAACCTAAAATTTAGGCCCAAATATAACAGTTTTATCAATAACTTACTTTCTGTTAACAGGTCTGTTATACATACAAAGGGAGCTACTTTGATTAATGCTGTCATTCATAACAGAGCAGATATTTTGTGCATCTTTTGTGCATGTTTTGTGATATTTTTTTCTTGCATCGTCACCACCAGATTTCACTGGAATGCATCACAATACACAAGAATTAAGATGAACATAAAAACTATTACAAATCACAAGAATTGATTCTGTTGCTTCTGATAAATCATTGTATGTTTTTTCCATTAAAACCCCACAGAACGTAACAATATTTTACAGCGTGATCACATTAATTATGGACGTTTCTCTCATGGCCCTTTGCCTGCTCAACCACCTGCTCACAATGGTTCTGATCTCCTGTGTACGTAAACAGTAAATGAAGGGGTTTATCAGTGGTGGAACGAGGCTGTAGAGCAGTATGAGAACTATCCTGAAATCTTTGCTGATTTGGATTTGCAGGAAACTGGCTATATACACTGCACAGCGAGGCATGTAAAACAGGGCGGTGATGCACAGCTGCGTGCTGCAGGTGGCAAAACTTTTCCAGCGACTCTGAGAGCTCGACAGCCTCATGACAGATGTTATGATGTGACAGTAAGAGTAAATGATGAAGGCTAGAGGAAGGAGAAGCACGAGTAGGGCCACGCACAGGGCCACCAAAATCTGCTTGCTGTTTTCAGCACAGGCCAGGTTGGTAATAGAGATGTGGTCACAGTAGCAATGAATGATCAGTTTAGGCCCACAGTAAGGAAGCTGTTGAGTGTGTAGGGTGGCTATTGTTGGAGCGATCAAAGCAGTTACCCAAGCCGTTACGTTTATGATGTACGTGATGCGATTAGTCATAATAGCCTGGTATCTCAGAGAATAACAGATAGCCACATAGCGATCGAGGGCCATGATCATCATTATCAGTGAGTTTAATGTTCCAAAATAGTGGATTAGTTCCATTTGGAAAAAGCAAGCATGGAAAGGGGATGCTCCCGCATCAAATAAGTACCTGGATATGATCTTAGGTAAGGCAACCGTGGAGAAACACGTATCAGATATTGCCAGGCTTGCAAGGATAATGTACATAGGCTTCCTGAGGCTCTGCGAAGTGAAAAATAGCGCCAGGAAAACAGTGTTCCCGGCCACTGTGGTCGTGTAGACGATGAAGAAAATAGCAGCGACCAGGCCATAGTAGTCTGGATGGAGTCCAGGGAAACCCACGATGATAAACTCAGTGATTGTCGTCCAGTTCTTCTCTGGCATTTTGCAAAATCTGCATTGTAGGACAAAAGTGATGAATATTGCATAATTATAATATAATCTGAATAAAATATTTAAAAATCATAATATTAAACATTGTTAAAATGTCAATTTATTTCTGATTAAATATATATATATATATATATATATATATATATATATATATATATATATATATATATACACACAATATTTTCTAAAAACAGGGAGACCTTAAAAGACATATCAAAAATAAATAAATGATACAATAAAAAAATTAAAAAAGTATTAAGGTTAATATTTATGGCATGATTATGTCAATAAATTCATTATCAGTAAACGGCAAGACATCAGACATTAAGTGGATTTGCACCTGGTATATTGACTCTTTGCCCTAAATGATGACAAATACATTATTGTTTATCACTTATATACTGTAGTGTTCACTGTTATGTACAATGTCGTTGGGAATCAATCCAGTCACACACCTTTTTTTTCCCTTTTAGATGATGACAGGGTCAGGGTGGCTTTTGGGACTGGATGTCACTCATAGCTCATGAAGTCTTCTACAGGCCTAGTGTCAGCTCAAGTTCTTCTGCCTTTAAAGCAAAACTATAACATGCTAAATACTAAGAATTGTGAAATTTGTGGGGTTTTTTTCAATTCAACTTTTTACACAAATTGGAATGCTACAGACATAAGTAGAAATATTTTCACTTGTGGTCTCAGATATTTGGACTGTATATATAGCTTTTCATTTGTTTCATTATTTTAATCAAATGATAGTTGTTCGGTTAACCATTCATGAGGTTATTGTTTTATCAATAGACACTGAACCAATTGAAATGTTGTTTTACACAAGTTTCTTAAAGATGCTTATGAAATTATATTATTTTCTACAATTATATATGTGATAATTATAATATAAAAATATCTTAAAGTTGGCGTCATCTTTAAGAGTGATACAGAACTTTCATCATATCTCATGGGTTTTCCAGTGTGCGTGTCAGTACATTTAATTGGTGTTGTCACCTATCTATTGGATTCCTAAGTTGATGATTCTCTCAGGTTTGTTTTCCCATCAGTACAATCTTTAGGGTCTGTCTGGTTACTCCAGAGAACAAATTAAGGGCATGTAGCATGAATGTCGACACTTTTCAGACAAACAAAGGAGACAATGTTTACTGCTCTGTTACATGGAAACCCTTGACATCAGACCTCAACTGTCTTCCTCAGTGAGCATCCATCCTCTCAAAACACATAAACGCCTAACTAAATATTGAAATAAATAATAGCTAGATACATGTAAATTGTCACACTACTACCTGCTGTCTACTATTGCTGGTAGTAATTGTCACACTACTCTGGTCTGTAATTTTTATCATAGGTACACTGACGGAATCTAAAACAAAAATCCAGAAAATCACTGTATGATTTTTAAATAATTAATTTGCATTTTATTGCATGACATAAGTATTTGATCACCTACCAACCAGTAAGAATTCCGGCTCTCACAGACCTGTATACCTGGTTCAGATTACACGATTTTAGCCCGATTTTGGCACGATTCGCTTGACGTAGGGTGTCGTGGGGATTCGTAAACGACAACGGGCGTCAGGACGCAAGATTTCATCGTTTCATCTCGTATAGTGTGTCATAGTGGGCGACAACCTACGTCGCGTCTGCGATGCTTCATGACATCACGATAAAAAGACTAGTATGTTTGATTTTTTTTTTCGGTCCTCCACGACGAGAGTGAGTGAGCGAGCGAGAGTGAGTGAGTGTGTTAGGGTGACCACCTGGCTATTGCTCTGTTGCAGGTCAGACCTGATTTTGCGGGACACGAGGGAGATAACTTACTATTATTACTACCGGTAGGTGAATAAATATTGATTTTATATTAGTCTTTTTGCAGCGATGTTAACATGCTTTAAATTGCTAATAGGCTTTATAAAAATGTTAATGATAGCGCTGTGAACGTCACTAATCTAAAACGCATTTTAACAGCACGGGTCTATTCAATCTAAATAATTAAGTGAAAATAATAATCCAATCGCAAAAAAGCACATTTCCAAATTAGCACATCAATTCCATTAGGAAAGACTAGAAAGATTAAATGCGTTCCTACCGGATTAATTATATTTTTGTGTCTTTTCCATGCGTGATGGTGAAACTTCGGTGGCATACACTGCAATCTCCTTTTTTAGGGTCACCTGTAACTTGTCTTAACCATGTATATTTTTTCTCCCATTCCTTATCATACGAACAAAGACGCTTTTTCTTCTCGGAAGCTCCGAATAGATCCATTTTCTGTTGCAGTTTTTTTTTTATTTCCTCAGTGTTTGCTAGAACCAATATAATAACAGCTGCGCATATTCAGTGTTTTCTTATTAACATTTTTTATTGTAGAATTGTAATTTAAAGGACGATTAAATACAAGTCATAAGCAGTGTCGCGCATTTTAATTGTGTCTGCATCATTTTATTTAATCGTCCTTTAAATTACAATTCTACAATAAAAAATGTTAATAAGAAAACACTGAATATGCGCAGCTGTTATTATATTGGTTCTAGCAAACACTGAGGAAATAAAAAAAAAACTGCACACCCTCACCCTAGTGTGTGTGTGTGTGTGTGTGTGTACGTGTGGTGTGTGTGTGTGTGTATACGTGTGAGAGTGAGTGCGTGTGTATATGTGCGAGTGAATGAATGTGTGCGTGTGAGACGGCACGCGATGACTGGTCAGAAAGCAACGTGTAGTCTGACATGTTTCTTGTCCACGACACAACAAGATTTTAGGAGTCAAAATCGCGTAATCTGACACAGTGACCATCGTAACAGACAAAAAAATTGTGTAATCTGAACCAGGCATTAGTTTTTCTTTAAGAAGCCCTCCTGTTCTCCACTCATTACCTGTATTAACTGCACCTGTTTGAACTTGTTCTATTTGAACTCTATAAAAGACACCTGTCCACACACTCAATCAAACAGACCCCAACCTCTCCACAATGGCCAAGACCAGAGAGCTCTGTAAGGACATCAGGGATAAAATTGTAGACCTGCACAAGGCTGGGATGGGCTACAGGACAATAGGCAAGCAGCTTGGTGAGAAGGCAACAACTGTTTGCGCAATTATTAGAAAATGGAAGAAGTTCAAGATGACAGTCAATCTTCCTCGGTCTGGGGCACCATGCAAGATCTCACCTCGTGGGGCATTGATCATGAGGAAGGTGAGGGATCAGCCCAGAACTACACGGCAGGACCTGGTCAATGACCTGAAGAGAGCTGGGACCACAGTCTCAAAGAAAACCATTAGAACACACAACGCTGTCATGGATTAAAATCCTGCAGTGCACGCAAGGTCCCCCTGCTCAAGCCAGCGCATGTCCAGGCCCGTCTGAAGTTTGCCAATGACCATCTGGATGATCCAGAGGAGGAATTGGAGAAGGTCATGTGGTCTGAGGAGACAAAAATAGAGCTTTTTGGTCTAAACTCCACTCGCTATGTTTAGAGGAAGAAGGATGAGTACAACCCCAAGAACACCATCCCAACCGTGAAGCATGGAGGTGGAAACATCATTCTTTGGGGATGCTTTTCTGCAAAGGGGACAGGACGACTGCACCGTATTGAGGGGAGGATGGATGGAGCCATGTATCGCGAGATCTTGGCCAACAACCTCCTTCCCTCAGTAAGAGCATTGAAGATGGGTCGTGGCTTGGTCTTCCAGCATGACAACGACCCGAAACACACAGCCAGGGCAACTAAGGAGTGGCTCCGTAAGAAGCATCTCAAGGTCCTGGAGTGGCCTAGCCAGTCTCCCAATCTGAACCCAATAGAAAATCTTTGGAGGGAGCTGAAAGTCCGTATTGCCCAGCGACAGCCCCGAAACCTGAAGGATCTGGAGAAGGTATGTATGGAGGAGTGGGCCAAAATCCCTGCTGCAGTGTGTGCAAACCTGGTCAAGAACTACAGGAAACGTATGATCTCTGTAATTGCAAACAAAGGTTAAAATATATACAAAATGTTTACACTATTCACCTGTGGTGTCTTGCCTGTGATGTCTCATAGTCCAAAGCATCATACTCCGGTTTCACACAGAAGGCTTAAGCCTAGTCTCAGGCTAAAATGCATGTTTGAACTGTTTTGACTGATTGCAACTTGCACTGAGATATCTTAAAATATGTCAGTGCCATTTTTTGGTCTCAAGATGCACATCAGCATCATGTTTTTTTGCTTAGGAACATTTTTAAAAACTACTTAAATGTCTTAGGCCTAATAGTCTTAGCCCTGTCTGTGAAACCAGACCATAGTATATTTATTTAATTACAATCCCCCTTCAGCCACAAGGGCTCAGTGGTGCCAAGCTTCTAATACACTGATGATATAATTGAATAATATATTAATTGCTCAGCTGGGAAAACAAAACAAGACAAAAAAAGTGAATGTACTGTTGATTACCATCCCTTAATTCACATGGGATAACACAACAAATTATGTATTATGTACAAATTAGTATTTCTACAGCAGCTGCTGTCCTTATGGTTTTGGTCTGCTGAATATTAACTACCCTGGTTGAGAGTGTAGCAAGACGTTATTATGATTCCTGAGGCCCATCATTTATGTAAACGCAAAGTTGCTAAATCGGTATACACGTACATACATATATTTAAGATTTATTTTCATTAATTATAAATTATAGTGTTTTTTTTGTTACCTAAAACACTTTAAATTGTTAGTTTACATTTTAATGTGTTCCTCACAAAGCTATTGTTTGGCTTTAGAGGATTTGAAAACATATGTTGAAGTCAAATGATCTGTTTTTAAAGGTACTATTTCTTTTGGTGTGTGATAATACTTTTACAAAAACATGAGACTGATTGCATGAGACGTGACTATGCACACATTTTTATGAAAAACTTAAAAACATACCATATTGCTGTTTGACTACAGTTTCAATGTGTATTGTCCTCTGGGTCGCACAAAAAACATTGTGTTTTCCAAAAATATTCTATTCACTCTTTTATTTTTTATTTTTTTATTAAACTTAAAATAACCATAAACCTACTGATCTCTACTTTAATGTTAAATTACATTTTAAATCCAAAATTAATTCATAATTATGTTTTGACCTTTATTGGTCTTTAAAATTCTTGATGTAGGTTTGAGTGTCATTGTCTACATAATTGGGTGTTGTCACTTATTTACTTCATCACTGAGTGATAATTCTCTCAGGTCTGGTTTCCCATCAGTACAATCTTCAGGGTCTGTCTAGTATCTCCAGAGAACAAATTAGGGACATGTATCAAGTATGTTGACACTCTTCAGACAAACAACAGTGGCAGGGTTTATTGCACTTAGTTACATGAAAACTCATGATATCAAACCTCTGTGTTCATCAATGAGCATCCCTCCTCTCAAAACATCAGTATCTGTTTAATAAGAATATAGTATTTCTGTGTAAATGATATAAAGCTATAGGCTGCAGTTTTTATAAACCTAATCAGACATTTAGAAACTCAAATACATCAGCTTATGTTTTAGTGATTTGCCAGCTTGTGGTCACACCAGTTTGTAACATGGTTCTTGGGCCGAACTGGGCAACAATATTGCTGCCTTATTTAAAAGAAAACGTATGTGTTTGAAATTAGTTTGCACCTGGTACCTCGTATGAAGCCCACTTGTGTTTTCACCTTGCCATGGTGGAAGGGTTTGTGTGTCCTAGTAACCTTGGGAGCTACGTTGGCAGGGACTCAGAACCCTGGCAGGTTCAACCATTGTGGATTGGTCTCAGGCAACGGAGCAAATTAAGGATAACACCTGGTCCTGCAGGTTGGGGGTTAGGTGTGGGGCCAACATCCACACCCTGTAAAAAAACTCCATTCTGTTACAGAATCTGAGATAATTGCAAATAACAACACAAAGCCTGCAGTGAACACTAGCCAAACGGCACAAACAACTTGCAGTATGACCACTTCTGACAAAGGCCACCAGCAGGATGTTAGGAGTGTGACAGACTGTCTGCCTAGCCCAAATTGACTAATTGACTTCTGCTTAGACTACAAAGTAGTGGTCAGAGGCACCATCATCCAGCATAAGGACATTCTTAAGATGACATGGAAATCACCTGATGGTAACACGATTACCTCTGAGTGAGTTCACATAGTATAACAGCGCAGCGCTTCTGGGTTGTACGTCAGAACGTAGACCCACTATTGCTGTTATACTGGGGGGAACTCACTCAGAGGCCCACACAAAAGAAAATTAATAGTTTAATAAAGTCATTATTCTTGTTTGTTTTTTTGCTCACAAAAGAGTATTCTCGTCACTTGATAAACTTATGGTTGAGCCACTGTGGTCACTATTTTAAACATTGTTTTTAACAATGGGCCGGCAAGTTAAAGCTGGTAACTTTCTGGGCCGGCAAGTTTAAATTACAACAGAAGCCTATGGAGGAGTGAGACAGCTCTCAGATTTAATAAAAAATATCTTAATTTGTGTTCGGATTCTTCAGAAGATGAACTAAAGTCTTACAGGGTTGGAACAACATGAGGGTGATTTAATTACTGACAGAATTTTCATTTTTGAAATTTCGATTCCTTTTGGAATATTTGCTTTTGCTGTGCTAATTGCAAGGGCAGTGACCGCAACTGTAGACGAATATATAAAAAAACTAGAGGATATTTAGGAGAAAGTCAGGAAAATCGGTCAGTCTGTGAATACTAGGGAGAGCGCCTACGTGTTTTTTTCTTGATATCCAGTTCTCCTGTAGCTCAGTTTACTATTTGCCTCTAGAGAGGGCTATTTTCGATTCTCTGCTTATTTAAAATGTTTGCCTTCACAAAAATCTGTATTTTATTGAGACTCCTTAAAATTCTTTAATAGATTCCTATTTTGAATAACAGCCTTGTCTGATAAGTGTTGCGGTTTGTATTTTATTGCACTTAAGTGTAGTGCTGTCCAACAGCTAGTTTCGATTCCTCACATTTTCTAGATATTTGCTTTTGCTGTGCTAATTGCAAGGGTGGGGATTGTTGTCCTCACTCAAGCGTTTGAAAGCATTATAGGCTATTTATGTAGTGTGCGTGCTGTCGCGGAAGCATAAGCAGAAGCGTTCAGCTCTCGTTCAGCCTCCTCGTGTGAAGACCGACAGTAAAGATTAAATATTCTTTCCATTTCCTTTAACTTTAAAAAAAAATATTCCTTTTCTTTTAATCCTCCTTTGTCTGGCTTATGCTACTCTGAGCAATGCCTGAACTTTGTATTTTGAGCACTTCTTGCATTGTTTTTGCCTCTTCACGATGACTTGCTTGCTTTAGTCCTCATTTGTAAGTCGCTTTGGACAAATCCGTCTGCTAAATGACTAAATGTAACAAAATCAGAGAAGCCTAGAGGCATACAGTGGACTCTTTTCCAACAGCTTGAAGGCCTTGATTTTGCAGATGACATAGCTTTTTTGTCATATACGCATGTCCATCTACAAGAGAAGACTAATAGACTGGACAACTTTGACAGGAAAATAAGCCTCAACATAAACACTACCAAAACCTAATTGACTCAAGATGATGAACCCATTTTTTGCTCACTTCTTCAAGCTCACTTGAAGATGTTGAGGAATTACTTGGGAAAGGCCGTAGAGCATTTGCTAGACTCCAGCCCATCTGGAAATCTGCACAATACAGCCTCAGAACAAAGATGAGACCTTATACCCTTGTATGGGTCAGAATGCTGGCGTGTCATTAAGAGCAACATGACGAAGATTGAGGTATTCCACAAGAATTGCCTCAGGAGAATTTGCCATATCTTCTGGCCAGAGAGGATCTCAAATACTGACTTATATAAGAAGACCAACTTACATAGTGTGGTGATGAAGATCAAGCACTGTTGAATGAAATTGCTTGGGCATGTCCTTCGGATGGACCAGGACCGTTGCCCAAAAGTAGTTATGAGTAGCACAAAGGGGAAAAAAAGTGAAAGAGCTACACTTGGGGCAAAGCACAACATGCTGCCAATGATATAACAAGATGGAAGCAGATTGTCACTGCCTTATGTTCTGTAGGGATATAACAGGCGTTCGCAAGTCAATCTAGAGGCTGTGCCCTTTAGCATCCTTGTTAGCGTGCCTGCCTTCAATGACGACTTGAATCCCGCTCAAAGTGGTGCGAGTAGAACCGGAGGGGTACATAAGTATCTCGGTATAAAGACTGCACCAAATGATAAATAAATATTTTTTATGTGTAGAGCTTTTTATGGAATGCTCTAGAAATAAATCTAATCATTATCAATATAATAATATTATTAGAAGACTTCAAGTCCCATTTGAGTGACATTGCTCAACAAGGGCACAAGTCAATAATGTGTCAATAGTGTCTAATGTCACACGGGTATATCTGTGGTAATAGCCAACAATACATTGTATGGGTCAAAATTATCGATTTTTCTTTTTATGGCATAAATTATTAGGATATTAGTAAAGATCATGTTCCATGAAGATCATTTTTTAATTTTCTGCCGTAAATATATAAAACATTTATTTTTGTGAGTGAATGCAGCACAATCGCGAACATAAATGGACAACTTTAAAGGCGATTTTCTCAATGTTTAATTTTTTTTAGCACACTCAGATTCCAGATTTTAAAATAGTTGTATCTCGGTCAAATATTGTCCTATCCTAACAAACTATACATCAATGGAAAGCTTATTTATTCAACTTTCATATGATGTATACATCTCAATAATAAACTGGTTTTGTGGTCCATGGTCACATATTGTATATTATATTTAGCAATATTGATCCAAAGATTTATATGCAAACCCTTTAAAATATGCAAAAATGTAATCATGGACTTTTAAAACTAAAACTGTTACAGCATTTCAAATGTTTTTTACTGTATTATGTGCTTGCCCTTTCCATGTCTTTAGATATTTGTACTCATGAAAATACAAATGACACCTGGAGAAAAAGCTCACAGAAAACCCACTGCACATTTTGGATGAGTTTCTGCTCTATTCCAATATTGTAATTAAAATATACAATCTTACAGTACATACAGTTGTTGATTTTTGTTGATAGTGTTTTAATCATCATGAATACCAGTGTATTAGATATGACACAAACATTTATTGAATCATACCATGACAACAAATCTGACAAAGTATACGTATAGCTACAAAGTAAATTAAAAAATATTTTCATTATGTGAAATTGCCAAAGCACTCTCCAAGATGTTTTCTTGTTACATTACATCAATTTCGTCAAATACTGTACATTACACTACACTTTGGCTCAATCTCAAACATGAGCAAGAGCATCACAAAATACATTATTGAAAAGCAAAACCGCAATCACAATCAGACATGAGAATGAAAATAATAATCTATAATGATAAAACCTTTAAATGATTTGGTGCAACTTTTTTGTGCAAAAATATATCTGCTAATCGTTTCCTGATCTCTTTAGTCCTGGTGCAATAAACAGTGGGGTTTATTAGGGGGGGAATTAATGAGGAAATGATTAATATGGCATTTCTCTCTGTTAAAGTAAGCACAACTCCTATTCTAGTTAGTAATCCAGAGACCATTTTCGGAGCATAATAACTAAACAAGACAATGAGGTGACTCAAACAAGTGTTGATCATTTGCTTTTTGCTTGCATTATTGGAAAGTTTAGTCACACTATACGCCAGAACAGCATAAGTGCACATAATAAACGGAAACTGTCCACAGAACCACCACAGATTAATCATTGCAGGCAAGAAAAAATATGGTTCAGGATTGACACAAGCAGCTCTGATCATTGATGGATAATCACAGAAGACATATCTGATAACAGGCTGACAGTATGGGAGATTGTCTGCCACAGAAGTCAAAACAACCATTAGAGTGATAGTAATGAGCCAAGTCAGAAAAATGAGCAGAAACGTTCGTGAATTTGTTACTATGCTGTGATACCTTAAAGGAAGTCTAATTGCAACAAGTCTGTCTATTGCCATTAATGTGAGAGCCATGCATACTGTAAAATCACCAAGATGATAGAAGAACATCCTTGAGATACAAGAGTAGTATGACACAGTTTTAATCTCAGCCAGCAGCACTGAGATCATGGTTGTGCTGCAGGTAGAGGAGTACATTATGTCAACGACAGCTAGATTACAGATTAATATGTACATTGGTTTGTGTAAATGTCTGTCAGTCAAGATGATACACAGATTGATGCCGTTCCCAAGCAATATGAGCATGTAGGCTATTAAGATGAGGAATCCGAGGAGCTTTTGGTTCTGCAGGTGATCAAATCCAGTGATTATGAAGCTGTCTACATTATTCACAGTGTAATTTGCCATTTTTCGTCCACTGATAAAGAAATAGACACAAGCACATTAAAATACACTATCAACAAGGGGCAAGACAAAATCAATCAATGTCTTGATGTACTCATATATGCACAGGAAAAAAGCTCCTGTGAAGGAAAAGATGCAGACAGTGTCTGTAACAGCAAGGGGATGAAAACTGGAAAAGTTGAAGTATAGTTTCAAAAGAAATACAAAAAGAGTTTCAGTCATGTTAAAGATTAAATATGAATAACATTCTTCTTTAGGCGTTTTTCTTTAGGTACTCAAAAACATTTGAATTTCTAATCAGTGAATTTTAAAATAGCATGCAAGAGATTCTGAGATGTTCTTCTCATCCAGTACAGTACTGATGTCCTGCCTTTTATATTTTTATGTTGCGAGTAGATACGTCATGGTTTCTTAGCAGCCGTGATTAAACATGGAAGTTCGTTTAAAACACAATAGTTCATAACAGTTCAAGGCGGATAATACACATGCCATAGTTCAACATAAATCTAAGATTGACTAAATAAATTGTCAAAAAATGTGTAATAAATATTTTTAAAATATTTATTTAGCAGTTTTTGTATTTGTTTGTTTTGCATAGACCCTGATATAGTATCTACGCAGCCTATTGTATTATCTTAGCCTAGGTTGATTTCATTATTATTGAATGAGATTAAACAATAATACATTTATTTTATATATAGCACATTTAAAAGTTGCTTTCTCAATGCGCTTTACTGGCAAACATAACAAAAGAAATATAAATATGTTCAGTGCCATCATGCTGATTAAATCCAATGACCTAATTTCACATCATAACTTACATTTAATTCAGCATGATTTCTGTTGATGAATCAATATATCCAAAATCATGCATGTAGCAATCAACAACAAGACTCGCTAATGCCAATAATATTTGCCACCATGACGTCAAACCTGTGTCCAAATACTTAAGGGACCAATTTTTCAATGTTTCAATGAAAGCAGAGTTAGGATGTGATGACGTTTAAGGATCAATGCACAAAGCATAAAATGGTGTTCTTTTTGGCTGTGCTTACACTAGTTAAAAATAAATAAATAAATATATATATATATAATTTTGTTTTTACATATTTTTGAGACCGATCAGATATTGTTACACACAAAAAAACCCAGCACAAGATATTATTTTTTTTTCGCATCTGATTTGAGCCACTTGCAAATGTGGTTAAATCAGATACACATTAGCTCCAATGCCCAGGTATGTAATACAGAGGGTGACGCACTTGTGCACAGTGATAGTTTTCCTTAAAGAGAGGTCTGTATGAAGAAGGCAGCAGGTGCCGGTAAGCGCTCATGCAAATAAAATTATTTTGTTGAAGTGCGAATTTTGTACCCACTTCTTATAAATCGTGGCACTAATAATAAAAGCAAACATCAATAGAATCTTCAGTTTAGGCGAGAGTTTACTGTAAACACTGATATCAGAGAGTTGTGTCTTCAATCAATGTAATAAGGTGGGACAAAAAATTGTGTATAGTCAAAATTTTGGATCTGTGCATTAAGCCTTGCAGTTTAAATGCAGCCATACAGATATGGCTATTCCAAGCTGCCGTCCTTCGGATGAGACCGTAAACCTGCATGTCTCTGCATGGTTTGTCTATGTCTGGCCTTAGCGGCTTAGTCTTGTCCTATAAAAGATGCCTATGGTTGACCAGTGGCCCTTCGGGTATAGGTTATGTGTGGTCTACCAGGGCCTTATAGCATTCATTGCTTAAAAAAGAAAAAAAAGGCCTAGCGGCCTTCGTTTTATGTGCTCGTCTAGTCCTACTTTGTCTCTGTGGTATTAGCTTCCCTTCAAGGCCTCGTCTCTGTGGTCAATTATGGCCGTGTGGTCCAATGTGGCCTATCTATGTATGGCCCTAGGTGGCCGCCTTTTGTGTGGTCCAATGAGGCCTGTCTATGTATGGCCCAATGTGGCACTGCTCTGTGTGGTCCAATGAGGCCTGTCTATGTATGGCCCAATGTGGCACTGCTCTGTGTGGTCCAATGAGCCCTGTCTATGTATGGCCCAATGTGGCACTGCTCTGTGTGGTCCAATGAAGCATTGTCTCTGTTTGTTCTTAATCCTCTGGGGACTGCAAACGCGCCGGCGCATTTTGCTAGTTTTTTTTTGTTACATAGCAGCAAAATAGACATAAAATACTCCGTCATTTTTGGTCATACAGACTTAAGAAATATAAAAAAATAAGCTGTTAAATGTCTAAATTTTTATGTGTCCACTTACAATCGAAATAAAACATTTTGCTTTTGTAAAATAAAGAAAATAAACAGGGTGTGTTTTCTGCCTCTCCGTCTCAGTGAACTTTTGTTCTGGTGCACGTCTCTAAACATAAACAAAACTCAGCGAATACTATTTACCCAGGCATGAGCAATATATCTTTATAATCATTTAAGTGTGTACTTTTAAATGATCTAATTCAAAACTAAAACAAACATAAACAACTTCTCTGTTTATGTAATCTATATAAAAAGAGTGAGTTCTCATTTCAGCTCATTATAGCTAGTTATCTTTTAATGTGACCACGCCCACGGAGAGCGCACGCTATTCAAACGCAAATGGTCTGAGGCAATACAGGCAAACATGCAAACCGGCCACATCAGCTCGATAAAACACATCAAGTTTAATCAGATGAATGTACTGTCATCTTGCAAGGAATAATCCTGGGAAACTTACCTCAGAAGTGCTGTTTCACTTCGAGGAGCAATGGATCCAGTTGAGGATTAGTAGTACGTTTTTTATTCTTATATGCTTTGTTCTAATCGCGATATGGAATAGTGTCTGTAAACCGCAAAAAGACTGTTTAAATATGAATTGCGTTTCTGTGTGTGATGAATGAACGGCATATATGCGCGCTGTTGCTACTTGTTGTGACTAGTTTTGGATAGACTATAAAGTTTTTACTGTAAAATAGACATCAAATAAGCTTTTGTTAGCTAGTTTCTGCTCATATGTTAAATATAAAGTATGTTTTGTCAAAAATAAACTCAACTAAGATGTTATAGTGTTTGTTCCAATGTAACGTTAGGCTATATCAAACTAATGAATCCTTAACTTTGAAATATGTATGATACTTTAAAAAAAGAAAGATTACACTTAAAATATTGTTAAAATTGTAATTGTTGTTGATTTACATGAACACGTTTTAATAAAATAGCAAAAAATATATTTACAAGGTAGATGTAAAATAATCTTTATAGGTCAATATAAGCCTTCTCATTAAATGATTTATTATTGTTTTTTATTAGTGACACATTTTGGGCAGAGGATGTATTCCAAAACTTTCTGAAAATACAGTATGAGAATTAACTGCACAATTACTAGAAATGTTTCCCTTGGATATTATTCAATTTGCATAACAAAAAATTGTGCAAAAAGAGAAAAGTTTCCAAATCTAACTTTGAACCAATTCTGTAGAATGGCTCATATAGCCTATTTGAACAGGATTGGTTTCCAGGTATGACTATGTACTAAAAATGTGCTTTTGACTTTAATTTATTTTTAGATTATACATGTATATATATATATTTATTTTGTCCTCACATTCTTTCTTGTGTGACACACCTGATTGAAAGGCTCATTATGCAAGCTCATTATGCGGGGTCATTAAGCGGGTCATTGTCTTCTCAGGTGTGAACCACTTACTATTAATGATGTGTTAAGTTCAGTCACGCCCCTGCGGATATTGCCTTCCCAAACAAAAAGTGTTTTACAAAATGAAAATCAATGTATTGTTTTATGTGAATGATTAGGCAGGATGATTTTCAGATCATTTTGAAGCAAAAACTCTAGTCGATAACATCCATTAGTCAAAAGTCTTGTGGATACTTGGTATGTGTTTTGTGGCCTTATTTCAGAAACTTACATTTTTATTTTCTATAACCATGCATACACATTATTCTCTAAAAAATACAAACATGTACATACATGTTGCTCACATTTCTGTCAGGACCACTATCGTCAAATATGATTGACAATTAGCATACAGTTTGGATTGGCGGTATGGTTCCGTTCTGGGCGAGAACTCCCTGCGCATCCATGTAGCCTAGCATGGATAAGAGCAGATAGAGCAGCAATAACCCCCCTTGGGGTAAACAGAACAGAACCAACATGAATATATGCAAATATATTTAATTAAAGATTTTAAAGTACAACATAATTCGAGAATTTATTCTGATTCAAGGGGAATCAGAATGCCAAATATCCTGACTGGGCGAGAGGTGGAGCTGGGGATAGAGGAGGGTAATTTGCTCCTGAGAAACGAGATAGCTGCTGATAATCACTGATCTATATAATGACTGAATAGCTCATGACGTTCTAAACTTTGAAATATGTATGATACTTTAAAAAAAGAAAGATTACACTTAAAATATTGTTAAAATTGTAATTGTTGTTGATTTACATGAACACGTTTTAATAAAATAGCAAAAAATATATTTACAAGGTAGATGTAAAATAATCTTTATAGGTCAATATAAGCCTTCTCATTAAATGATTTATTATTGTTTTTTATTAGTGACACATTTTGGGCAGAGGATGTATTCCAAAACTTTCTGAAAATACAGTATGAGAATTAACTGCACAATTACTAGAAATGTTTCCCTTGGATATTATTCAATTTGCATAACAAAAAATTGTGCAAAAAGAGAAAAGTTTCCAAATCTAACTTTGAACCAATTCTGTAGAATGGCTCATATAGCCTATTTGAACAGGATTGGTTTCCAGGTATGACTATGTACTAAAAATGTGCTTTTGACTTTAATTTATTTTTAGATTATACATGTATATATATATATTTATTTTGTCCTCACATTCTTTCTTGTGTGACACACCTGATTGAAAGGCTCATTATGCAAGCTCATTATGCGGGGTCATTAAGCGGGTCATTGTCTTCTCAGGTGTGAACCACTTACTATTAATGATGTGTTAAGTTCAGTCACGCCCCTGCGGATATTGCCTTCCCAAACAAAAAGTGTTTTACAAAATGAAAATCAATGTATTGTTTTATGTGAATGATTAGGCAGGATGATTTTCAGATCATTTTGAAGCAAAAACTCTAGTCGATAACATCCATTAGTCAAAAGTCTTGTGGATACTTGGTATGTGTTTTGTGGCCTTATTTCAGAAACTTACATTTTTATTTTCTATAACCATGCATACACATTATTCTCTAAAAAATACAAACATGTACATACATGTTGCTCACATTTCTGTCAGGACCACTATCGTCAAATATGATTGACAATTAGCATACAGTTTGGATTGGCGGTATGGTTCCGTTCTGGGCGAGAACTCCCTGCGCATCCATGTAGCCTAGCATGGATAAGAGCAGATAGAGCAGCAATAACCCCCCTTGGGGTAAACAGAACAGAACCAACATGAATATATGCAAATATATTTAATTAAAGATTTTAAAGTACAACATAATTCGAGAATTTATTCTGATTCAAGGGGAATCAGAATGCCAAATATCCTGACTGGGCGAGAGGTGGAGCTGGGGATAGAGGAGGGTAATTTGCTCCTGAGAAACGAGATAGCTGCTGATAATCACTGATCTATATAATGACTGAATAGCTCATGACGTTCTAAACTGCCACCAGGCAGTGAAGCCACCGGAAGTGTTCGAGCGGCCATCTTACGATTTCCTACCAGCAGAGCTCCAGGCTCCCCTGTCTCTGCTCGTTCATATGCTTCCTGTCCACTGATCTAAATAATTTTTTGTTACGACGACTTATTTGTTTCTTTTGCAAATAAATGGCCGTTTTAGGTAACGTTTTGGGGTTTTAACTAGCTATACCACTGATCTTAAGCTACACGGAAGTTCCATGAGTGAATAACGAACACTGGTTAATATTATATTTTAAACGTGTATTTTAACGAGGAGGTAAGCTTCTTATTTTTCTTTCAAATGGCAAATCACAAAATAAAACACTTTCATTACTGCCACCTGCAGTTAGCCTAGACAGACACTCAGGGCCAGCCCTGGGCATAGGCGGAATAGGCAAATGCTAAGGTCGCCGCCCACCCCTTGGGGCGCCCGAGCGCCCAAATTATTATTTTTATGAATATATATATATTTTTTTATTACCAATACTACTTAAATATTATGGATTAAAAAAAGCGATCGTCCGATAAAGACAAAACTACAACATTGCTTTCCCGAATCCCGATCCACCCCGGTCCGACTGAGTGACGCATCAATCTCCCCCGCCCCCGCCCTGCTGAAAAAAAAAGTGAGTGACAGATGGCCGAATTCACTGACACTGATAAGTTGTCATTATGTCAAAAAGACCGAAGCCATCTGGTGCCCAGGGAAGAAAAAAAAGAAGAGAAGAGGAAGAAAAACGCGAAAAAGACAGAGGTAGGTAATGATGATCAGTTTATCTATGTTGCATTAAGTTAGTTCAACGATGCCTGTAACGTTCGCTAATTTGAATTAGTTTATGACATAGTTAGTTGAACTTGTGCAGTATTTTATGGTATTTTTATTTGAATTGGCTAAATTAGTAATGTTTATGTTATATGTATTATTTTTTCAGGAGATATTTTACTTTAACTTCACTACATTTGAAAGACAAATATCGTACTTTTTACTCCACTACAATTCTGTCAAGGTCCTTGAGTAGAAAGTAGTGGCATATAAATCTTTATTTAAAATTAGTTCTGCATAAAATGTTGTTATATATATGTATTATATATATGGATTTATTAAAAATAGCAACATTAAAATTCAATTTGAATAAAGATTTACGTTTCTCCTCTGTTTCATGGTTATAACATCATAAAGTGTAGTTAGTAGGACATTGCTGCCATGCCAGATATACTGGAAAACAAACACTTTCAGAATTAATTTTGAAAATATAACTACTGTATGCTAGAGAAGTACTCAATTAATAAAATTTTGTGCATGAATACCAGATGTAATTATTCTTGCTGTTTGTGTGTTTAAGCTATAATGTGGTTTAGGTGCTGCCATATTTTTATAGTTTCACTATCATCAGCTTTTTAATAATAAAATGTAACACCCAATGGTCACATATAATCCTCCTCTTCTCTCTTCAGATGCACTTTTGAAATATCTGAACCCCGTTCCTGCAAATCCTGGGCCACCTGTTGCAGACATCTCCATCTCAGCACCGCCCAATGATTCAGCGTCAAGCACATCTCTTCCCTCCACTTCAGCAATGTTTCTGTAATATAGTTTTTTCTGCACTAACATAATATAATATAAACATATTTATATTGTATCTATAATACGTTGTGTGTGTGTTTCCAAAATATTTTCAAAATAAAGAAAAACAAGACAAAGCTGTGCAGTTTGTTTCTGTGTAAGTTTATGAACAAAATTCCAGGGGCACCAGGTGAAATCTTGCCTAGGGCAGCAAATTGGCCAGGGCCGGCCCTGCAGACACTCTCCAAGCTCCTTTCCCCAGCTTTTAAAAGCAATTTTTAATAAGAAGGAAATATTTCCGACTATAAACAAATACCCATTTAAATACTTAGGATGTTTGCGTTGTAAGAATGTACAGGGAGACTTTAGATTTAAAAACGGTGTCTCGTTAGGCAATGTTTTCTCAGTCAAATCATAAAAAATCCGATTGATTCAATAGAACGCCTGAGCTCACTAGGGAATACCAATATGGCGGCGCGGTGGCTTCACTGTTTGACGTCATGAGCTATCCAGTCATTCTATATAGATCAGTGCTGATAATACTGAAGGAGCTGATATATGTATACGGTGATAGGTGTTGTATTTCTATAGGTAGATGTGGATCAGCTGAGAGTCAGCTGATGCGAGCTTGACTAATGTGACCTGCCAGAACTAACGCTACGCTTGATATTATGGTAGCCCCGTTTGTGCTAAATAGAGTGTAATGACACCTTTTCCATTTATATATTTATAAGTAACAGAAAAAATCACAAATGTCAGGCCATGTCAAAACATCTCAAGGACCCCAAAAACATCTTAGACCCTTGAGGGTTAAAGTGTATTTTATTTGTGTTACAAGTACATTACAAACTCATTACAAGTGTCTTTGAAACATACAAGCAATATACCATAAGCGTGTTTATATGTATTTTTTATTTTTAAAAATATATATTTTCTGTGTTTTCGCCCTTTATTAGAATAGGACAGTAGCTAGACAAGAAGTGAGGTGGGAGAGAGAGAAAAAAAGAGAGGAGGGACGGGATCAGGAAAAGTCCACGAGCCGGGACTCGAACTCGGGTCTCGAAGCACAAGTCAGCGCACTTGTCCACAAGACTATCGTGGTGTGACATATTTGGAAAAAAAGTAGACAATTATGATTATTGTTATTATTAATGCTTCACATACATAGTATTATTAATGCTTCACATACAAAGATGGGACATACAATGTATCTATACAAATTTTTTGTTTAACAACTCTTTGTCTCTCTTTCTGCCAATACTGTCATTTAAAAAATAAGCAGAGCTCCAAATATTTTCCCTATTTTTCATTTACTTTACAAAACAAATTATCCAAACAACCAAATGCAACATCATAACAATCAGAATTAAGATGATAAAGCTATTGATATTGACTTTAAATGAGTTGGTACAATTTTTTTGTGCAAAAATATATCTGCTAATCGTTTCCTTATCTCCTTAGTCCTGATGCAATAAACAGTGGGATTTATTAAGGGAGGAATTAGAGAGGCTATTATTAATACTGCATTTCTCTCTGTTAAAGTAAGCACAACTCCTATTCGAGTTAGTAAGATAGAGACTACCTTTGGTAAATAAAAACTGAGCAGAACAATGATGTGACTCAAACAAGTGTTGATCATTTGTTTTCTGCTTGAGTTGGAGAGTTTGGTCACACTATATGCCAACACAGCATAAGTGCACAATATAAAGGGAAGTCCACACAATGGCCACAGACTTAACATTGCAGGTAAGAAAAAATATGGTTCAGGATTGACACAAGCAGCTCTGATCATTGATGGATGATCACAGAAGACATATCTGATAACAGGCTGACAGTATGGGACATTGTCTACCACAGAAGTCAAAACAACCACTAGAGAGATAGCAATGAGCCAAATCAATATAATAAATCCACATGTTCGGGAATTTGTTACTATGCTGTGATACCTTAAAGGAAGCCTAATTGCAACAAGTCTGTCTATTGCCATTAATGTGAGAGCCATGCATACTGTGAAATCACCAAGATGATAGAAGAACATCCTTGAGATACAAGAGTAGTATGACACAGTTTTAATCTCAGCCAGCAGCACTGAGATCATGGTTGTGCTGCAGGTAGAGGAGTACATTATGTCAACGACAGCTAGATTACAGATTAATATGTACATTGGTTTGTGTAAATGTCTGTCAGTCAAGATGATACACAGATTGATGCCGTTCCCAAGCAATATGAGCATGTAGGCTATTAAGATGAGGAATCCGAGGAGCTTTTGGTTCTGCAGGTGATCAAATCCAGTGATTATGAAGCTGTCTACATTATTCACAGTGTAGTTTGCCATTTTCCGTCCACTGATAAAGAAATAGACACAAGCACATTAAAATACACTATCAACAAGGGGCAAGACAAAATCAATTAAAGTCTTGATGTACTCATATATGCACAGGAAAAAAGCTCCTGTGAAGGAAAAGATGCAGACAGTGTCTGTAACAGCAAGGTGATGAAAACTGGAAAAGTTGAAGTATAGTTTCAGAAGAAATACAAAAAGAGTTTCAGTCATGTTAAAGATTAAATATGAATAACATTCTTCTTTAGGCGTTTTTCTTTAGGTACTCAAAAACATTTGAATTTCTTATCAGCAAATTTTAAAATAGCATGCAAGAGATTCTGAGATGTTCTTCTCATCCAGTACAGACTGATGTCCTGCCTTTTATATTTTTATGTTGTGAGTAGATACGTCATGGTTTCTTAGCAGCCGTGATTAAACATGGAAGTTCATTTAAAACACAATAGTTCATAACAGTTCAAGGCTGATAATACACAAGCCATAGTTAAACATAAATCTAAGATTGACTAAATAAATTGACAAAAAATTTGTAATAAATATTTTTTTAAGTTTTTGTATTTGTTTGTTTTGCATAGACCCTGATATAGTATCTACGCAGCCTATTTTATTATTTTAGCCTAGGTTGATTTCATTATTATTGAATGAGATTAAATAATAATACATTTATTGTATATAGCGCATTTAAAAGTTGCTTTCTCAATGCGCTTTACTGGCAAACATAACAAAAGAAATATAAATATGTTCAGTGCCATCATGCTGATTAAATCCAATTACCTAATTTCACATCATAACTTACATTTAATTCAGCATGATTTCTGTTGATGAATCAATATATACAAAATCATGCACATAGCAATCAACTACAAGACTCGCTAATGCCAATAATATTTGCCACCACAGACGTCAAACCTGTGTCCAAATACTTAAGGGACCAATTTTTCAATGTTTCAATGAAAGCAGAGATAGGATGTGATGACGTTTAAGGATCAATGCATAAAGCATAACATGGTGTTCTTTTCGGCTGTTCTTACACTAGCTCAAATATATTATCTATATCTATATATATATATATATCTATATATATATATATATCTATATCTATATCTATATATATATATATATATATATATATAATTATTTTTTTTTTTTTACATATTTTTGAGACCGATCAGATATTGTTACACACACAAAAACCCCGCACAAGATCAGATATTTTTTTCGCATCTGATCTGAGCCACTTGCAAATGTGGTTAAATCAGATACACATTAGCTCCAATGCCCAGGTATGTAATACCGAGAGTGACGCACTTGTGCACAGTGATAGTTTTCCTTAAAGGAGAACTCCAGCGCAAAATGAACCTTTGGTCTAATTACACATTGTTATAGTCAACCGTTATCTGAGATTTGTTTTCATGATTATCGAATGTAAATAGTTTTATCTCTAAAAACAGTTTAGCCTATAACGCTAGTATATAGGGCATAGTGTAATGGCAAATAAAAATCGCTTGTTAATACCACTAACAAGGCTCAAAATAGCCTCACACTAACACGGTAGCATAATGAGGGTCCCTACCTTCAAACCGAAGCATTGAGAACTTTGACAATGTCCAGACAGTTTAATAAGAAGATATTTCATACATACAGTCAACTTCGCGAATATAGGCAGAAGCCATCTTTGAAAAACAGACTCTATCAGTCGATCAACGAAACGCCGATCCAAATGCGCTGGACCATATGAGATTCTACACAGTTCAGCGCATTTGGATCGGCGTTTCGTTGATCGACTGATAGAGTCTGTTTTTCAAAGATGGCTTCTGCCTATATTCGCGAAGTTGACTGTATGTATGAAATATCTTCTTATTAAACTGTCTGGACATTGTCAAAGTTCTCAATGCTTCGGTTTGAAGGTAGGGACCCTCATTATGCTACCGTGTTAGTGTGGGGCTATTTTGAGCCTTGTTAGTGGTATTAACCCTTTCGCACGTACGATCACACCGGTGTGATCAGTCTTGGCTGGTCCCTGGAGCGTACGATCACACCGGTGTGATTAGAACGGTCAGCGCATCACGTGATCAACTGCTAAATTCAAATGTGCTTTCGCGTGTTGGCTGGCGCTGGGCCAGAGATGGACGTGCTCGCGCTTGTCATATATCACAACTATTCAGTGTTTTCAACCACATAATGTTTATTTTAGGTTTCAGGCATTTAAAATCACATTAAGTACTAGCAAACCAATGAATTTGAGTTTGTAAAATACACACAGATGTCTATGGAAGCGCCAATAATAATCCTTTCGATTATAATAAGACGACATGTTTTATTCATATCAGATACACAATGTGTAAGTAGCTTTACATTTTACCCTATTCTTCTCCCAGTTAACCTGCCACTTACTTTCATGTATTTCGTGAGAAGTGGATGAATTGACGTGTTGTAAATCCAACAGACCTGTGGCACAAACTAACATGGCGCCGCCCATCGCGCATACAGCTCAACTAACGCGATCGTTATAAAAGTGTTTAAACAACCAAACACATCCACATGCACATATTTGACAATCGGAATATCTGTGTTTCATGCTATATCTAACATATTTTTGAATATTTTGAATCAAAAAGAGAAAATTACATAAAAGCAGATCATCATTCATTCAGTGCTGTGTTGTGTTTGCGCTGTGTCACGTGACAAGCAATGACGCGTCACCATGGAAACGATAAAGTGACAGGTTCTAAATAACGGTCGCCTTGGAAAAACTCACGCTGGGGGGTCAGTTAGAATATTTTAAACTTACGTGTGAAAGGGTTAACAAGCGATTTTTATTTGTCATTACTCAATGCCCTATATACTAGCGTTATACTAGCGTTATAGGCTAAACTGTTTTTAGAGATAAAACTATTTACATTCGATAATCATGAAAACAAATCTCAGATAACGGTTGACTAGGTAACAATGTGTAATTAGACCAAAGGTTCATTTTGCGCCGGTGTTCTCCTTTAAATAGAGGTCTGTATAGACCAACGCTACTTTTGCGTCATCGAAGGGTAACGCCCCTTTTTGGGGGAAAACAAACGGATTCCCCTGAGAACAGAACTCGCTCTAGATCTGCAAAGTTTCTTTAAAAGCAAAAATGGCACAAACATACACACTCTCTTTGCCGGCCGAGGACCGTGAGCGGTATTTAAAGAGTAAGTAGCCTATTTTTTTGTCATTAACACACTCAGAGTATGACAAACTAGACGATGAAGCCATGTCAAAAGGAGTCGGTAGTTTACTTGGATCATATTTCACTTGATTTATTTTAAGCTATTGACATAGTTTTGTTATCGACTAGCTATACTAGTTAGAAAGACGAAGCTGCTAGCAGCTAACGTTAAAGTTACGTGATTAGCTCTCACTAGGCACGCTACCTTGGCTGTTAACTGATTTTACTGTTGAAATAGTGGCAGGCTAGGACTAAAGTGGACTTGGCTGGTTTCTGCTTGTGTCACTAATTCAACCCCCCAAACTATCTGTATTTTACATGAAGTAGTGTACTTGCTAGTTACTGGCTTTAATTTCGTTATCATACCAACTAAACTGCTGCTAGCAGCTTCGTCTTTCTAACGTTAACTAGTAACAACGTTAGCTAGTCGACAACAAAACTATGTCAATAGCTTAAATCAAGTGAAATATGATCCAAGTAAACCACCGACTCCTCTAGACATCGTCTAGTTTGTCATACTGTGAGTGTGTTAATGACAACAAAAATAGGCTAACGTTATTTGGTGATTCCACGAGACAGTGGTAACGTTAGATGTCTGAAACTCTGAATAGTTCATATTTGGCCACTGCGTGGGCTCATTAATCCAGTTTTCGACCATTTCAAAGGGACACCTCTGTATCCCCATATCCAGTAGCTTCTTTAAATACCACTCACGGTCCTCGGCCAGCAAAGAGTGTGTATATTTGTGCCATTTTTGCTGTCAAGAAACTTATTAGAGCGAGTTCTGTTCTCAGGGGAATCCGTTTGTCTTCCCCCAAAAAGGGGCGTTACCCTTCGATGACGCAAAAGTAGCGTTGGTCTATGAAGCAGGCAGCAGGTGCTTGTAAGCGCTTATGCAAATAAAATTATTTTGTTGAAGTGAGAATTTTGTACCCACTTTTTATTTGTTCTTAAGAGTGGAACTGGTAATCACGTTAAAAGTTCACTGTAATCAAGCGTAGCGTTAGTTCTGGTAGGTCACGTTAGTCAAGCTCGCTTTAGCTGACTATCAGCTGATCCACATCTACCTATAGGAATACGACGCCTTTCATCGTATACCAGTGGCGGGCCGTGCATTTCACACCTAGGCCTTCAGTGATGTCCAACCTGAATTAATAACTTTTAATAGTGTAGCAGCGCACGCACATACTCTCTATAATTGTTGTGAAATTCCTGTTTTTATTTTGCTCCGGCAGTTATAGGGTTAATGCGGGGAGTTCGGAAATGGCCGGGTAGAGAGAAACAAGCGAGTGAGTTCCGCTTTTGTGTTTGTGTACAGTGGTTCTTGCGTTCCGATTATAAATTCAGAAACGGAGCCTCCCATGTCTTGTCCCTCAATGGTTACAATAATATTAATGTTTGAAAAAATAATTTGATCATAAATTTACAAGAAAAATTTGGAAAAGAAATCGTATTCACCACGGACAAAACCGGGGGCAAAAAATGCATTATATACTCCTCAAAACTACGGATTTTTTTTTTTTTTTTTTTGTGATCAATATTTTAATAAATTTCAATATTTAAATTTCAATATTTGTTAAAAAAAAAAAGAAGAGGGGATGCCCCACAGTGGTAAACATGGCCTTGTCCCAACTTTTTTGAGATGTGTTGATGCCATGCAATTAAAAATCAACTTATTTTTCCCTTAAAATGATACATTTTCTCAGTTTAAACATTTGATATGTCATCTATGTTGTATTCTGAATAAAATATTGAAATTTGAAACTTCCACAGCATTGCATTCTGTTTTTATTCACAATTTGTACAGTATCCCAACTTTTTCTGATTTGGGTTGTAACATTTTTGTTAGTATATTTGCAATGTACTAGTGAAAAAGTGAATATATTTCAAATACCATAAAGTATACTTTTTTTCAACTAGGGTCCTGGTGGCTAGTTCCAATAACTGAATGGCCTATAGTTTCCAAATAGCAAGCTTCCTTTTCCATGTAGGTTGTAGTTCTGAAGATTCAGTTGTATCTTATAGCTAGCTACATTTAGTTAGCTAGCTAAGCTTGCCCAATATTGGGACATATCTACAATGTTTTTTTCCTTACACACGGGTCCACATAATCACCCATTAATAACTGAGGAGATAAGTGATGTAGTGCACAAATGTTTTAATATATTTAGTAATTGAAATGTTTGGACTCAGGGACAAGATAATTAATTTGTTTATTATGATTATTGTTATTATTAATGCTTCACATACATAGTATAATTCATGCTTCACATACAAAGATGGGACATACAATGTATCTATAAACAGTTTTGTTTAACAACTCTTTGTCAAATGCATAGAAAGTATTTCTATTTAACATTTAATTTAAAATTTCTGCCAATACTGTCATTTAAAAAATAATCAGAGCTCCTAATATTTTTCCTATTTTTCATTTACTTTATTTGAAAACAAACAATTCAACATCTGCATGTCTATGCTTTGACATCTAACACAAGCAACAATATCACAAAACAAATGATCCAAACAACCAAATAGCAACATTATAACAATCAGAATTAAGATGATAAAGCTATTGATATTGACTTTAAATGAGTTGGTACAATTTTTTTGTGCAAAAATATATCTGCTAATCGTTTCCTGATCTCCTTAGTCCTGATGCAATAAACAGTGGGATTTATTAAGGGAGGAATTAGAGAGGCTATTATAAATATTGCATTTCTCTCTGTTAAATTTAGCACAACTCCTATTCGAGTTAGTAAGATAGAGACTAGCTTTGGTAAATAAAAACTGAGCAGAACCACGAGGTGACTCAAACAAGTGTTGGTCATTTGCTTTCTGCTTGAGTTGGAGAGTTTGGTCACACTATATGCCAACACAGCATAAGTGCACAATATAAAGGGAAACTGTCCACACAATGGCCACAGACTTAACATTGCAGGTATGAAAAAATATGGTTCAGGATTGATACAAGCAGCTCTGATCATGGCAGAATATTCACAGAAGACATATCTGATAACAGGCTGACAGTATGGGACATTGTCTGCCATTAATGTCACAACAACCATTAGAGAGATAGCAATGAGCCAAGTCAGTATAATAAACCCACATGTTCGTGAATTTGTTACAATGCTGTGATACCTTAAAGGAAGCCTAATTGCAACAAGTCTGTCTATTGCCATTAATGTGAGAGCCATGCATACTGTAAAATCACCAAGACTATACAAGAACACCCTTGAGATACAAGAGTAGTATGACACAGTTTTAATCTCAGCCAGCAGCACTGAGATCATGGTTGTGCTGCAGGTAGAGGAGTACATTATGTCAACGACAGCTAGATTACAGATTAATATGTACATTGGTTTGTGTAAATGTCTGTCAGTCAAGATGATACACAGATTGATGCTGTTCCCAAGCAATATGAGCATGTAGGCTATTAAGATGAGGAATCCGAGGAGCTTTTGGTTCGGCAGGTGATCAAATCCAGTGATTATGAAGCTGTCTACATTATTCACAGTGTAATTTTCTTTTGCCATTTTAAGTCACCCAATTCCTAACATACAGACACAAATATTTTAAAATACAGTTTGTATAGATGAGAAAATTAAATCAATTAGATCCTCAATGTACTCATCAATGCACATAAAAAAAGCTCCTGTGAAGGAAAATGGCAGAAAGATGCAGACAGCATCTGCGTCGGCAAGGTGATGAAAACTCTGAATGTTGAAGTATAGTTTTAACAAAAATATAAAAAGAGTTTCATGCATTCTTGAGAACAAAAAAAGAAGATATTATGTCAAATGTTTTCTTGCCCTTTACTTCTTTGGGTCCTTAATAAAATAAAATAAAAATCCAATTAGAGTACATTAAAATTCCATAAATAAACCATCTGAGATGTTCCTGATAAATATATGACAGAAATGCTGCCTTTTATATTATATTGTGAGACATATACGTCATGGTTTCCTAGCACCCGTGATCAAGCTAGTAATCAACAACATATAACATTTTTACCAAATATAGTTTGTGGTAAAACCCCCACCCCCCCACACACACACATTTAAGGAAAATTCTTCAACAATATCATAATGCATTATTAAAGTATGATTTTAAAGTGCACATTTATTCAGAAATTATAATCAGACATGATATTGGGAGACTGTTTCTCACACAGGTCAACACGAGACATATCTTTAGAGTCCTTTACATTTTAAGTTTGTAAAAAAATCCAACCATTTTCTTAGGAAAGTGATATTTTTCATATGTCAGAGTAGATGGAAGTTGTCACTTGTTTTATGTTGTATTTTTATAGAATTGATTAATTATGATATCTATATATTTTGATTGAGGCAAATCATCACGTTTATTTTAGTTTTATATAATGTATTAGTCAATTTCGTTGGCCATAACAATGGCTTGATATATTTGTATGTTTCAAACATAAAATATTTTAATTAAGCTAATAAAATATATATAAATAATAGGTTATTTAATGGCAGGTTCCATGTGAAAACCTACCCCATATAGTGTGACAATCATTTATAGTTGATGCGTTATAATGGAGGCACTCAAACATTTTTAATTACAGAAACATGGATTACGTTAACATTAATTTAGTTGGTAGCTAAAACTGGGACACTAATAGGAAATGTATATTTTAAATGTAATCCATGTTGCTGTAACATATTTTTTTAGTGCATCCATTATAATGCTTCAACATTAAATGATGTAGGGTACTTTTAGGGTATTTTTTCTGTTAAATTCCATGTGACCTCTGCCCCCTCTGTGTTTGTTTTCTTGTGGTTGCACTGCAAGAAACGCTCCACTTGTTTTGTTCACTGTTGCTTCACACTAATGAGCTTCGAGACACTAGAATGAAATCTCTTAGGTTCCATGTGAACCTCTCCACAGATTTACCTGAGCAAACACAGTAGTATTAGTAGGATAATTAACACGTTTCTCACCTAGTTAGATGATGTAACACTTGTTGATCACTACACATCCTCAACACACACATTTGAGGGCAGACTTGCAGTGGGTAAAAATAAAAAAATCATGAACTTACTTTGATGTATGACTTAAATTTAAATGACCTCACCACAAACAAAATATTATGAATAAACCAGCTTTTAGCTAATCTATTCTGTCATCGCCATTTGACTTTTGGCTGCATAACGTAATACATATTGCCACAGAACAGTATATAATTTATACTTTGCTAAAAATTTACTGTTTAATTTTATTTATCATGACTTCTTCACTTACAAACAACATAGCTGCAATTTCCATACTTTTTGAGGCAAAGGGCGCCCTTCACATTGTCAAGGGTGTAGAATCTCTCCAGAGGCTAGAGTTTCCAAAATTAAGTCTCTTTTATTTGGAATAAATAGAGTGAAAGGTGAAAGCGTACTCTTGAAATTAAAAATCTGAAAATACGAGAGTTGCCTTTTTGTCTAAATATTTAGAAGCAGCAGCACAACCGTTTCTCCTCTCTATGGATTAGTGGCTGTATGTGGCGTAGATGATTATGCTATATCAAAGTCATGATTGGTCAACTGACAAGTCCGAAGAGGCCTGGCATTCATATCACAATCAGTGGCATATATATAGTTAAGTATGTAACAGCTGTCTCTGTCTACTGTATTTTGACAGTATATAAGCAACTTTCCAGGGCCCTATTGAGCTGCTCTTTACCTTTCTGTGGATATATCATACCTGAATAGCACTGTAGCTTTCTCTTTAAATCTTGCATATTTTATAACAAATGTGAATTGAATGTAACAATGTAAGATTCAGATTTTAAATGTGTATGCATGTTTTTAGAATGTAGAATGTCTAATATGCTTGTCTGGCCCTTTTGGTTGGGATCCAATTTAAAGTCTTAATAATAATGTAGATCTTTTTTTAAATATATTATAATTGCATTGCACGAAAATCAATTTTAACCCAATTTGTGCTTCTCCCAGACAGCATTAAGGCAGGATCAGTGAGTGAAATCAACATGAATGAAGATTTTGCTGAAAATGGGAATATTTCTATTCCATCTTATTTCTATATCAGTGGTTTTTCTGGTATACCTCACATAAGATACTATTACATATTCTTGTTTTTTGTTTACATTATTTCTTTGCTTGGAAACTCCTACCTCATGCTTGTTATAATTATAGACCGAACTCTTCACACTCCTAAATATATTGCTGTCTTTAATTTATCACTGACCGACATTTGTGAAAGTACCGCTGTAATCTCTCAGCTACTGGACACATTTTTGTTTGGGAATCAGTTGATTCCGTATGGATTGTGTTTGTGCAATATGTTCTCTGTTTTTTTATTTTTCGCAATGCAGTCACTAACTCTAACTATTTTGTCTTTTGACAGATTAGTAGCCATTTGTTTACCACTGAGGTATCATATGATTGTGAGCCATAGATCAATTCTTGTTATAATTGGTGCTTCATGGACACTTGCACTGTTGCTAGCAATCATTGGAGCAATTTTCATGAGCAGACTTTCTTTCTGCAGAGTTATTGTCACTGTTAACAGTTTCTACTGTGATCATGGGCCTATATATCGCTCTGCCTGTAACAATAATTTCCCAAGTACTGTGATTGCCAATTTGTTTCCGGCAGTAATCATTGGGCTCCCAGTGTTTTTTATTATCTTTTCATATACATGCATAGCTGTGACGTTGTTCAGAATCACAACCCCACAAGACCGTCAAAGAGCCACAAAGACATGTACTGCTCATTTAATATTAGTGGCTATATTCTATGTACCTATCACATTTACATATACATTTTGGTCCTTTATAAACACTAACACAAGGATCATTAATCTTTCTCTGACTTCTGTGCTTCCTCCAATGCTTAACCCGATAATCTACACATTCATGACAGAGGAGTTTATGGTGTCTGTGAAAAGACTTCTTAAAAGAAGATTAATTTTCCCATCTCGGAAATAAACCTATTTTTTCCCCATTTTAATAATATTAATTGTTGTGGTTTTTCATTGTTGTTTTTTTCCAATGTAGAATTCTTCATGATGTTTACAATAATTGTAAAACATTTTTTTTTTTTTTTTTTAATGCATTTCAACAATTCATTATCGGGTATCACAATGTCAGCTTAATTTGCACAATAACCTGTGTCCACCCTATTTATATGGATTGGTACTCCAATAACACGAATCATCATCTCATTTCTTTGTCTCTGCTTAAAATCTGCCACCTCATGATGGAATATTCTCCTGCAGAATCCTATCGCTCTCGGACCCCACATTGATTTAATTGACTTAACTTTTAATGGAAATACTGATTAGAAATTCTACAAAATCGCTTCATGTTATATGTTACCTCAACAATGTAAATATGAAAATAAACGTCTTTTAAATTGTCACACATCAGGTGAATAGACTTTGCCCCTTGACTTGATCCTTATCCTCCTGATCCTGTTTCCCTCTCTGCCCTTCCATTGGTTTGCTGTTTGTCCTTAACTGTCTTATGTAATAAAAATTTCAAAAATATAACTTAATAGAGTAAATATATGAACTTCATAGTATGCAATAGTATGATCAATTTTGCATTACAAACGGCTACTTCTTGGAGACCAAGAGGATAGGAATCAGTAAAGAGATAGGAATGGAATCCTAAGCCCTCACAGTCTTTTGTGGCATAATGCCGCTTTGACTGTCGGGTAGAAGTCTGCTGAGGGTTCTGCTGAGCTCACCTCAGTGTGGGTTTGGCAAAAGTGCACATCAAGGGTGCATATCGACCGCAAAGTAGGCACTCGCGAGTCGCGAGCACTCTTCTGACACCTAAAATTACCCATGCGACACCCTATGGTCTTGTGGTCTTACATGCGCACATGTTGGCCACAAGTCCGCAAGTGCACATGAAGTATGCCATTTGGGACAGGGCCATATAGGCCACATTTACACTGCAGGTCTTGATGCACAATTCCGATTTGTTGACTATATCAGATTTTTTTGACGACCAGCTTACATCATCTTTTGAAAGTTACCCATATCCGATATCTGCACTTACACTATTAACTTGACAAAAACACCCAAGGTATATGTACTGACCCAGAAATACTTAGGCCGAAAAGTAAAAACGGCGAGCTTTGCAATGGACACAGACAAAATGATAATGCAAGCTTTTTTTTCCCACACCATCTCTAAAGGTCAGCTAAACAGTGGGTTGAGCCTTCATCCTGCATTGCACCATTAAAAAGAATCATGTGGTCACGATTTGTGTCCACCTGAGTTGACGTCATTCGGGACGTGTACCCTCCAATATTGGAGACATTCGCATTTGTCCCACCCAAAAATTATACCGCAGAGGAGAAAAATATTTTGAAATTATTTTTTAATCAAACACACCTGATTCAACTCATCAGCTCATTATCACATGGGTTAATGAGTTGAATCAGGTGTGTTTGATTAGGGAGACAAAGAAAATGTGCAGTCTTGGGGGTCCTTCAGGAGCAGGGTTGAGAAACACTGCCATAGAGGGTCAAAATATATTTTCAATGTAAATATATATTTACTGCCCAACCATGGAGCCAGGTAAGTGTCGCACCGCACACTCAGACCCCACTCCGGGACGCTGTGCCTTCCGGATCAGGTCCCTGTGCTCCACCTCACTGCCCCACTGCGTGTACATCTGTAATTCCGATTATCCCACTTGTATGGTCTCTTGGGGCCTGGCTAGACACCCCAGACTGTCTCGCTGGCTCATCTGCACCATCAGACTTGGCTATGCGATTCAGTTCCCCCAGCGTCCCCCAAGTTTAGGGGCATTCAGTTCACCTCAGTGTTGGACAAGGATGCTCCTGTCTTATGGGCAGAAATCGCCCGTCCTTCCAGCAGATATGAAGGCAGGGTTTTATAGCCCTTACTTCATTGTTCCTAAGAAAGGCGTTGGGTTACGACTTATCTTGGACCTGCGCATTTTGAAACAGGCCCTTCACAAGCTCCCGTTCAAAATGTTGATGCAGAGACGCATTTTCGAATACATTCAACCCCAAGATTGCAGCGATTGACCTAAAGGACGTATACTTTCATGTCTCGATTCTCCCTCGACACAGACCATTCCTACGCTTTGCGTTCGATGGTTGAGCATATCATTACAAAGTCCTCCCCTTTGGGCTGTCCCTGTTGCTTCACGTCTCTATAAAGGTCGTGGAGGCGGCCCTTGTTCCCATGAGAGAATACAGTGTTTTCATTCTCAACAATCTTGACGAACGGCTTTACTGGCCCACTCGAAAGAGCAGTTGTACGAACACAGGGACATGGTGCTCAGGCACCTCAGCCACCTGGGGCTTCGGGTCAACTGGGAAAAGAGCAAAATCTTGATCTCTTTTCTTGGTATGGAGTTGGACTCAGTCAACCTAACAGCACGTCTCACGAACGAACATGCTGTTTCAGAAGCTCCTGGGGCATATGGCATCCGCAGTAATGCCCCTCGGATTGCTTCAAATGAGACCGCTTCAGCACTGGCTTCATGGCCGAGTCCCGAAATGGGCATGGCAATGCGGCACTCACCGGATGACAATCACCCCGGCCTGTCACTAAACCTTCAACTGTTATCAGACCTTGCGTTTCTACGGGCAGGAGTCCCCCTGGAACAAGTGTACAGGCATGTTGTTGTCTCAACAGATGCCTCTACCACAGACTGGGACTCCATTTGCAACGGGCGTGCAGCATCGGGCTCCTGGACAGGACTTCAACTGCCTCGAGTTGCTAGCAGTATGGCTTGCTCTGCGCCACTTCAAATCACTGTTACAAGGCAAGAACGTACTAGTCCAGACGGACAACACTACGGTCTACACTTTGCGCCATTCGTCTGAGGTCGCTTTGTGCCGTTCACATCCCATGCGAGCTCAATTGTGCAGCCGACGAGCTCTCACGACAGCCCACTCTCCCCTGAGAATGGCGACTCCACCCCCAGACGGTCCAGCTGATCTAGAAATGCTTCGGGAGAGACGGAGGGGTCAGACGCTAGGTCCAGCACTCATGCCCAGAAGGTCATCCCCTGTACTAGGCTGCCCATATTTTGTGTTCCCTACGGCGATGCCATATGTGTATTCTTCCACGGTACAGCTCCCCTGTTGGCGAGTTCGTGTCTTTCCCTTAGCAGAGCCCGCTCTGCCATCTCTGCCGGTATTGACTTCCACCCTCAGTCAGGCTGGATCTACCCCAGAGACCTTACAAATGTAGTACAGCCCAATTGGCCAATCCATATGTGTAATTCTCACATGATACCTCCCTACAGGCAGGATGTGGTCTCTGTAGCATTTCTTTCTGCTTGGAAAAGGCACGCTTTCCCAGTGTCATCCAATAGTCTCCTGTTATGGGTCAGAAGGCACAGTAGTGATCTACCTGTCCCATCTTCTACCTAAGTACATGCAGAGGGATCAGGTGGCTTATGTGGGTTGCTGGAAGGGGCAGCAAAAGTGGCGCTTTGGTAGGGATCCTGATTTGTCAGTTCAGTTCTGACGTAACGTTGAATTTGACTGACTGAAAGGGAATGTCTAGGTTACTATTGTAACCCCCATTCCCTGAAGGAGGGAACGAAGACGTTATGTCCCGTCACCACAATTGCTGCACCACAGCTGAAGGCTGAGCGTGAAGATTACGGGTCTGCAATAAAGATTCTGTGACTGTCTCGGATCTCGCGTTTTTCAATAAAACATGAACATTAACTAGAGCTAAACAGCTGTTAATTCTCGATAAGAACTTGTATGACAGAAATAAAGGCAAACTGGTTTGTAATAAGTGAAGATGGTAATGCTGTTTTTGGAGTTGTTTAATCATCCTCTGGTGAGATCTTAAGAGATTTAATGCGTTATTTTATTTGCAGTTGATTTTAAAGCTGCAGTCCACAGTTTTTCATCTTTGTCGCCATCTCTGTTCGAAATCTATAATTGCAGTTATTCGCGGAATTATCAACTTTACTTGAGTTGTGCCTCGGCAAGGAACAGGGCGGATGAATCCAATGTTTTGATGATAATTGTGTGGCTGACAGTCACCGCGCCATGTTTTAGGGTGGTTTGTCATGGTCAAAAAAACATTCTGAAGAGTATTTTCACAAAATGTTATGCCTACATCACTGTTTGAACGATTGACATAATGAGCATTTGACAGAAATAGCGGCCATCTTCAAAAAAATGGCCGCCATGTTGAATTTTTGGGTGGCCAACACCTTTTTCCAAAAGTGACCCTTAGAGAGAATCTGTGCTAAATTACATGCTTCTATACCAATTTGAACGATTCTCTTGAAATATGCCATCAACCCTTTCGCACGTACGATCACACCGGTGTGATTAGAACGGTCAGCGCATCACGTGATCAACTGCTAAATTCAAATGTGCTTTCGCGCGTTGGCTGGCGCTGAGCCAGAGATGGACGTGCTCGCGCTTGTCATATATCACAACTATTCAGTGTTTTCAACCACATAATGTTTATTTTAGGTTTCAGGCATTTAAAATCACACAAGTACTAGCAAACCAATGAATTTGAGTTTGTAAAATACACACACGTCTATGGAAGCGGCAATAATCCTTTCCATTATAATACGACGACACATTTTATTCATATCAGATACACAATGTGTAATTAGCTTTACATTTTACCCCATTCTTCTCCCAGTTAACCTGCCACTTACTTTCATGTATTTCGTGAGAAGCGGATGAATTGACGTGTTGTAAATCCAACAGATCTGTGGCACAAACTAACATGGCGCCGCCCATCGCGCATACAGCTCAACTAATGCGATCGTTATAAAAGTGTTTAAACAACCAAACACATCCACATGCACATATTTGACAATCGGAATATCTGTGTTTCATGCTATATCTAACATATTTTTGAATATTTTGAATCAAAAAGAGAAAATTACATAAAAGCAGATCATCATTCATTCAGTGCTGTGTTGTGTTTGCGCTGTGTCACGTGACAAGCAATGACGCGTCACCATGGAAACGATAAAGTGACAGGTGTAAATAACGGTCGCCTTGAAAAACTCACGCTGGGGGGTCAGTTAGAATATTTTAAACTTACGTGTGAAAGGGTTAATCTGCTGCACTAAGGTATTTCTGTTGAAAATAATGACAAATCAGAGGTGTTTAAGTTACCGGTGAGAATCCACTCAGTATCTCTCAAAACTCTGAATAATTTTATATTTAGCGCAAGTTTACTAAGTTCTGCACGTGCACAAATCCTCTCATTACGGTACGTTCACACGGGGCGTGAGCGTCAACGCTTGACGGAAGGCGTGGCTGAAGTTTGGCACGACGCCATGGTCATAGCAGCGTCAGCCAATGAAATTAGACAGGAATGACAGGATGAACGTGAAGAACGTTATTGGCTGCCGCCTGGCTACTGTATTTGCATAGAGCGATCCTGATTGGCTGACGCTTCCGCCTGCGGCGATTCACTGGCGTTGCTCGCGGCAGAAGTTGAAAAATTCTCAACTTCCGTCGCGAGCAACGCCAGTGAAGCGCCGCCGACGGATCCACAATTCATTTCGGCAACGCTTGACGTCACCCATTCAAAGTCAATGGGAAGCGTTGACGCTCACGCCCCGTGTGAACGTACCGTTATAACAAACAAAGCGGAGACACGATGTAAATGAAAGATTAATTATGCAGTTTTGACAGATTGATTAATTAAATTGGAGTTTGCGCCAAAATGACTGACAGCTTCATTGATTACTCGCTAATTTCATTCGCAATTTGATGAAAAGTTTTTGTTTTTCATGAGACTTAGTGACTTTTCCATCCTACATACTTAAGTACAAACATTTTACAAAAAATATTTTCAAATGTTATAATAGTAATTGCTAGTCGCTATTTTTTTCTACACTATGTCTATTCTGCACTGTCTTTTTAGATTTTAATATAAAAAAAAATGTTTTAATCAAGTGTTAGTTTTCCTACATTGCAGAACTTCAGACTTTTGAGCTTTGAAGTGCTGGAAAAAGTTGTGTGAAGTAGGCTTCTTTAAAGTGGGACTGTCACGTCAAGGGAGTAAGATTGGATGACGTCATCAGAGTTTTCCATACTTTGGCTTTTGGTGAATTGACACCACTGTTCTCTTCTAGTTTTTCCTCTTTCCTTCAGTGATTTTGCAGGTGCTTGTAAAGTCCATACTTTTTTTGGTAGGTGCCTGTAACTTCTATACTTTTTTAGGTGAAGGGCTCCCTTCAGCATCTCTGTGGATTAGTCACTGTTTCTGATGTAACTAATCATTCTGTGATTGGTCAACTGATAAGTCTGGAGAGGCCTGCCGTTTGTAACTGAGGGTTATATAGTTCAATATGTATGAGGTCTGGGGAAGTCTTTTTACAGTATATGAGTGCCTGTTAGCTTTACTGTATTGTGCTGCACTTCACCTTTCTGTGAGTATACTATAGCTACTGATCCTGAAATCTTGCATATTATACAGAAAATGTCAGTCCAATTAGGCAATTGAAGTTTGAAGATGCATGTTAAGATATAATTGGTTGCTTGGAATATCTTATATGCTTTGGTCTTGTTTTGCAGGGATCAAGTTAAGAGTATTAAGTATAATGGGAAAAAAAGAATGTATTATAATTGCTTAAGGTCAAATTGGAGTAAAAAATATCTATCTTAGATTCCCATGTTGCAGTATTTGTTAGCATAAATAAATAATTTCTTACAACTCTGAATAATGTACTTTTTTTTCTCCCCCAGACAGGATGAATAGAGGATCAGTGAGTGAACTGACTATGAATGAAGATTTTGCTGAAAAAGGGAATATTTCTATTCCATCTTATTTCTATATCAGTGGTTTTTCTGGTATACCTCACATAAGATACTATTACATATTCTTGTTTTTTGTTTACATTATTTCTTTGCTTGGAAACTCCTGCCTCATGCTTGTTATCATTATAGACCGAACTCTTCACACTCCTAAATATATTGCTGTCTTTAATTTATCACTGACCGACATTTGTGAGAGTACCGCTGTAATCCCTCAGCTACTGGCCACATTGTTGTTTGGGAATCAGTTGATTCCGTATGGATTGTGTTTGTGCAATATGTTCTCTGTCTTTGTATCTATTACAACACAGTCACTAACTCTTGCTGTTCTGTCTTTTGACAGATTCATAGCCATTTGTTTACCTCTGAGGTATCATATGATTGTGACTCATAGATCAATGCTTATTATAAATGGAGTCACATGGGTAGTGGCACTGCTTATGGTAATTGCTGCTACAGTTTTCATCAGTAGACTTTCTTTCTGCAGAGTTATTGTCATCATAAAGAGTTTCTACTGTGATCATGGGCCAATATTTGTTTCTGCCTGTAGCAATAATTTTCCAAGTTCTGTGATAAGCTTTTTGTACCCGGTAATGATTCTCGGGTTACCAGTATTTTTTATAATCTTTTCATATACATGCATTGCTGTAACATTGTTTAGAATCACAACCCCACAAGACCGTCAAAGAGCCACAAAGACATGTACTGCTCATTTAATATTAGTGGCTATATTTTATGCTCCCATCACGTTTACATATGCACTTTCGGACATTATAGACACTAACACGAGGATCATTAATCTCTCTCTGAGCGCTACACTTCCTCCAATGCTTAACCCGATAATCTACACAATCAAGACAGAGGAGTTCATGGTGTCTGTGAAGAGGCTTCTTAAACGGAGAATCATATTTCCATCTCCAAAATAAACCTCTTTTTCCACATTGTAATTACATTATTAGATGCTTTTTTTCTGTGGATGTTTAGAATAATTTATGCTTCAATAATATCACAGGTTATGAAAAGTCAGAAAACAGGTATCAAATTTTGAAACCACTTACAAACTATTGATGGGTTTGGTGATACCTGTTGATAAATTCCCTATCTGACATGTCGACACACGAAACGTGAGGAAAAGATGACAGCTGATTGTTTAAACAGCTTGTATGCTAGGCCTATACACTTTGGAATTGCCCAAAATTATGACATAATCGGTCTTCTAATCTAGATGATTATTTTTTATATGTGGTATTGGTGATGAGCTGTGAATATAATCGTTTTTTTCTATGCATCACGATGCATGCTGACATAAACGATTCTGCAACGATGCAAAAAAACAAAAAAATAGGCCTATCATTCATATTAATATACAGTTTTTTTTTTGTAGGCTATATAAAGAATGCGCATTATATATTAATAAAAAAGTTGTGTATGTCCTTCGAAAGCAAAGCACTTGTGTCTGGTGTTTCGGTTTGTAAGAACATGCATGAATGAGAAGGGCATTTTTTTTCCTGTGTAGTCCCAGATTTACTCCAAATGTTACAAAATAGCCCAGAAAAAGATTAAAGAGATTTTCTTTTGATGTTTTATAAATGCATTAATTTATATATTAATTACATTTTCTACTGATATTTCATTATACCACTAACGTTATACAAATCATTACAGTGAACTGACTTGGTAAATCAAGCTGTTACAGAATATGGTACCCCCCCCCAATACGTTTAAATGTGAAACATTAGTTTTTGGGCATGCACATCATAATAAATACTTGTATACTAAATCTAAATAAAAACTTGTTTTACAAAACTTTAAAAATGTTCCCATAAATGTATCCCTGAAAATGGGAGAAACTCAGCTATAATGTGGTATATGGCACATAGTCAGGATAATTCTGTTTAAAATGTGTTGCAGTTTTAAAAATAAGCTTGTTTTTACATTGGAAACCCATCTAGCGTGTTTGCTGCCAAAAAGCTATTTTTTTAGTTTCATCTGACCACAAAACCCTGTGCCGTTTGAAGTTCCAGTTGTGTCTGACAACTGAATTAGCCGGAGTTTGTTTTTTGATGAGCGAACAGGATTTTTCTTGAAACCCTCCCAAACAACATGTGGGGGTTGTTTGATTTTTTTTTTTTTTTTGGTATGCTTCTGACCCCAAGACTATCTAATCTCTGCAATTCTCCATCTGTGATCATTGGAGAGTCTTTGGCCACTCAATCTTTCCTCCTCACTGTGCATAAAGACAATATAGACACACGTCCTCTTCCTGGCAGATTTGTAACATAGTTGATTGGAACTTCTTATTATTGGCCTGATCAAAATGGGGATTTTCAATTCTTTAGCTATTTACTTACAGCCACTTTCTATTTTGTGATGCTCAACAATCTTTTGATGCACATCAGAACTATATTCTTAGGTTTTACTCATTGTGATGGATGATTAAGGTAATTTGGCCTTTGTGTTTCCTCATATTTAAACTCCTGTGAACATAGCTAGACAATGTTCCTATAGTCACCCTGGTGTGCTAAAAAAGGTAAATATTAATGGAATATACTTCAGATATGTTTTATTTGTAAAAAACTCTAGGGGTGCCTAGATGTGATCCCCCCCCCCCCCCCCCACCCCACTTTCAATTCTTTTACTTCAATGAAAGCTTATATTTTTGCTATTTTTTTAAATGAAAGATCAAAAGGATAAACAATGCAGATTTATTTTTTACAGCCATTTTTGATCATATTTACTAGGGGTGCAATTCATTCTGAGAATGTCTCAGAATAAATTCCTGAGTGTGGAAGTAATACATTAATAAATCATAGAAAGGAATGTGTAGTAGCAATTTTAATCTTTTCTTTTGCTTCTGTGTTTTCTCAATGATAATATATGAATGCCATATGTTCTGTATTTTGAGCTTTATGTTGTAACGTTGATACAGCTGTGTGGGTGTGACACTGAGAAGACCCCAGGCTAGGGAGGGGTAAGGCGACCATGGGGGTTCCTTTGTTCCTGCCCTCTGGGGTGGGTGTTTAAAGAATGCTTTGATGAGAACATTATAAAGACTCCAGAAAGAACACCTATCTGGGTCTCACTCTGCTTTGCAAACTGGTCTGTAAGGGTGGGGGTTTCACCTCACCCTGCAGCTGGCCTGTGTGGCTAGACTGGGAACTATTCTTGCAAGAATAAATGTATATTTTCTTTTAAATACAATTTGGATCTTGACGTCTCTTTGCCTGGGAATGCTGCGTTTGTTAAATATTGTTTTGCCACAACAAATGCAAAGACCATTGTAGACCTTATATGCCTTATGCTTCGGACTCTGGGTCCGGATGAATTAGCTCAAATGATCTATAGGGAATTTTAATAACTAATCATGAATATGATTAATATTCTGCATATTACTTTACATTAAATTATCGAAATTGAAAATGTCTAGATTATACGAATATATGAATAATTGATCACAACGTCTTATAATTCCTCATTCAGATATCAATAATCTTATTTAATTTCGATTATGAGATAACCTTTAAGGGAAATTCATGTAATGATCAAATAGGTGTTTGTCCTGCAAAAACCATCAAAGATCACCCATCAACCTCTCAGTAAAGCTATCTCCTTATAACCTCCAAGAAACATTAATTTTCTGGCCGTGAACATTAATTTTCCTGTGTTTATAAAATTAAAACTAGTAAATAATAAGAGCTCTGGCAGCTCTTGGATCTTTTCATCTCATTGACGTTTGTGGTTTTACGAGCGTTTTTTTCACAGACACAGTCTTGAATATATTGTTTTAATAAATGCAAACTACAGAATATAACGGATTACACATATTGATTATACACCGATTATATCTATGTACATAATTTACAGTAAACAATACAAGACACGAATAGCGGATAAGAGAGAGAAGTTGAGAGAGAGAGAGAGATTATTCTGCTTTAAGCTGGTGCTCTTTAGCAGTAGTAACGCACACCTCGCACGCGCGGGGAGCGATTTACAGAGGTTTTTGGTCGTGCGTTTGAGAGAGAGAATAAGAGGGAGAGAATGAGGTCGAGGGCCGGGGCGCGCTCGATTTGAATGCGGAACAGAGAGAGAGGGAGCGAGGGAGAGAGTGCTCTGGGGCCCGCGCTCGATTTGATTGCGGGACAGAGAGAGAGAGATAAAGAGAGGATGAGAGAGAGAGAGAAAATGGTCGCGTGTGACCATAGAACAGCAAACATCACAGACCATTGAGAGAGCCATCAATCGAAACACCTTAAAACATTAAAACCCGTTAGAGTTTGATATACTTGCAAAAGGTTCGTTTGTGTGCACGAGCTGTGTCCAGCCTGCACGTGTTCTCGGAGCAGAGTGCGCGCGCTCGTGCTGAGGCGCGCGTGCTTGTTGCCAGAGCAAGCTGTTCGCGGGAGTTTGAAGAAGGCGCCTCTTTGGAAGGGAAGTTGCTGAAGGAATTCAGGCTTCGTTCGTTTGACTCGTAGGTGGAAACGAACACAGTGGAATTTGAAAATTAAACAAAAGACTGAGATAAAGCAAATAAAAGGAGGGAACTCCTGAAGGAGTTCAGGTCCGAAGATTTCACATGATGAGCAGACGAAGGCAGGACGCGAGAGCAAGAGAGAGCAGGAAGAGCTTTGCTCTTTCCTTTAAAGACTGTATGGGTCACTCCTTCGTTCGGCGCGTTGTCCAATCACCTTCAGTGATCTGGGAGCGGGAGAATCTTCTTTGTCCTGCCAGAAGACCCCAGTCTGTGTAGTTTATGACCGAGCTTTGCCTTAGTCATTTCTATGACTAAAAAGGATTCATCTAGTAATAATCATATCATTGCAGTCTATTATCGAGATTCAACTCCGTTAGGTCTCAAGATTTAAAATGGTATCAAACACATTCAGGTTGGATTATATGATAACGAAGTTACATAAGATATACAGATTAGAAGCATTTAGATTTTGATTAATACACAATAAAACTTACATTAAATCCCAAAACTTTCATGACATATAAATGGCAACACATAATACATTTGGTAATGTTTTAAATATGATTCGTTTGAAGAAAAGTCTCTTGTGTGTGTGTGCGTATGTTGTGGCAAAACAATATTTAACAAACGCAGCATTCTCAGGCAAAAGAGACGTCAATATTCAAATTGTATTTAAAAGAAAATATACATTTATTCTGCAGAATAGTTCCCAGTCTAGCCACACAGGCCAGCTGCAGGGTGAGGGTAAAACCCACCAACCCTAACAGCCCAGTATGCAGGCAGAGTGAGACTAAGATAGGTGTTTTTCTGGTAGTCTTATAATGTTCTCATCAAAGCATTCTATAAACACCCACCCCAGAGGGCAGGACCTGAGGAACCCCCATGGTTGCCTCAACCCCTCCCTAGCCTAGGGTCTTCTGTCTCAGTGTCACAATCACAGCTGTATCAACGTTCCAGCATAAAGCTCAAAATACAGAACATATGGCATTCATATATTATCATTGAGAAAACACAGAAACAAAAGAAAAGATTAAAATTGCTACTACAATTTCTCCCTGTTTTTCATTATCTGAAAACTAAATCAATGCAACAATTTTAAGTCATTTCATCATATTTACATTTTTCATTTCAATCTTCCTTTTTTTTTATCCCTTCCTTGACCATGTGACTAAAACCCAAATTTTTAGACATTCAAAACTGACCAATCAGATAATTACAAACTTCCCTCATTGTACCAAATGTCGGACAATTTCATACCCCCAAAATACACGCATCTTAGGCCTACAGGCCTTGATAACTATCAGCACCTCGGTGCCTTTACAGACTCCAAATTGTCATTATGGAAATAGGTTGTCAAAAACAGTAAAGCAGATGTCTTTGTTCATTTCAAATATCTTGGATTATTTTCAATCCTACAATTTCCCATTGGTCCCGTTGGCCACACATGGAGTCCAAAAGTGACATCTTCAGACTTTTCGTCCAAGCTTGTAGCAAAACAGTTTGTCAGTTGTTCAGTCTTTGTTCCCCATCCAGCCCTGCAGGATTAGGCTCTATCAAATTGGGTTGCACCGTTATGCAAATCATCCATCGAATACCTGCACAAGAACAGTCACTGAATCTGGGAGCAAACGAGTGGGACAGCAGTCTGGCAGCTGTCTCTTTCTGAACCAGAACACAAGATATGAACTTCGGTAGCAGTGATCCTGTGATTTAAAAGAACATCTAGCACCACGACACAAAAGCAGACACATGTCATTTGTCATTGGTCAGAGGATTGATATGGTCAGATTGAAATTAGTCTCTGGCAAAAGGCCCTTAAATTGATGTACTTAAAAAAATATAGTCAAGGAATTGATAAAAGAAGATCTTTACAAGTTCTTACACTGTTTCTGGAAACATTTAAATAAATTGCATTACAACAAACAACAACTGCTGGTTTAAAACACCATTTCATGAAGAGTATCAGCAAAATATTCAGTGCAAGCACAGAGATTCAATTGAATTGATGTCCAAAACATTGTTGCAAGCCAAATGGACAAAATACAAATAAACAAAAATCAAATAAGTTTCAGAAAAGTTTCAAAATCATCATTGATAATACAAATAGTTATACTTCGGTTAAAATGAGAAATACTGACATACATTTCAAAATAACTTGGTCAGACAAATCATTACTTCATTGATAAAGTAAATCCAAAGAAAAACAAAACAAACAATTACTGGATGCAATACACTGTTATCATTCAGTCTAGAACTAAAAACTTAATAAAAATCTTATGCATTACATTTTTGTGAAAAACAAAACAAACAATTTTCCATATAATTGATCACTTGAACCTTGTTGAAGTATCAAGCAATTAAATATTAACTGAAGCAGGGCTAAATGGGTAAGCTCTGTCACCACATTCCCGAATTCGGGCCCGCATTCACTCCAGTATAAACAAAAAATTGTATAGATTGTCATAGTATGAAAACCATATCAATTCAACACCCCTGGTTGATTTGAATAAACATACAAAATAGTAAAAATTATAACAAAACCCCTCATTTCAAATAACCCTTTTTATATTTCATCGTCTTCAGAAAGAAAAAGAAAAGAAAATCAAAAACAGAACAAAACAAAACAAAGAAAAACAAAAACATATCTTAACTCAATTAATACATTTCACTGTAACTTCCGCTACTCGAATCGTCTGCATAATTTTGTTCATCCTTCTAACCAATGTAGTTTTTCAAAATTTACTCTAATATTTCCATTATGGACCGTCTTTTTTGCTTATTACACATCAATTAATAGATTTTCTACATTTTCACCAATCAAATCAATACCTAGTTTGAATCAATCAAATAAAATCATCAACATCATCACAAAACAGATTCTTCTGCTAAACCATTAGTTGGTCAAATCGTCTTTCTCCCTCGTACGTAATGGATGCTGTTACTAACACAAGCCTTTGATCCCTCACTTTATTCTTCGCGTTGTCATGTGTTTGTTCGTTTAGTCTAAGGTGAGAAGTTTGGACTCGGGTCTCACACTCTCCAATCATTTTCTGATTCTAACAAGATTTTCCCTTAGATCATGACCGTACCCCCACTGGAATAAAACATTTACTTTCTGCTGTCACCTGCGAACGAAAACCTTAAGTGATTTTGTTAGTGACTGCTTATCTAGTCGGTCGTCCCTCTTGATTCGACCTGTGGAATCATCAACCTGAAACATTATCACCAGATAATTTCTTGCACCCAGAGTCCTTTTCCCCTGAAAAAGCACTCATGTTAACAAAACAATATTTATACATTTGGAACAGAATCAATTCTGTTTGATCCAATCCATCCTGACATCCTTTCTGTCACAATAATAAGCCAGGATATCTAGCTAAAATTCATCCATAGCCATTATTTTACTGCACGGTCTGCCGTGTATCAAAAAGTCTGCATCCTCTGTAAAGAAAAACAAATGTCAAATAGTTAATTCTTTTGTTGTTATGCTGCTGCATCTTCCCTGTTTCCTGTTGAAAACATTTCTTGTTAGCACACTTTTGTCCACCTGTGCGATGGCTTTCAGCAAATTCTAAACCATTTCCCCCTTTTTTATGCACAATTTTACTTGTGCATCAATTTAACATAATTGTGTTTGGATTTATTAAACTAAACACTGTTCTGTAGACATCTTTCTCTGTCTCTTAACCTTGACCTTAACTCTTGTCTTAAGTCTCTTAAAATTTTATATTCTTCACTCCAAGCCACAATCTCATCTTCTTATCAAATTATTTGAAATGCAAATGCACTCTTTGCTTATCCTGCTTTTCAAGACTGCTCTCAACAGTTTGTCTCTCAACTCAATCTCAATTCTCAGTCATCTGCAAAACTGAATACAATTGTCACTCTATTTCCCCTCCTCCGTGGGCTTCACTGTCCCTGCATCTGTAAGATCAAAGGTGTTATCTTATGGTCAAAATGACCCCTCTGTCCTCTGAAGATAATGATCCTTGACCCCCCCTGGTTTAACCCCTGTCTTTTCCTGCCTGGCAGGATGCTGGGTGTGAACTTTGCAGAAGCATACATACATTCCCTGAAGATGCAAATGGCCCTTAGTCATCTACAAACATTTCTTACTTTCTTTACAGATCTTTCTTTACAGCCTTTCTTTTGTCAGTCGAACAACATTCTTGCCCTTTTTCACACAAATGTTAAAGGCTCTCTCAATAATTTGATATTGATCTAGCCAATTTTTACTGTATTGTTGCCGTCAAATCTATAACCTATTTTATTTCAATCCATGTATGGTGATCTACAACTCCACAATTCCAACTTCCATCAGAATTTAAACCGATCTAGAAATTCATTCAAATCTACTGTATATCATAAATGACCAAATCGATTCAGAATTATCAACTTCTCTCAAATTTTTCATTCACCCATCTGTAATTGATAAAACATTTAATGACACATCTATGCACACTATTCAGACTATGAATAGCTTTCACTACCTAATACCTAACTCACTCTTATCAAGACATAAACTGCAGTCATCATCAAACACACCTGACTATTAACCGTTCATATTTCTTGTCTTTTCTTCAAAAAGATTTACATTTAAATCAAAATTTTAACATTTTGCTGTAGCTTTTCCTAAAATAAACAAATCAGAGCAGTATTATTTTAAAGACTTCTTTTAAAGTCATTCAGTTTTACTTCTAAAACATTTACAATTTGCCCTAATTGTATAAGATCCTGTAACATTATTTCTTTAAATATCTCTGTGCCTATGATTTTCAACTGAAACACTGTGCTTTTACTATAAATAGCTCATTAGCATTTACAACGCAGGCTCAGATAACAGCTTTTAGCTGACATTCGAATAAGAGAGACTTTAGAGCCATTCCTGACTAATATTTTCACTTTCATAAACTAACTTAAGACTTCATCTATCATCTTGTTAACTTTAGCCTATAGCTTGCGTTATCTTTTCCATAAATTAAATGCATTTTCAATTCAAGCATAATTTTTATAGTTTCCTTTGCCACTATAGGGAATTTAGACATTATAAATTCCTACTCAGAATGAGTCTCTGTTGCACTGAAACTGTTTCAGCACACATCAAATTCAGATTATCAAATTGTTTTCAACCAAATCATAAACTTTATCTTATTTACAAACAGCACATCAGCTTGTAGTTCTTTCATAATCAACACTGCTTCTACGTAGCCTATTTGATTCTTTAGAGAACAAATAATTATTATTGAGTCTCAATAACGTTTCAAATTTCATCTAAATTTTAGTTGTCATGTTCTCAAATTACCATAGTTTTAATATCTTACTTCCATATTTTCTCCTATGAGTTTATCAAGCTGCAATTATGATCATCTAGAACCTTTTTTAAGCGTTTCATTAAAAGACAATCATTTAATCTTCTTCAGATCTCTCTGTAAATTTTCTGTTTATTCTAGTAAGACCAGATCAAGCTGTTTTTACAGAAAAGGACCGTCGAAAACCCCCCAGGGTCTTTTCTTTACAAGTCAACCACACTAAAGAGTTCAAAGCCTCTTTCTGACCATCTGTTTTACTTTTTGAGTTTCATACTGTCTGATCCCTATCATCTTCTGAATTCACCCCCGCTTTACTGCCCCTCCTTGAACCAGTGTCCCATTCATGAATTCACACAGAGCCTGTGAATGCACCCACCGCATATTCACAGAGCCACTGGTAAGCAGTTCTCTATATTATTTTACAATCTCAGTTCCCGTAAACTAGATCTAACTGGAATGAAATAGAATAAAATTCTAAATTCCCCCATTCACTGCAACATCCCATTCAGCAATGCAAAACAGAGCTATAATGCAATCTCAGTTGCAAATTCAATTACATAGCCAAATCATAGTAACATTACTCTATTTTACTAATCCATGTTAACACAGAAGCTTTCTTCAAATTTGTATCATTTTGGCATTTCTTTGTTTGAAACCAGTCTATGTTTATTGTTTCTTTACAATCAGAATCAAACTTTTACAAAACCATCATTTGCAAATCTCTTTAAGGTTAAAGCTTCAGCTGGTTACAACATTTGCTCTCTTTTGTCTCACTACTATTTATCAGAACTGTTCATACAGTATAAAGACATTTAGCATGTCATCAATTTCATTAACACTGTTTGGAAGCTTTTTCTTTTATCAAATAGTTAATCTGCAGACTTCTCAACATTATTCCTCAGTCCCACTTATTACACAGACATCTCTCATAGCTGCCTGCACAATCAAATCTTTTATAAACTCTGTTATAAACATATGGAAATCTATTCTTCAATATCCTTGTTTTCCTAACATTAATACAATAAAGCACATTCACATCATAATTAACACTGACATATAGAATTTTGCCCATTCTGCTTAATGAAACATTCCCTTTGTATATCATGTTAATTCCTGTTAATCATATTCAATGCCTTATTTTTATCTAAAAAAACTCACTTTTCAGACCATTTCAACTTAATTTGACTTTCTTTTCGCTCTGCTTCATCTAACCAGTTCAAGCAACACTGTTTGCTCACAATCCAACAATTCAGTTCAACAACTCACTCTTTTGTAATTTTCCATCAGAAAAAAAACAAACATTCTATTTTCTATACTTTGCTACTTTTCAGTTCCTTCTCTTTCATCTTCAATTCAACAATTCTGTCTGTTCACAGTTTTACACACACGCTGAACACGATCACAAAAACCCTTTTGTTAACAATTATCCGTTCCCCAATTTCTTGCATGCTTTTCTGGCCATAATTCTTTTCCCCATTTTACAGAACAAAACAACCGGTGTATTAAAAAGTATTATTTAGCTTACTCTTGTGTGACCCCATATTGGCTGATCCTATCTCTCCTGGATTTTCCTTCGACGCGCGTCTAATAATTTGTGAGACGTCTCTCAACAAATCCGATTTTGTCACCTCAAATCGGCAAGGGTAGCAAATATGCTCTGTTGGCTCTTCCGTCCACGATATGGCTCTTCCGTCCACGGTATGGCTCTTCCGTCCATACTTACGAGCTAGTTTTCGGCATAAAATTGGTTACAATTTCCCCCTCGAAAACTTTCTGTGCCCGCACCAAAGAGATAGTTCCAGCCACTATGGTTCACCCACAGTTATACCAAAAGTTACCCCAACAAAACAAAATAATTTGATTGTCTTCTTTACCTGAAATGCTCTTACTGCCACGGTTCTTTTTCCTTAATTCCAGTGGAGTTACCCACTGGCTCTGATACGATCGGCCCCATCTCTCTTAAGTCTACGAGGTAGGGCTGGATTATACTTTTAGGTCCAGGTTGATCAATCACCGTTCGCTCAGGGCCAGCGGTCACTTCCAAGGAATCCTCACTTCTGACACCAATTGTTGTGGCAAAACAATATTTAACAAACGCAGCATTCTCAGGCAAAAGAGACGTCAATATTCAAATTGTATTTAAAAGAAAATATACATTTATTCTGCAGAATAGTTCCCAGTCTAGCCACACAGGCCAGCTGCAGGGTGAGGGTAAAACCCACCAACCCTAACAGCCCAGTATGCAGGCAGAGTGAGACTAAGATAGGTGTTTTTCTGGTAGTCTTATAATGTTCTCATCAAAGCATTCTATAAACACCCACCCCAGAGGGCAGGACCTGAGGAACCCCCATGGTTGCCTCAACCCCTCCCTAGCCTAGGGTCTTCTGTCTCAGTGTCACAATCACAGCTGTATCAACGTTCCAGCATAAAGCTCAAAATACAGAACATATGGCATTCATATATTATCATTGAGAAAACACAGAAACAAAAGAAAAGATTAAAATTGCTACTACAGCGTATCTCTCTGGAGACGTGGGTGTTCTGTCACGTGTGTTCCTTGGAATTTTTGGGGTGTCGTGTTACGTGTCTCTTTGTGTGTGTGTAATGGAGAAAGAGACAGAGACCTCTTGTTTGTTCACACAGCGAATGAAGTGTTTGCAAGAAATCACGATTCACTAAATTTGATAAGCATCTGTCATTTTCAATGTTGCTACACCATCTTTCTCTTAAAACATCTAAATATAATAAAACATCTACTGATTGTTATGACGTAGATATGAAATGAATTAAAAAAGTAATAAATAGTATTTTAAAACCTCTAACGTACACATGCAGTGTATAATTTCAGACTGGAACATTTCCAATTAAAATTGCAAAAATAATACCACTGTATGAAAATGGAAACAAACACATCTTCACAAACTATAGACGTGTCTCTCTGCTACCTCAGTTTTAAAAAAATGTAGAGAAACTATGTAATGATAGATTAGAAAAATGTATAGACAAATATTTCATTCTATGTCTATGTCTATTCTACACTGTCTTTTTAGATTTTAATATAAAAATATATTTTTTTAATCAAGTGTTAGTTTTCCTACATTGCAGAACTTCAGACTTTTGAGCTTTGAAGTGCTGAAAAAAGTTGTGTGAAGTAGGCTTCTTTAAAGTGGGACTGTCACGTCAAGGGAGTAAGATTGGATGACGTCATCAGAGTTTTCCATACTTTGGCTTTTGGTGAATTGACACCACTGTTCTCTTCTAGTTTTTCCTCTTTCCTTCAGTGATTTTGCAGGTGCTTGTAAAGTCCATACTTTTTTTGGTAGGTGCCTGTAACTTCTATACTTTTTTTAGGTGAAGGGCTCCCTTCAGCATCTCTGTGGATTAGTCACTGTTTCTGATGTAACTAATCATTCTGTGATTGGTCGACTGATAAGTCTGGAGAGGCCTGCCGTTTGTATCTGAGGGTTATATAGTTCAATATGTATGAGGTCTGGGGAAGTCTTTTTACAGTATATGAGTGCCTGTTAGCTTTACTGTATTGTGCTGCACTTCACCTTTCTGTGAGTATACTATAGCTACTGATCCTGAAATCTTGCATATTATACAGAAAATGTCAGTCCAATTAGGCAATTGAAGTTTGAAGATGTATGTTAAGATATAATTGGTTGCTTGGAATATCTTATATGCTTTGGTCTTGTTTTGCAGGGATCAAGTTAAGAGTATTAAGTATAATGGGAAAAAATAATGTATTATAATTGCTTAAGGTCAAATTGGAGTAAAAAATATCTATCTTAGATTCCCATGTTGCAGTAGTATTAGTTAGCATAATGAAATCATTTCTTACAACTCTGAATAATGTACTTTTTTTTCTCCCCCAGACAGGATGAATAGAGGATCAGTGAGTGAACTGACCATGAATAAAGATTTTGCTGAAAATGGGAATATTTCTATTCCATCTTATTTCTATATCAGTGGTTTTTCTGGCATACCTCACATAAGATACTATTACATATTCTTGTTTTTTGTTTACATTATTTCTTTGCTTGGAAACTCCTGCCTCATGCTTGTTATCATTATAGACAGAACTCTTCACACTCCTAAATATATCACTGTCTTTAATTTATCACTGACCGACATTTGTGAGAGTACCGCTGTAATCCCTCAGATACTGGCCACATTGTTGTTTGGGAATCAGTTGATTCCGTATGGATTGTGTTTGTGCAATATGTTCTCTGTCTTTGTATCTATTACAACACAGTCACTAACTCTTGCTGTTCTGTCTTTTGACAGATTCATAGCCATTTGTTTACCTCTGAGGTATCATATGATTGTGACTCATAGATCAATGCTTATTATAAATGGAGTCACATGGGTAGTGGCACTGCTTATGGTAATTGCTGCTACAGTTTTCATCAGTAGACTTTCTTTCTGCAGAGTTATTGTCATCATAAAGAGTTTCTACTGTGATCATGGGCCTATATATCGCTCTGCCTGTAGCAATAATTTTCCAAGTTCTGTGATAAGCTTTTTGTACCCGGTAATGATTCTCTGGTTGCCAGTATTTTTTATCATCTTTTCATATACATGCATTGCTGTAACATTGTTTAGAATCACAACCCCACAAGACCGTCAAAGAGCCACAAAGACATGTACTGCTCATTTAATATTAGTGGCTATATTTTATGCTCCCATCACGTTTACATATGCACTTTCGGACATTATAGACACTAACACGAGGATCATTAATCTCTCTCTGAGCGCTACACTTCCTCCAATGCTTAACCCGATAATCTACACAATCAAGACAGAGGAGTTCATGGTGTCTGTGAAGAGGCTTCTTAAACGGAGAATCATATTTCCATCTCCAAAATAAACCTCTTTTTCCACATTGTAATTACATTGTTAGACGCTTTTTTTGTGTTTTTTTTTGTGTTTAGAATAATTTATGCTTCAATAATATTACAGGTTATGAAAAGTGTTTGATAAATTCCCTATCTGACATGACAGCGGATTGTTTAAACAGCTTGTATGCTAGGCCTATACACTTTGGAATTGCCCCAAATTATGACATAATCGGTCTTCTAATCTAGAGGATTATTTTTTATATGTGGTATTGGTGATGAGCTGTGAATATAATAGTTTTTTTCTATGCATCACGGTGCATGCTGACATAAACGATTCTGCAACGATGCACAAAAAAAAAAATAGGCCTATCATTCATATTAATATACAGTTTTTTTTGTAGGCTATATAAAGAATGCGCATTATATATTAATAAAAAAGTTGTGTATGTCCTTCGAAAGCAAAGCACTTGTGTCTGGTGTTTCGGTTTGTAAGAACATGCATGAATGAGAAGGGCATTTTTTTTCCTGTGTAGTCCCAGATATACTCCAAATGTTACAAAATAGCCCAGAAAAAGATTAAAGAGATTTTCTTTTGATGTTTTATAAATGCATTTATTTTTATATTAATTACATTTTCTACTGATATTTCATTATACCACTAACGTTATACAAATCATTACAGTGAACTGACTTGGTAAATCAAGCTGTTACAGAATATGGTACCCCCCCAATACGTTTAAATGTGAAACATTAGTTTTTGGGCATGCACATCATAATAAATACTTGTATACTAAATCTAAATAAAAACTTGTTTTACAAAACTTTAAAAATGTTCCCATAAATGTATCCCTGAAAATGGGAGAAACTCAGCTATAATGTGGGATATGGCACATAGTCAGGATAATTCTGTTTAAAATGTGTTGCAGTTTTAAAAATAAGCTTGTTTTTACATTGGAAACCCATCTAGCGTGTTTGCTGCCAAAAAGCTATTTTTTTAGTTTCATCTGACCACAAAACCCTGTGCCGTTTGAAGTTCCAGTTGTGTCTGACAACTGAATTAGCCGGAGTTTGTTTTTTGATGAGCGAACAGGATTTTTCTTGAAACCCTCCCAAACAACATGTGGGGGTTGTTTGATTTTTTTTTTTTTTTTTGGTATGCTTCTGACCCCAAGACTATCTAATCTCTGCAATTCTCCATCTGTGATCATTGGAGAGTCTTTGGCCACTCAATCTTTCCTCCTCACTGTGCATAAAGACAATATAGACACACGTCCTCTTCCTGGCAGATTTGTAACATAGTTGATTGGAACTTCTTATTATTGGCCTGATCAAAATGGGGATTTTTGGAACTATTTGATTTACTTGATTTGTATACTGCACAACTCTTGTATAAAGCAAACAAAAATGATCTACCGGGCAATATTCAAAAGTTCTTCATAGGAAGAGAAGAGGGCCAATAACCTGAGGGGATGTGGTAACTTTAAAGTCCAGGCGGTGAGAACCACCAAGTTTGTATGTGTCTGTGTGTGGTGTGAAACTTTGGAATGGTTTGGGGATACAGCTTAAGCAATGCCCAAATATTCACAGATTTAAATCAATATTCAAAAAAATTGTGTTGACTAAATATAAGGCTGAGGGAGGAATCTTGGTGTTCTCGGGATTGTGAACATTGTCACAAACACAGGAGGAGACAGACAGGATTAAGTGCACTCAGTGTTTATTAAAAGCAGATTGGTGGTGGAACAACGGGAACCAGATGATGGTGACTTGTAGAATGATGATGGTGACTTAGCTGGCGATGACTGAAGTGGATTCTCTGTGCAGGTGATGAGTGAACATGAAGACAGGCGATCTTGATCAGGATGACGGACAGAAGACCGATAGGAGACTGGATACAGGACGAGATGATCTCAGGTGAGTAGGAGTATGTATGTAGGAGTATATGATTACATAAGCTGAGTAAATGATAATAATGATAATGACGAGCAGATAAATACATGACCACTTTGTTGTATTTTACAACACAATTTCACTATTAATTGCACTATTAATTTAGTCTTAGCACTGGTATTGATTTATTGTTATTGTGATGTAGAGATTATTATTACTATCATTATTGATATTACTGTTATTATAAAACTGTGATTAAACAATATACTAGGATATGGTTATATTTGATATATTACATGATTATTATAAATACCAGGACATATTTGAATGTTTAATGAGGATTATTACTTTGCATTATTGTGATTATTGAGACAGTTGTAATGCAATTGGGTATTTTGTATATAAATATTATAATATCACATAAATTATTATTAATTTAACAGATAATGGCAGCAGCTACAGTATATGGTGTAATATAAGGGAATGAATTGGGGGTGGGAGCAAATAAGTTTTACTTCTTTCCACTCCCTGTTGAGCAAGTATTATGTGTTACATATTATATATAATGTGTAAATAATGTATGTGGATATGTGTATCATAATCGTTAATAATGTGTATATGTGTGCATGTGCATTTAGGTATATATGTAGGCTACATATGTGTATAGTCATTATTTGCAATGTATATGTATAGATGTTTATTTATATATATGGGAGATTATATATGGGAGTTAGCAATATATATTTATTGCTCTAAATAAACTCAAATCAATCAATCAATCAATCAATCAATCAATCAATCAATCAATCAATCAATCAATCAATCAATCAATCATTTTTACATCAATCATTAAAATACAGTGACTCAACCTTAAGTTTATCAAGCCACGAGAATACTTTTTGCACGCAAAAAAACAAACAAAAATAACGTCTTTATTCAACTATTCATTCTCTTCTGTGTGAGCCTTTGGTGTGAGTTCGCGATAGCGCCACGACGCATGCGCGAGAACTGAGATGATGACGCTCACGATCATTTGTCCGAAGTCCAATCAAAGTCCAAACAGGGTGATATTGTGACATCAGTATAATTAACTTTATTTCATTAGTCACTGTTTGGGTTTACGGTGCAGTTTTTCTTTCTAACCATTTACCAAATCAGCAAGTGTATGATGCTACGTTTTTTAATTTATGTTCAGATTTTAAAAGTTGTTTACTGTTTTCAAGCCTTTAGTTGCTAAAAAAAAAAAAAACATAACAGTGTGTAACTACAGATCTTGTGGCTGATGAAATTGAATATTCCTCCCATACTTTATGCAGCTCTATATCATTTCATGATGATGAAATAGTCCCTTCCTGTCTGTATATTGACGTCAACGTTTATTATTGACATAAATGGATTATTAGCTACATTGCTGTAAAGACGCTAAAAGACGCCTTTGGCCTGATGTGGATTTGGACGTACAGAACTAGGACGCTTTGGGAGTGAGATTGTGTGTCACCAATGAATCTCATTAGGATTAAATACATAAATGCTTGCTAAAATGGTACTTTGAAGAAAATGGGACTACTGTTAACTGTAAAAGAAATCTGTAATTTTTCAATAGTTTTGCCATTTATTTTAACATTTTTTCTTTTCTCTACCCTCATCCACTGTTCCCTACATTAGTTTACTATATAGACTACTCGACGAGTACATCAATTTAACTCAAATCTTTTGGAGTTAACATTAGCTAGTAATAGCACACATGCATGAGCTAATGTAACTACAGTATAGGCATCGCTGCATTGGCAACAACAGTTATCGCCTTTAAATAAAGCAACATGAAGCATATCATCACCATGTTTGGGTCAGTTCATAATGGTGACTTCAAATGAAACATTTTCAATATCTAAACCTCTGCTAATTCTCAATAATAATGTTTGCAGACGTATGAAATAAATAAAGTCAATCTGGTTGTTAATTAATGAAGCTGCAATGTTGTATTTTTTATCTTCCGTAGATTTAATCTAATGCTTTGGCTGGAAGTCAGTTGTAATTTAGGTTTAATTATTTCACTTTATTCAGTTGAGTTTTATATGCACAAAGTATTTGAGTAGTGATTAGTTTAACTTGTATTAACACATTTTCTGTTTAGAGGACTTAAATGAAATAAGTTCACAGAAACAGTATCACATTACTAACACAGTATAAATATTAGTTTTTGAACTTGGTATGAGGCAATGAAATTACTGTTCGACAGTACTGTAGACTGTAATTTACAGTGTAGAGCAATACACATACCAATTCATTAAATTGAGTTTATGTGGCTATGGGTTTATAGAAATGTATAGCCTGAAAATAACTTACTAAGAAGATTTACTCCTGCCTCCTCATCTTCAAGTCTATTGGGAGAAGTGATGATCCATGAAAGTCCCAAGCGCAAGAGAATGATCTACTATAAATATGTCGGATTAGTGGTATAATAATGAAATTCTGGCAGCTTTGGAGAAGGTAGAGTATAAACCATGTGCTCCGTCTGTTTATATATATATATATATATAAAAAAGATTTACTGCAGAGACTAAACAATTTTATAATTTTAATATTATTGTCAAAGAACATTTAAGACTGTGGTTCTGTGATTGGGAATTAAAGCATTATTTGAATACTCTCTGTTATAGTGAGCATTTTAATTCCAGTTCTTCATCACAGGTGACACATAAATCCAGACAACAGCTGTCATGATCTCCAATCAGTCAAACCCCTCTGCAAATGAGACCTTTGTTCGTCCTGCAACATTTTTCATTAGTGACTTTTCTAATATTCCACATACCAAATACTACTATGTGTTCTTGTCTTTGGTGTATGTTGTGACCGTTTTAGGGAATTCATTTATCATGTGTATCATTTATTTGGCCCGCAGACTTCACACAGCCAAATACATCGCTGTTTTTCATCTGGCCCTTTCTGATCTGTGTGGAAGCTCGGCTTTGATTCCAAATATCATAGAAATGTTTTTATTTGACCACCAGGAGATTTCATATGAAGCGTGCTTAACAAATATGTTTTTTGTGTATCATTTCATGAATCTCCAGTCTTTGACACTACTTGTTTTGGCTTATGACAGACTGGTTGCTATTTGTTTTCCTCTACAGTATTATGCCATTGTAACTAAAACAGCCATGTTTCTGATCATAGGGGTTATATGGATAGTGTCTGTAACATTGTTTTCTGTACTTGTAGGTTTAGTGAATACAATCTCCTTTTGTAGGTCTAATGTACTTAATAGTTATTTTTGTGACTATGCCCCAATCTGCAGACTAGCTTGTAATGATATTACGATAAACATTTTGATGGGTAAAATTTCCTATGGTCTCCTGATTTGCACACCGCTGATACTCATCGTCATCTCATATTTCTGCATTTCTCTGGCTTTGCTTAGGATTGCTCATGGTTCTGAACGGATCAAAGCCATAAAAACCTGCACTTCACATCTCATATTGGTGGCAATGTTTTATCTCCCTGTTATGAGCAATATTATTGCATCTGTAACAACACCTTTGCACCCAAATGTTCAAATAATTAACAATTCCCTGACACAGGTGATACCACCTATGCTGAATCCCATCATATACACTCTAAAGACAGAGGAGGTCATGCAATCCATACAAGAACTGTACAAACGAAGCAAGGTGAACACTACAAGAAAAAGAGAAATGAAATGCAGTAGGATAAATTAAATATAGGCTACTTACAGGATCTGATCAGTGTGTGAAGAAGAAACGAGAAGAGAAGAAGAGGTGCATTTTGCCTTCTACAATATTGGTGTTAGTTGACTTTCATGCCTGAAAGAAATATTTACTTGTACGTTGACTAGAAATATTTGACTAGTTTTATAAATATCGAATTTAACAGAGTTGATTGATTACGAATGTAGATGGTTGTAAGTAACAGAAATTGTGTCATAAGCAGCCAGGCCAAATATGTTTAAAGCCATGGATTTTACCTACATTTGCTTTGTGATTGCTTACTTTATTCATTACACTGTACAAATAATTTCAGTCTAAAAATAAAGCTTTAAAAATATTAACTTTTTTTTTTATTCAGTGTTTTTAATTTTAATAATAAGTCAAATGAAAACATTTGCTTTCAATTTAACAAATGTTTAAAAAAATGTTCTGCCCAATGTTCTTATGAACAGATATCTTCAACCTACTGATACTGTGCGTTCACACCGCCGCCGGCGAGAGCGTCAAAGCGCATCATTTTCAATGAGAGCCGGCAGCGAGCACCGGCGAGGGCGGTGCGGCGCGGCTTGGACGGTGACGGCGGTGATCCACTTGTCCGTGCAACACTTCTGTCGCGCTGCACTCCACTATATTCCTATGGGTGACGTCAAGCGACTTTGATGCGCCCGCAAAGCATTCCGGGAAGGCGGCGCTTCATTTGAAAAAATGCCACGCGTCAAAAAGCTGGCCGATGCCCATCTTTATGCAAATGAATTCCGTTGAACGCGACGCGGCTATCCAATAGAAGCACGCACATGGAGACGGAGGGAATCTCTTGCGGGTCCTTTGTTTTTGACTGGCCGCTGGCTCAAAACCACGCCCATAGCGGTAAACTAGAGGAACGCCCATCAACGTTCACATGTGGGGAGGCGTCGCGACACTACACGACATTCGTGTCGGACAAGTGGATCAGTACCGTGAGAGCGGCGAGGAAAGTTGAAGTCAGGTCAACTTTATGGTAATGAGCTATGACGCGGTTCGGCGGCAACCAATCGGAATGCAGAAGTGCTTAGAAGTGCTTCTTTTCATCGATCAATTTTCTGCTAAAATAACGATCGATATGCTTGTTTGCTTTGCGGCCCCTTTAAATAAAAAGACCAAGCATTCGATCTACGTCAGAGTGTCCACGAATCTTTCCACGGCGTCGTTGGCAGGGTGGCGAGAGCGAATTTTGCCCCTCTCGCCGGTGGAGGTGTGAACGCACGGTATTGCTTGAATGAACAGTCTTGAATAAATAATGTAGGCATGTTCTTCGAAAACATTTTTTTTAAATATTAGGCCTTGTTTATTTATCAAAAGTAATACAGTAAATAACTACAAGCAATTACAAAACCCCATCACACAGTCCACTATATAATGCCAAATCGAAGCGTTCTGCATCTATAAACCCAGACAGTAAACAACACAATGGCATACACATACATTCCACCCTGCAAAAACTCATTTCAGGGAGGCATTACATTGATGACATTACTCATGTAATGTAATGTAATATAATTCATTGTGAGTTTTGCCTCGTCATTTGAGTAGCTCCTTAAAGAGGCTATATGTATACATTTTCATGTATCAATCACTCTTTTTTTATAGCCAATGTGTGGACAGCTTGTAACGAAACGTAAAAAAATAGACCTTTCCTGACTTATTTGGGTATCTAGGTATGAAGGCCCGTAGACTGGTTTTCATGTGAAGGACTCGGGACGTCTTTGCTGTGAAAATCAAAAGGATGTACCGAGAACCTCTCTTCAGTTCAATGACACATGAAATGAATGCTTATATAATGCAGAAAGAGCTATTCTGCAGTGTAATGTCAATGTGTCATGCAAAGAAAAAGAAAAAGGCATAGTTTCACATAGCTAGTCTATTGTCTCAAACATACTTTATTATCAAACTATCAAAACGCCATAAGCCATATCACCCTGTAGCAGCAGCCCGAGACTGGTTGCCCACTGAAGCTAAGCAGGGCTGAGCATGGCTAGTACCTGGATGGGAGACCTCCTGAGAAACCAGGTTGCTGCTGGAAGAGTGTTAGTGAGGCCAGCAGGGGGCGCTCACCCTGTGGTCTGTGTGGGTCCTAACGCCCCAGTAGAGAGATGGGGACACTATACTGTCAAAGAGCACCATCCTTCGGATAAGACGAAAAAACCAAGGTCCTGACTCTCTGTGGTCATTAAAAATCGTAAAGAGTAGGGGTGTAACCCCGGTGTCCTGGCCACATTCCACCCATTGGCCCTTACCAATCATGGCCTCCTAATTATCCCCATCCACTGAATTGACTCTATCACTCTCTCTCCTCTCTCCACCTATAGCTGGTGTGTGGTGAGCGCACTGGTGCCATTGTTCTGTGGCTGCCGTCGCATCGTCCAAGTGGATGCTACACACTAGTGGTGGTTGAGGAGAGATCCCCTGACCTGATTGTAAAGCGTTTTGGGTGTACAGTAGTACATATGAAAGCGCTATATAAATGCCTCATTTTATTCTATTCTATTCTATTCTATAATTTTAATTACCTCATCTGTCAACATGATGACAGTGAATAGGAGAGCTGGTCAAACATATCTATCACTATGATCATATGCTGTCTTAACAGCTTTCTCACATTAAGACATGACCTTTCATGAGACATATAGGCACTCCCACTACTCTGACCTGCAGACACATTGTACCATTTGCCTTTAACAAACTGACAGCTTAAAAAAATGGGATATAACCAAATTGCCACCAACATGAGATGTGCCACACGAGTCCTGGAAAGGCCGAAGTATCTCGATCGTCCCCAGGTGATTGGATGCAGCTGAGTATAGGTCATAAACCCCGCCCTCTTCATTTAATGTAATGGATGTGAGACAAACTAAACAATCGTATTACGCTTAAAACTATTTTTTTTTTCGCAAAGATGGTTTCTGTCATTTTATGAAGTTGCACGCTGATGTAAGTTCAAGTGTTCCTTCTTTAAATAAGTTTGATTTTAGTTAGTTATTTGATGCTATAAAAACGGGGCTGTGACGCCATGATTGACAGCTGATATTGATTGCTTCTCTGAGTGAAGTAGTCATTGAGGCGCCAACTGTTTATTTTACATCTGCATAATGAGCTGCAGTAAACTGTACTAACAGATTCTACGGGAGTGTGGACGGGGCCTTGATATCGCAGCCCCACTTCGCGCTCACTACTGAGCAGACTCGAGACTCAAGATGACAGCGATATAACAACATATTGGGACACTGGCATGCAGCTTCACTTGCTACAATTAAAGAGAGTGAAGGTGCGTCATCCATCTTTTTTTACAGTCTATGACACACACACACACACAAACACACACACACATACTGTACACACACACAAATACTTTGATACTTGAAAAAGAAAAGAAAAGGTGTTTTAATCTAGACGTCCCACCGTTCACATACTTGCATTGATTTTCTTCTCAAGTCTACAGGGAGAAGGGTTGCTCCATCACCTAAAGTCCCAATGCTCAAGACAATGATCTTCTATAAATATGTCTGATTACTGGTAGAATAATAATATTCTGACAGCTTAGTAGAAGGTAGAGTATGAACCATGTTTCTTCTTTTCTCTCTCTAAAGCATTTACTGCAATAGTGTTTTATTATTAATTATATATTATATAATATATGAAATAATATATATTATATAATTATATAATATATAAAAGAACAATCTAATATTTTTGCTCATTAATGCACTGAGACTGGAAATGCACTCATTATTTAAATATTATATGTTATTGTGTGCCTTTTTATAACAGTTCTTCATCACAGGTGACACAAAAAGCCAGACAGCTTTCATGACCTCCATGTCAAACTCTGCGAATGTGACCTTTGTTCGTCCTGCAACATTTTTCATCAAAGGATTTTCTAATATTCCACATGCAAAATACTACTATGTGTTCTTGTCTTTTGTGTATGTTGTGACTGTTTTAGGGAATTCATTTATCATGTGTGTCATTTATTTGGCCCGCAGACTTCACACAGCCAAATACATCGCTGTTTTTCATCTGGCTCTCTCTGATCTGTGTGGAAGCTCGGCTTTGATTCCAAAACTCATAGACACATTTTTATTTGACCACCAGGAGATTTCATATGAAGCGTGTTTGGCATATATGTTTTTTGTGTATCATTTCATGAATCTCCAGTCTTTTACACTACTTGTCTTGGCTAAAGATAGACTGGTTGCTATTTGTTTTCCTCTACGGTATCATGCTATTGTAACCAAAACAGCCATGTTTCTGATCATAGGGGTTATGTGGATTTTGTCTGTGACATATTTTTCTGTACTTGTAGGTTCTGTGAGTAGACTCTCTTTTTGTAGATCTAATGTGATCGATAGTCATTTTTGTGATCAAGGCCTTATCCATAAACTAGCTTGTAATGATAATTCTATAAATATTATAATGGGAAAAATTAGCTTTGGTCTCCTAATGTGCACACCACTGATACTGATCATTATTTCATATTTCTGCATTGCTCTGGCTTTGCTTAAGATTGCTCATGGTGCTGAAAGGATCAAAGCCATGAAAACCTGCACCTCACATCTCATATTGGTGGCAATAAGTTATATCCCACTTATAAGCAATAATATTGCAGCTGTAACAACACCTGTCCATCCGAACACCCGGTTAATTAACAATTCCCTGACACAGACAATACCACCTATGCTGAATCCCATCATATACACTCTAAAGACAGAGGAGGTCATGCAATCCATACGAGAACTGTACAAACGAAGTAAGATAAACACTACAAAAATAATCAAATGTACTAGGGGTAATTCAAAACAAAAAATACTTGTTTAAACCTAATCAGATGATCATTTAACAAATATTTAATTTAACAGAGTTTATTGATTTTGTATGTTCGATATTGTAACAGAAACTGTGTAAACAGACCAAATATGTTGAAACCTAGTTGAGCTGCTTTGTGATTGCTTCCTTTGTTTGAAAACAACATAGGCCTATATAAAATCCCAGTATAGATTCTAAATAATATCGCCTTGAAAATAGGATCTACATTTTCATCCATTGATTTAAGCTTAAAAATAAGTCAAATGAAAGAACAATTTTTCATTACATTTGTTTTAAATATTAAAGATGATTTAGAAATTCATATATTGATGTCTTGAATGAATCATTAGCGGATGACTGTGACCCACAAACAGTTTCTGAATTAAATATCCAGGGATGGACTCTAAACCCACATAGTAAACAACACAATAACGTACCAGATGGCAATACACTATTTTAGCACTGCAACAACTATTTGATAATAAAAAGTCTTGAGTCTGTGAGCTGTGCATGAAGAAAGTCTACGTTAGTAACGTTAGTTTACAGCAGTCACAGTTTCTATGGTGTAAGACTTGGTTTTCCTGCTAAGACAAAAGCTGAGATTAAACCCCCTGCAATAAAACAATAAAACTCACTAATCTAGAGAGAAGATCTCAAAGATAAAGCATAGGACTTCTCTCCCAACTTCTCTCCTTGCTTATCTATGCATCCCCCGTCTACCGTCTCCCTCTCCTTTCCCCCTGATTCAAGTCACTGAAATCTCACTAAGAATGTCTATATACCACATATGGTGTATCTTGTGAATCTATTGTTTTTTCCCTTTCATGTTTGGTATCACATTAAATTGTCACAATTTCACAGCAGTCATTTGTTTTATGAAAAAGATTGAAAACTTAGAATTCTGTTCTCCTGTAGTGGGTGGTGTCTCTTCAAGATATCTGTTAATCCTCTCCTCTACCCCAAAACTAGGTGTAACCCTCTGGGGTACACGAATAGGCCCAACACAATTCCAAAACTATTTGTGTAGTAAATATTTACAACTCGTTTTTTCTGGAATAAATTGGAGTCTGGTGTTACTGCAAATCTGTGCTCAGACTAAATAATACTGAAGGCCAAATAAATGGAGCATGGGGCACATCATCTGGGACCTTCCAATTTCTGACTATCAATGACTAAGCAAATTGCAGTTTCGTGACTATAATTTTTTTTTTACACCTTTTGTTGTGGACAAGCAGGGAGCGACCTGCTTAAAGGTAAATACAGTAGTTCACTCTGCATCCTCTGACTAAGATCTGAACTGATGAGTTTGTGTCTGTGAGCTCTCGATTCGGCCAATGCGTAGTTTCTGTTTGACATTGGGTCCCTAATGAACAAATGATTGAAAGTATGGGATACCCAGAATTATCAAATATCTAACTTTATGCATTATCAATATTTATGATTAGTTCCTTTAGAAACACAATCTAAATGTAATAATAATTCGAAATAGGAGTCAGATTAAGCCCCAAGCTAAATTAAAATTTAAACTAAATTCTAGAAATTAAGTGAACTTCACCAGAGCGCTGAGAAGGCATACACACATTATACCCTTGCCCACGCCGTTGGATTCTGTCGTTGGGCAGACGGGTGGTTCCTTACAATATTAAAACACATTTGGAAAATCGCAGCTATCACAGAGTGAGACAAAGAAGCTGTCAAAACAAGAGACAACTTAAAGGCATCTAAGCGCCCATAAGCATAACATTGTCTGTCAGGTGCATGCGCTGTTTTATGTGTTTAAATTGTGTTTCCCTTTCGAGGTAGGTCTCTCGACATTGCGTCATAGCTGATGAACAATGATCTGTCTAGTATAAAGCACAACATGCTCCCGCCATTCTCTAATCTCTCACCGGCTATGCCACTGTTTTCAGCGCTCTTTCTCTATGTGTAGCACTACCCTTGCATTGGGCCTGAGCCAGCTATGAAACCAGAAAACTTGTGGAGGAAATACCATCCTGTTCTAGCCAGAGGGAAGTGATGTTCCGATGTCAGAATTGTTTTCTCTAGTTCAATCTGTGCCCTCCTTCTGGAAGCGGCAGGTTACATATACAAAGCAAGGGTTGCCCCGTTTCAACTGCGTTATGAAGCTATGAAACGCCCCAGTCGTTATGAGTACATTATAAATTGGTTTGCTTCAAACTGCTCGCACTGGAACAGATCCTTTTGCAAGTTGGCCCGAGGACTAATTATGTCAGTGCACCTGGGGAAGGCTTACTTCTATATTCAGATAGCCCTCATCACGGCTGTTTCTGAGATTGAGAATGAGAAATTAATGAGAAAATATTCTGTGTACATTTATGGAATGTGTGATCGTGGCTCTCTCACCTTTAAAATGAGTGGAGCTTGCCTGCCGAATGATCTGGATGAGTGACTGGTCATGTTTCATTTAGGGATTGTGTTTAACCATCAACGACTTTAGCTTATTAACCACCCAGAATCCCCTTCTGAGGAAGTGGAGATGGGCTTTATTGTCACATGGGAGGCAACCATTGGAAAGCCCTTTGAAGTGTGTCTATAGGAGTTGTTAGGCATTATATTATCCTGTGATGTGTAAGACACCGGCACTGTCACCGTTTTTCTCAGCGTTACTGTGATAAACGATAGCGCTGGCGCTGCTGCCACTGCTGCCGCTTTGCTGTCTTTCACCCAAGTTGTTCAAATATGTCCAGTCGCTCAGCCTTCGAGCAGTGAGTTGCCTTATTTTAAATATTTTGGCCTAGATCATGGCGGCGTAATAGGCTACTGTCAGGGCACTGACCAAGATGGTGGTTCCCGTCCCATTTTGAACATAGGACAGATTGAATCATTAAATGCTATAATGAGACGTTCTGTAATAAGAATTTGGTTTGTGGGGGCTTTAATTGGGGCATTAATTGGAAACAAAGGAAAAAAGATGAGCTTACTGGACAGTGGCAGTGTTGCTACACTCCTGCCCCTTCTTCCTCAAGTCTATAGGGAGAATAAACCAAAGTCCCAAGCTCAAGACAATGTTCTGTTATAAATGTGTCTGATAGCTGGTATAATAATGAGATTCTGGCAGCTTAGTAGAAGGTAGAGTATGAACCATTTGTTTCTTCTCTTTTCTCTCTAATCCTTATACTAGAATGACATAAAGGTTCAATAGGGTTATATCAAAGAACATCCAAACATTTTAAATGCACTGTGACTGGAAATTAAAAATGTATTTGAATATTCTCAATTATAATGTGCATTTCCCTTACAGTTCTTCATCACAGGTGACACAAAAAGCCAGACAACAGCTATCATGAGCTCCATGCACTCAAACTCCTCTGCAAATGAGACCTTTGTTCGTCCTGCAACATTTTTCATCAAAGGCTTTTCTAATGTTCCACATGTGAAATAATACTATGTGTTCTTGTCTTTTGTGTATGTTGTGACTGTTTTAGGGAATTCATTTATCATGTGTATCATTTATTTGGCCCGTAGACTTCAGACAGCCAAATACATTGCTGTTTTCCATCTGGCTCTTTCTGATCTGTGTGGAAGCTCGGCTTTGATTCCAAAAGTTATTGACACATTTTTGTTTGACCACCATGTCATTTCATATGACGCGTGTTTTGCAAATATGTTTTTTGTGTATCATTTCATGAATCTGCAGTCATTGACACTACTAGTTTTGGCTTATGACAGACTGGTTGCTATTTTTTCTCTCTAAGGTATCATGCTATTGTAACTAAAACAGCCATGTTTCTGATCATAGGCATTATATACTGCAGCCAGCCAGGGGACGATTAAAATGCTTTGGCTTCATTTTTCAGGAAGAGTGCGGCACACTTTCTATAAACCAAGGCCACACAATGACATACCACTCGCATGTGTGCGCTATGCACGAAGAAAGTCTATTAGTTACGTCAATTTACAGCAGTGATAAACTGGTTTTTATGGTATAACACAGGGGTGCCCATGCTTTTCTGAATGATGATCTACCTTTTACGTGACTGGGTCAGAATGATCTACTACTCGCATTACATTACGTGTCTTTTTTAATGTATCAAAACAAACACACAGTGTCATATTGGCTGCTATTTTGCTTTAATGTTTCACACTTAAATCATTATTAATTTATGATTGAGTTTAATTTCCCTACCAACACTAAAAATACAATAACAACAGTAGCATAGTACACAATAGAAGCTAATCAACATGCATGTGATTTCATACACAGTGGCACTTACATTACATTTCCCATACAATTCAGTGCATTTACAGTACATCAAAATCCACACATTGGAATGCAACTTTACCCATTCAGGGCGCACGCACACAGACGCGCGCGCACGCACGCACGCACACGCACACACACACACACACACACACACACACACACACACACACTGAAATGTAACTTTTTTTTAACACTAGGATTTTCTTTTAACATACATACATATACAGTGGCATTTGGCCTACATTACACACTATATCACACTACAATTCACTGTTCAAACATTGAAACTTTCAGACAATGAATTAACTTTATGTACAATAAGTTGCATGTAGTCATTTTCTTGCATACATGGCATGTTCACATCAGTGGTCAGTACCTTATTCAGATGATGACTTGCATTGGATGGCGTCCACCAGGGATGCATAGTGCGGGCAATAGCTACTGATAGCCAGTCTAAGACAGGCCTCCAAATGATCGTCGGTCAGGGTGGAGCGGTATTTGGATTTGATAAATGTCATATGTGAAAAGGTCGATTCGCACAAGTAAGTAGACCCAAACATTGCAGTCAGTGATGTTGCACATTTTCTCATGTTGGGATACTTTTCTTCTGTGAGTAAACTCCAGAATTGTTCATGGGCCCTAGACTTCAAGTTAATATCCGCTTGTAGTGTCAAGATCTCATCTTCAACTTCAGCAGAACTGAGCTGAAACATTGTTGCGATTTTGGAAGCGAGGACATCAACCTCAGCATTCTCCAGAAAAGGGAAGCACATAAACGTGGCAACTGGCTCGAGTAAGGCGAAGTCTTGAAATCTCCTGTCAAAGTCTGACAGGATGCTGTCAATCTGTTCTGCATAACATGCACTGTCAATCTCTGTTAAGCCCTTCCCTTGATTATTCAGCTCAGATGCAATGTTTCTAAAGTTCCCCAGGTCATGGCGTTGGTTGTCATGTATGAACTGCTTTACCTCGGGAAGGAGATCGCGGAATCGTTGCAGGAATTTCCCCCTACTCAACCACCTTACGTCCGTGTGAAGCAGTAGGTCTGAGTGGTCGCTGCCAGCCTCCTCAAGATGCAAGCGGAAAAGTCGTCTTTGAAGAGATCTAGCACGGATAGAGCAGGCTACTTTGTTTGCTACGTCCATAATTTCTTTCATGTTCAACATTTTTGCACACAACGCTTGTTGGTGTATGATACAATGATAACTTAAAAAATCAGGAAATGCTTCATCGTCTCGGCATTTGGCAACAAATCCATTAGAGCGGCCGATCATGGAAGGCTCTGTTCTCTAGCAAAACAGAGCTGGTGAAGCTGGTTCAACAGCATGGTCTTGCAGGGTTGAGTGTGAGTGTATGCAAGCAGTGTTTTGAGTGAAATCATTGTTTTTGCTTGCATATTTCTATATTTAACACATTAATGATGTTAAGAACAATGTAAAAAACAATATAAGCTTCAAATATATGATTTATTGAATTATATTTCATTATACATTATATAACTTTGTAAACGCTCTGCTGAAAGTAGAACTGAAATTGTTTTAGTTATGATTAACTTATTAATCAATGTTATGGTAAACTGGTAAAATGTTTCAAAGCATCAACGGTCTCCTACTTCAAAAGATTTGTACACAAATACATTTAGAGATATGAAAACAAAGAAAAATTCCTAATAAAAGCATAATTTTAAGCAGTTTATTCAATAACATGGGGTTTTGAGATTTAATTTAACCAAAGACAATGGCCAAGTGCACAACTAAAGGGAACAATTATCACCATAATGGCGACTTCAACAACTTTTGTACATGTACCATATGAAAGAAAAATGCCAAATTGGTTTGTAATACTGTAAGTGAAAATGTTTTTTGGAGTCGTTTAAATATCCTCTGGTGAGATATTGATTTTATTTGCAGTTGATTTCATCAAGTCAGTTGTAATTGTGTTTCTGCATCATCCTCTTATCTTCAGTGACTCTGCTTGTTAACCTCAGGTGTCTAATGCTTAATCATCACTTGTAGAGTGAATCTACTTTATTTCACTAACTGCAACATTGCTTCATTGCTTTGGTGTAACTTTTAATCGGATCATATATGAAAATATATGTTTGTTTTACTGTGTAAACATGTAAACATTGTCTTGGTCTTCGAACTACGAACACACACTAAGAAACGTGATATGTAACACATACGCAAGTTTTGTTGTGGTCTTGCTGATCATACCAGCACCCAAAAGACAACATATGCTGGTCCACAAGCACACCAGCATCCCGTGCTGGGATCCAGCAAACCAACAACCAGCATGCTGGTCCCAGCGTGCAAAACATACCTTGTGCTGGTGACCAGCAATCCTAGATTTTTCAGCACGGAAGACAGGGAAAGTCATGCAACCCATAAAATAACTGTAAAGCAAGATGAACACTAAGTGCAGAGAAATTCTAAACAAAAATTACAGGTTCAATCTTAGTTATTATCAGCTATGCCAGATTCAACAATCTCATTTAAAAGAGTTGATTGATTTTGAATGTTGTAGAAACTGTTGAAAATATAGGTCAAATATGTTTAAAACATCTATAGGCTACAACCTAGAAAAGCTGCTTCGTGATCAAATCAATATACAAATAATTTCAGTAAAGATTCTGAATCAGGAGTGTCCAATCCTGCTCCTGGAGCGCCACTGTTCTGCAGAGTTTAGCTTCAGCTTGCCTCAACACACCTGTCTGGAAGTTTGTGCCTGGTAAGACCTTGACTGGCAGGTTCAGGTGTGTTTAAATGGGGTTGGAGCTGAACTTTGCAGGACAGTGGCCCTCCAGGAGCAGATTGGAGTAAATAATAAAGACATTATTCACTTTAGCATGTGATAACTTTTGTTCAAATGTACATCAAAAGATAATTTTTCACCCATTACTTTAGCATGTAGTATGCTTCAGCAAAGCTACTGCATCATGTTTGTTTGCTTAAAGCAATAAACAAATATCTGACAATGTGGTAAGAAAAATAAACAATTCAATGGGGAAACAAGTTAAAGTGTTACCTCATACAGACATTTTTTCCCATTTTAAGCATAAACCGCACTTGATTGTGATGAATTTCTCCACAACCAAAAAAAAAACGTCCTTTGTCATTTTGTATCTCACTTAAATGTTGATTTGAAAATGTTTAGATATTTGTAATGGAAAACAAGACAAAAATACAAAGTAAGAAATGTTTTGCATCTTTAAACTTCTGAATGTATTGTTGACTTCAGTGAATCATTTGTTTGAGTTCTGATGGCCAACAGACAATCTGTGACCAGTGACTTTCAGGTATTCAACTCTTTTACTGAAAGTGATCCCAGACAATGTAATGTGCTGGATGCATGCTTCAGTGAAATAAATCATTATATCAGAATTGGTTTATTTAGCATAAGTAATACAATCAGTAACTACAACACAACTACATAATCCCATCAGACAGTTCACATATTGCCATATAACAGCATTCTGCATCTATAAACCCACACAGTAAACGACAAAATGAAATACCAGGCGACATGACAGTATTTTAGCGCTGCAACAACTCATCGATAAAAATAACACAGTCTCACCCCAAAACGTCACATACTGACGGGTCTTGACCATACGGCAAAATACGACGAAAAGGGTACCCTTTAACGTCCATGTGTGACGATTCGGGAATGGTTGGGTTTAGGTATGCGTTAGGGTACCGCTAGGAGTCGCTGCTGGTGCGCTTATGTCTGCGTCTCATATTGAGGTTATAGGGGTACCCTTTTCGTCGTATGTTGACGTATGGTCAAGACCCGTCAGTATATGACGTTTTGGGGTGAGACCGGGCTGATAAAAACAATAAAATATGGTTATGAAAATAATCGACAACAAAATCTATTAGGCCTATCAATTATCTAGGTGTGTAACATGTTAAGAAAGTCCCTCAGTGATGTCACTGTGGAAAAAGGACATGTCCCTATGTGGTCAACAACAGGAGAAGTTTATTAAGCGCTTCAAAGATGCCCAAAATGTTTCCTGAGATGTACTGCAGTTTAATAAGCTTGAGAGGTGCTCACATTAGAGGCACGTTCAAACTAAGCGACAAGGAAAGTAGCGAAATAATTTCGACTTAAAAATGATTTTGATTCAATACGTGTTGTGTATGCTTCCTAACCCCACACACACACAAATACATTGACACTTGAAAATAAAGGTATTTTCTAGACTGCGACACAGTTCACATGCTTGCATTGATTTACCCCTACCCCTTCTTGCTCACGTCTACAGGGAGAAGCGTTGCTCCATCAAGTCCCAAGCTCAAGACAATGATCTTCTATAAATATGTCTGATTACTGGTAGAATAATAATGTTCTGACAGCTTAGTAGAAGGTAGAGTATGAACCATGTTTCTTCTCTTTTATCTCTAAAGCATTTACTGCATTAACTGTTTTATTATTAGTTCAATATGAATCAAAGAACAACCAAATATTTTTGTTCATTAATGCACTGTGACTGGAAATGAAATCATTATTTGAATATTTTTTGTTATTGTGTGCATTTTTATCACAGTTCTTCATCACAGGTGACACAAAAATCCCGACAACAACTATCATGAGCTCCATGTCAAACTCCTCTGCAAATGAGACCTTTGTTCGTCCAGCAACATTTTTCATCAAAGGCTTTTCTAATGTTCCACATGTGAAATACTACTATGTGTTCTTGTCTTTGGTGTATGTTGTGACTGTTTTAGGGAATTCATTTATCATGTGTATCATTTATTTGGCCCGCAGACTTCACACAGCCAAATACATCGCTGTTTTCCACCTGGCTCTCTCTGATCTGTGTGGAAGCTCGGCTTTGATTCCAAAAGTTATTGACACATTTTTATTCGAGCACCAGGAGATTTCATATGAAAAGTGTTTGGCAAATATGTTTTTTGTGTATCATTTCATGAATCTGCAGTCTTTGACATTACTTGTCTTGGCTTATGACAGACTGGTTGCTATTTGTTTTCCTCTACGGTATCATGCTATTGTAACTAAAACAGCCATGTTTCTGATCATAGGTGTTATTTGGATTTTTTCGGTGACATATTTTTCTATACTAGTAGGTTTGGTGAATAGACTCTCTTTTTGTGGATCTAATGTGATCGATAGTCATTTTTGTGATCAAGGCCTTATCTATAAATTAGCTTGTAATGATAATTCTATAAATTTAATGATGGGAAAAATTAGCTTTGGTCTCCTAATGTGCACACCACTGATACTGATAATTATTTCATATTTCTGCATTGCTCTGGCTTTGCTTAGGATTGCTCATGGTGCTGAAAGGATCAAAGCCATGAAAACCTGCACTTCACATCTCATGTTGGTGGCAATCGGTTATATCCCACTTATAAGCAATAATATTGCAGCCTTAACAACACCTATTGATCCAAACACCCGAATAATTAACAATTCCTTGAGACAGATAATACCATCTATGCTGAATCCCATCATATACACTCTAAAGACAGAAGAGGTCATGCAATCCATAAAAGAACTATACAAACGAAGCACAGTGAAGACAACTACAGAAAGAAACATGACATGTAGTAAGAAAAATAAAAAGTAATGGCAGATTTACTCTCACTGCATCAGCTGTGATCATTCAACAAATATTTAATATAACAAAATTCACTGGTTTTCCTCCATGGGCCTATTTGATGTTCTAATAGATTTTGTATTGTAAACAGGTCAAATTCAGTATGTTTAAAACATCTGGGCTAAAACCTTTAAAGCTGCTTTGTGATTCCTCTCTTTTTTTCAAAACAATATAGAAATAATTTCAGTCAAGACTCTAAAAAGAAATGTTAGAGCATTATTCTCTCTAGAAGGTAATGGATTTTATGTTAGCAGTAAGTTAAATAAACATTTCCATTACATTTAATGATGTTTTATTAACAAAGTTTGGGAGGAACACATTCTCATTGCCTATCCAATCAACAAGAGAGGAGGCCTATATTGTCACGATCTCCATTCACCAGTCCAGCCACCTCAGCACACTACGTTTCCCAGAATCCCTCCTGGCTCACACCAGCTGACACTCCACAATCACCACACCTGTCTGCGATTTACCCTTACCAGCACCTCTGGGTTCTCCCAAGGTTTTTTCTCCATTCTGTCACCTGATGGAGTTTTGGTTCCTTGCCATTGTTGCCTTTGGCTTTTGGCTCGCTTAGTTGGGGACCATTATATGAGAACTGGGCTGGAAAATGACATCACGGTTTTCTCCAGAGCGGCAAGATGTATATATGAAAACAAAAATTTACAACAAAAATGAACCATCACTGAGCTTACTTAAGCTGGACTATGATGCTATTTTCATCATTTCTTATTTTTTCATTATTTAGAAACAAACTTTTGTTACACTATTTTCCTGTTGTCACTATAAAGCTGTACAATACACAATCTGTATTGTAAAAAGCGCTATATAAATAAAGGTGACTTAACATACTTGCAATAAACAGCCAAAACAGGTAATAATACCTGTGTGTTGTTTTCTTCTGTTTCATGACAGACGACCAGACCAAATCAAAGGATGGACTCAGTGGGAGCTTTGAGTTTAAAAGCTATAAAACAAAGGTTTTTTTTAGCTTTTAGTATGACTATGTTAGGATTAAGGCCATGAATGACAAAATTTGCATTTAGGAGATAAGCATTCAAAACTTAGTCCCTCACTTCCACTAAAATGGATCACAGATTTTTATGACGTCACCACAGACTTCAGCTTCTCATCACATCTTCTGTCGAAACAAATAATCTCTAGAATGTAAAGCCCCCTATGCTATTAATAACTTCTGGTCAAAGCGACCGTTCGTTGACACTGACACGTTGCGAAGCAATATGTGTTTTTGCCAGGGTCAATATTCTCCCGACCACTATTTGAAACAACTCGCGGCATGGATGTACATTATACAACAAAATCAAATATCTCCAGTTAACTAGCAGGGCATTCATTTCGTTCTTTTGTCAAATAAGAGTCGTTCTAGAGCTGAAACATGTTAATGTGTCCATTAAATGGCAAACTAAACCCAATGTTCTATTGAAATTGATTTCTGGACATCGCAATGTATTTTATTCCGAACATTTTTATTGTACACATATATTGAACACATTCTAGCAACCTCTCCTCACACCCCACACACCTGTGCCACCCACTTTTAAAAACAAAATTACGCTATTGGTTGGTGTGTTTGGTTGCTCGAGTTTTATTCAGTTTTTTTATTCCCAACTGTACATTGGTTAGGAATGAAATGACTAGAATATATTCACACCTCTACTATCCAAGGTGCTGTCAAGTACGACTTGCAATCTGTGAGGTAAACTAAACGCTATTGGATATTTGAAAGTGGGGAGGAGTCATTTGATATGCTTCCTGTTTCAGTGGAAAGACGTCAACGCATCATACAAAGCTGCGCGTTTCAAGGCACTTCAGTGAAGATAGAGGAATATGTGCATTAATTCCTGGAGTACTGCTATATAACGACATGGGATGATCGGTATGTGCTTCAGTGGGTATATGCAACTAAATCATCAGGCAATATTTGTCCCTGTTAATTTAACAAAATTAATACAGTCAGTGACTACGTTTACAAGCTGTTAAAATTTGGGTTAAGGTCACTATTCGGGTTTCTGAAACATTCGGGATAACCCGTTTACATGCGTGAGCAGAGAGAGTTACTCCTGTATACATGGAATGTGTAATCAGTCGCCAATATCCCGATGTAAACGGCGACGCACGGTTAGCGTCTGGACGTACGGACAACATTAAGACGCAATATGCGTCATTTCCGATTCTTCTTCCTGTATCCAAAGACAACAACAACAACAACAGCAGCAGCAGCGCGTGGATAATGAATAGTTTGGGGCAGATAGCGATAGTCTTTGTTTGCGCTTTGGCGCTGGTACTGATCCACCAGCAGCACTTGACACTACTGTGCCTCATGGTCTTTATTAATAGAAGGAGAGAAATTGAGCAAGAGATGGGAAATGTATAGCTAGAGCTGTGCCACACATATAAAGAAATTGGTCTCCTCCTCGCTCCAAAAGTGTGGTGATGTGCTGCGTCTCGCCATGTTAACCTCGGCTTGTTTACTTCCGCTATACTGCACGCGGGGTTTTTTTATGCGACGTCTCTACTCAAAAGACCAAGATTCCTTGCGAATAGAACATGCGCAGAACACACATTTTGATGGGGATATGCCGAAACGCGTTTACAAGACCAAATATTCGGGTTAGAAAAGGGGTACCCCAGGTATAATATATGAGCATATCCGGGTTTTTGCCGGTGTTTACATGGCCGTGCTCGACCGGGTTATTGCTAATATCCCGGTTTTGAACGGGTTATTGGCTGCATGTAAACGTAGTCAATGACAAGCAATTACACAACCCCATCACATAATATACACTTTACTCTTCTGCATCTAAATCCACGTTAAAAATAATACCAGACGGAATGAAACGATATGTACATAAGAAGAAGCATGATACACACAGGCCTGTCAATATGTGACAACACTTTTGTGATGACGTAACCTTAAAAATGAAATACCTAAAGTTTATTTTCTTTGCTATAGGCTACTAACACAGTTATTAAAAATATAATACATTTATCATAGCTTCTTATACTTTTTATACCTACCTCATACAGTGTATTATTTCAGAATTTAGCGCTGTCCGTCCGTCTGTCAGTCATTTTTTTTCAGTGACACTTTCTGTATGTTACATAGCTACGCCAGTAGATCGAGCTAGACTGTCTTTATAAATTAGTAATTTTTTAATCATTACTCAAAAGATTAGTTCAATAACACTGATTCATTGAGCATCAAAAACACTAATATCTAGTGCTCATAAACAATTATATACCCTGCTTTGGTTTCATTTGGAGATATTTTTGTTGACGGAGCAAAACGTCTCGGTTACGTATGTAACCCTTGTTTCCTGAAGGCTATAAAGTCTAGCCAATGTGTTGGGTGTCGCCCAGCTCACAGCTCTACATTTATCTGCCAGTAAGGCGCCTTGTGCCAACGCCCAGGAGGAAGCAACACTTCTTGTCGAGTGTGCCCTCAACCTGAGCGGGCAAGGCACGCCATGGGATTGATACACCAAGACAATAGCATCCACTATCCAGTGGGCTAACCTCTGCTTGGAGACAGCCTAGGTAACAGACAAAGAGCTGGTCTGATGTCCTGAAGCTCTGTGTTTGCTCCACGTACAGGCGCAAAGCACGGATGGGACAGCGCAAAGCTGGGTCTGCGTCCTCCAAAGGCAGCAATTGCAGGTTCACCACCTAGTCCCTGAAGGGAGTGGTAGGAACCCTGGGCATATATCCAGGCATAATTCTCAAACGCTTCGTCAACCGAAAATGCTTTCAGGTCCCCTACCCTCTTGATGGAAGCCAAAGCAACCAGTCTGTCTTCACGGACAGACAACTCCACTGTCTGCAGAGGTTCAGTGGAGGAACTCTGTAATGCCATAATCACCAGAGACAAGTCCCAAGAAGGTTATAGAGCGAGGGTGAGGCAGATTTAGCCTCCTCACACCCCTCAGTAACCTGATGACCAGGTCGTGCTTTCCTAAGGACTTACCATCAACTGCATCGTGATGTGCGGCAATAGCGGCAACGTACACTTTGAGAGTGGAGGGAGACAGCCTTCGCTCCAACCCATCTTGCAGGAAGGAAAGTACAACACTAATCGGGTATATCCGGGGGTCATCCCCATGGGAAGAACACCACTAAATGAATAGATTCCACTTCAACGCATAGAGGCTCCTTGTAGAGGGGGCTCTAGCGGAAGTGAGAGTGTCTACCCCCGCTTGTGGTAGTCCAACTAGAATGGAGAAACTAGAACTAACATGGAGATTCCAGAGGTCTGGACGCGGGTTCTATTGAGTGCCTCGCCTCTGAGATGGCAGATCCTTCCTCAGAAGAATGCGCCAATGAGGGCTGTTGTGAGGAGCATGAGTTCTGGGAACCAGGTCCGTTTGGGGCAATTCGACGCAACCAGCAAGACCCGCTACTCATCCTCCCTGACTTTACATGGCTCACTGGGGGAAATGCATACTTGCGTATGCCCCAGGGCCAGCTGTGTGCCAGTGCATTCGTGCTGAGGATCCCCTCAGTCAGGGAGTAAAACAACAGGCAATGCGACATGTCCTGAGAGACAAACAGGTCTACCTGTGCGGCTCCAAAGCGTCTCCAAATCAGCTGGACCGACCGGGGATGGAGTCGCCACTTTCCCGGAAACGCATGCTGTCGTGAGAGCTTGTCGGCTGCATGATTGACCACGCCTGGGATGTGAATGGCCCGAAACGACCTCAGATGCTTCTAAATCCAAAGGAGTAATTGGGGGGCGAGTTGCCACATTCGGCGGGAGTGTAGACCGGCGTAGACCAGTGTTACTGCGGCTGCGGATGTCATATGCCCCTGGAGCCTCTGAAATAATTTCAATGGGGCCGCTGTCCTGCCCTTGAACGAATTCAAGCAGTTTAACACTGACCAGACACATTCCTCTGTGAGGCGAGCTGTCTGGTTGACCGAGTCCATCTCCATACAAAGAAAAGAGATTCTCTGCACAGGGGAGAGTTTGCTCTTTTCCCAGTTGACCCGAAGTCCCAACTGGCTGAGGTGACTGAGCACCATGTCCCTGTGTTTGCACAACTGCTCTCGCGAATAAGCCAGTATAAGTCAGTTGTCGAGGTATTTTGAGAATATGAACGCTGTGTTCTCTCAGGGGAACAATGGCTGCCTCCGCGACCTTCGTGAAGACGCAAGGCGACAGGGACAGCCCGAAGGGTAGGAATTTGTACTGATATGTCCGCCCTTCGAACGCAAAGTGTAGTAATGGCCACCAGAAGAGGAACTAGATCGGGAGATAGGCGAAGGGATTCCACCTGGCTTGAGGTATTGGAGTCTCAAACCACAACACTGTGATGGTCATCTTCCCGCAATGGGTAGATGACTCATCCAAGAAAGACACCTCAGCGTGCTTAAGACCCAGACACATGAGGCAACGATCAAGACTCTCAGCCAGAGCCAGGTAATGACCACACCCAGAAACACACGGGTGGTATGACATCTTGAAAAAGACGCAGTGTCACACCCGTGTAATGCTCTTTTAGGGAATTCACTCTCTCACTGGTGCTGAATCGCCAATGGGAAATGGGCACGGCACAGCAGCAGGAATAGTACAGCCCATTGTGTGCTCTTACACTCTAGAACTTAACTTTTTTATTGACTTTTCAAGCATGATCATACTCACAATTGCGCTGAGTATCAAGATGTGATTTCCAGCTGTACACGACTGTAAGCTGATACTGATAACTGGGACATCAGACAACGGTCAAAAATGTCTGTCTAGCATTTTTACATTAAAGAACAATAGAAAAGTACCGCAGTGGAATGGAAAAAGTGTTCTATGTCTGAATGAATATTATCTATATTTACTCTTTACCAAAAAGTATAGTACCATTCCCCAACGTCAAATTAATAAAGTGCAACATTAAAATTAAACATATCCTTAACTACAACAACAGCAACATTTTGAACACAGTACTTTTTAACCATGATACTTTTTATTAGACTTTTTATTAAAATAAACTCCTGCCTTTATCCTCAAGTCTCTAGGGAGACGGGTTGATAAAGTCCCAAGAGCTCAAGAGAATGAACTAATATAAATGTGTCTGATGGCTGGTAATGAGGTGCATGAGCCAAATTGAAGAAGGTAGAGTATAAACCTTGAGTTTCTTCTCTTTATTTCTAACTCTTTTAACAACTTCTTCCATTAATTCAATATGATTATATCAAAGAACATTCAAATATTGTATGCCTATTCATTAAAGGGATAGTTCACTTTGAAATTAAATTTTGATATGTTTTAGCTTACCTGAAGTGCATCCAAGATGTCGGTGTCTTTGTCTCCACAGTAGTTTCAATTTTGATATTTTTAGGTCAAACCGTTGTTGTCTGTCAGTCATATAATGGAGGTCTATGGGTACAGACTCCAAGAGCATGCACAGAGACGTCCAAATTAAACAATCCCCCATCGTTAGTGCACATTGATGGCCTAAGACACGAAACGAGCGGTTTGTGTGAGAAAACGAACAGTATTTATATAGTTTTAATCTATTTCAAGCAACCACGTCCCTGTGATCTGTTTACTTAGTCTGCGCAGGCGCCGGAATGCTCCGGAAGTGCTCTCTCGCGCATGTACGTCACTCATTGTGTACACAGAGATTTCTGCAGTATTACCTTTCACTGAGAACATCTAAAGTTATTTAGACGGAAAAGAAATCGCAATGGAAGACGATTTTGAGACATCAACAGACAACATTGAATTTTTTTCACAACCGTATTTCATACTTGCCAACCTTGAGACCTTGATGCCCATGTTTTATAAAAAGGTTGACAAGACTAACGTTAAATAAAAACATAGAAATTATGTAAGATAACGTTAATTTAGTTGTAGATTATATTCTCATATCCATTTTTTTTTTTGAATAATCTGTTTTACTGCTTTGCACGATTCTTTTGTAGTGTGGTTTTGGTGTAGCCTACTAAAGTGTACTAAAATAAACATTCACGAGTGTACCTGACTTCTTCTCACCGCTGATTCCTGATGGTTTAGAGGACAATTACACCGAGTCGCACCCTGTCTTTTCAAAGAATAGTACACCGGCGAGCGCGAAGTATAAATGCCTCGTGGGGAGGCGCGCGCGCAGTCAGCAGAGGCGCGCGCAGCGGAGGCTCGCAAACCCATAGACGGCTCTGACAGCGCATAGACTGCTTCTTTTTCCGTTCTGATTGCCGCGCTTGACTTCTAGGTGTGTAACCTTTATTATTGTTCGGTCTGAAACGGCGCCCAGTGACGGATGGTGTAGCAATATTGTTGTCCAGGTGGAAATCGGGAGAAATTCGGGAGAAAGGTCGGTCCGGGAGATTTTCGGGAGGGGCTTTGAAATTCGGGAGTCATGTATGCCGTATTTATTTGAACCAGAATATACAGATCAAGAACTAAGAGCACTTCCGGAGCATTCCGGCGCCCTACGGCGCTTGCGCAGACTAAGTAAACAGATCACTAGGACGTGGTTGCTTGAAATAGATTAAAACTATATAAATACTGTTCGTTTTCTCACACAAACTGCTCGTTTCGTGTCTTAGGCCATCAATGTGCACTAACGATGGGGAATTGTTTAATTTGGACGTCTCTGTGCATGCTCTTGGAGTCTGTACCCATAGACCTCCATTATATGACTGACAGACAACAACGGTTTGACCTAAAAATGTCAAAATTGAAACTCCTGTGGAGACAAAGACACCGACATCTTGGATGCACTTCAGGTAAGCTAAAACATATCAAAATTTAATTTCAAAGTGAACTATCCCTTTAATGTGCTGTGACTGAAATTAAATCATTATTTGAATATTCTCTTTTATTGTGCGCATTTTCTAGTAGTTCTTCATTACAGGTCACAAAAATGTGTTAAAGAATATTTAAACATTTTTGTTCAGAAATGCAATGTGACTAGAAATTTAATTATTAGCCTACTTAAATATTCTCTGTTTTTGAGTGTATTTCAATAACAGTTCTTCATCACAGGTGACACAAAAAGCCAGACAACAGCTGTCATGAGCTCCATGCATGCTCCATGCTCCTCTGCAAATGAGACCTTTGTTCGTCCTGCAACATTTTTCATAAACGGCTTTTTTAATGTCCCACATGCCAAATACTACTATGTGTTCTTGTCTTTGGTGTATGTTGTGACTGTTTTAGGGAATTCATTTATCATGTGTATCATTTATTTGGCCCGCAGACTTCACACAGACAAATACATTAGTGTTTTCCATCTGGCCTTTTCTGATCTGTGTGGAAGCTCGGCTTTGATTCCAAAAGTCATAGACACATTTTTATTTAACCACCAGGACATTTCATATGAAGCGTGTTTGGCATATATGTTTTTTGTGTATCATTTCATGAATCTGCAATCTTTGACACTACTTGTCTTGGCTTATGACAGACTGGTTGCTATTTGTTTTCCTCTACGGTATCATGCTATTGTAACTAAAACAGCCATGTTTCTGATCATAGGGGTTATGTGGATTTTTTCTGTGACATTTTTTTCTATACTTGTAGGTTCTGTGAACAGACTTTCTTTTTGTGGATCTAATGTGCTTGATAGTTATTTTTGTGACTATGGCCCTATCTATAGAATAGCCTCTAATGATAATTCTGTAAATGTTTTGTTGGGTAAAATTTGCTATAGTCTCTTGATTTTTACACCACTGATTTTGATCTTCATCTCATATGTCTGCATTGCTCTAGTTTTGCTTAAAATTCCCCATGGCATTGACCGGATAAAATCCATAAAAACCTGCACTTCACATCTCATGTTGGTGGCAATTTTTTATATACCAGTTTTAAGCAATAATATTGCATCTATAATCACACCTTTGCATCCAGACGCCCGGATAATTAACAATTCTCTTACTCAGACAATACCACCTATGCTGAATCCTATTATATACACTCTAAAAACAGAAGAGGTCATGCAATCCATAAAAGAAATGTACAAACGAAGCAAGGTGAACACAACACAGGAAAGAAATGTGAACTGTAGGAGGAGAAATTAAAAATAATAATTATAGGTTAATCTCACTGCTTCTGAGATTAAACTGTGATCATTCAACAAAAATGGATTTCGTTTTGTAATAGAAATTGTGTTGAAAACAGTCCAAATATATTCAAAACCAAGTACAGATGCTTTGTGATTTCCTTTGAAAAAAAAAAACAGTAGTTTGCATTTAATGATGTCAGGTTAACAGTAAGTCAAAAGAAAATAACCCATTAAATTTGCTTTAAAACAAATGTTTTATAAATGTTTTTCTGAATAATTATTTACTGTATTCATGGAAACTATTTATGCAGTCACTAATTCTCACCATTTTGTGCTATATGACACTTATGATCCCTACCACGTAATGCAGTCATGTGCTTCAGTGAACTAAACTAATTAAACATAATCCTTAAATTAGTCTTCCATTCTATTAAATAACACAGAGATATACCAGACCAGAGATTACAGTATTTAGTTTTACATGCCAAAAATGCAGAATACAGCACACAGGCCAATATGTAGCAATCCTCATGACATACCACCCAATGTAACAAAAATATTTTGTTTTCTAAGATATTCTAATTCTGTGATTTTTTTTAAAATAACATTTCTGAACCTAACACATGCAGGGCCCTATATTCACGATCTGAAACGCAAGTATCAAACACGAAACGCAAGTAACTTTGTGGGCGTATCTCAAATCTAAAATGGGTTGGTCTGAAGTAGCTTCATTATTCAGGTGTGGTTTGGGCGTAACGTGAAATAAACCAATCAGAGCGTCCTCTCACATTCCCTTTAAGAGCAGGTGCGCTTGTTCCATGGCGGATTGCTATTATAACGGCGGATTTGCCAGACCGTTAGGCCTGATGGTTGAAAACCACTACAAGTTTACTCATGGCTATAGACCTCAGTCAGGTTAGACGCCATATTGAATTTAACGCAGATGATTGAAAACGGGACTGTGAGGGATAGACTTAGTCGTTACAATGGCATGCACTGTATAAAGGTTCTAGATCACATCATTTTTACAACTCACAACTTTTACAACTTTTATGGAGATTTTGTCTACTAAAAGTTTTTTTTTCGTAAAGACGTTTTGATCAAGATTGTTCTTAAACAACAGTACAATCCATTAAACACACTGTATTTGATCCCTCACAGCCTCGTTTTCATTCCTGTCAATAAATTAAATATGACGCTACCCTGACTAAGGTATATGGGGTCATGTCTTCGAAACGGGTGTAGGCCAGTAAGAGCTGAGTGTGTAAACCTCAGTCCCCTGGCCTCAAAAGGCGCGTTAGCGGCTGCTCTCTTTAGCGTCCTTGTTAGCCCCCCCATCCCCCCACACCCCCCACAGGAGACTATGGTTCGAATCCCTCTCAGAACGGGTCAAATAGGAACGCTACATTTGATGCAGTGACCCAGATGGAAGCATGTTCCGTCAGTCTAGCACGTTCACATAGAAAAACAATGGAATAGTACTGCAGTGGAAAAAGTAGCTTATAGTACCGTTCCCCAACGCCAAATGAATAAATTGCAACATTAACATTAAACACATCCTTACAACAACAGCAACATTTTGAACACAGTACTTTTTAACCATGGTACTTTTTATTAGACCTAAAACTATTAGACTTAGAAAATAAACTCCTGCCTTTATCCTCAAGTCTCTAGGGAGAAGGGTTGATCCAACAAAATTAAGTCCCAAGAGCTCAAGAGAATGAACTAATATAAATTTGTCCGATGCCTGGTAGAATGAGATGCATGAGCCAAATTGAGGAAGGTAGAGTATAAACCTTGAGTTTCTTATCTTTATTTGTAACCCTTTTAACAATAATTCAATGTGGTTATATCAAGGAACCATATATCCAAATATTTTATGGCTATTCCTTAATGAACTGTGACTGAAATTAAATCATTATTTGAATATTCTCTTTCATTGTGTGCATTTCTATAGAAGTTCTTCATCACAGGTGACACAAAAAGCCAGACAACAGCTGTCATGAGCTCCATGCAGTCAAACTCCTCTGCAAATGAGACCTTTGTTCGTCCTGCAACATTTTTCATCAATGGCTTTTTTAATGTCCCACATGCAAAATATTACTATGTGTTCTTGTCTTTGGTGTATGTTGTGACTGTTTTAGGGAATTCATTTATCATGTGTATCATTTATTTGGCCCGCAGACTTCACACAGCCAAATACATCGCTGTTTTCCATCTGGCTCTTTCTGATCTGTGTGGAAGCTCGGCTTTGATTCCAAAAGTCATAGACACATTTTTATTTGACCACCAGGAGATTTCATATGAAGTGTGTGTGGCATATATGTTTTTTGTGTATCATTTCATGAATCTGCAGTCTTTTACACTACTTGTCTTGGCTTATGACAGACTGGTTGCTATTTGTTTTCCTCTACGGTATCATGTCATTGTAACTAAAACAGCCATGTTTCTGATCATAGGGGTTATGTGGACTTTTTCTGCGACATTTTTTTCTGCATTTGTAGGTTCTGTGAACAGACTTTCTTTTTGTGGATCTAATGTGATAGATAGTTATTTTTGTGACTATGGCCCTATCTTTAAATTAGCCTGTAATGATAATTCTTTAAATGTTTTGTTGAGTAAAATTGGCTATAGTCTCTTGATTATTACACCACTGATTTTGATCTTCATCTCATATTTATGCATTGCTATAGTTTTGCTTAAGATTCCCCATGGCATTGACCGGATAAAATCCATAAAAACCTGCACTTCACATCTCATGTTGGTGGCATTTTTTTATATCCCGGTTTTAAGCAATAATATTGCAACTATAATCACACCTTTGCATGCAAACGTCCGGATGATTAACAGTTCTCTTACTCAGATAATACCACCTATGCTGAATCCTATTATATACACTCTAAAAACAGAGGAGGTCATGCAATCCATAAAAGAAATGTACAAACGAAGCAAGGTGAACACAACTCAGGAAAGAAATATGAAATGGTGTAGGAGGAGAATTTAAAAATAATAATTATTAATCTCACTGCTTGTGAGATTAAACTGTGATCATTCAACAAAAATGAATTTTGTTTGTAGTTGTAATAGAAATTGTGTTGAAAAAACATATATAATTTATATATTCAAATATACAGTATATTCAAAGCCAAGTACAGATGATTTGTAATTTCCTTAAAAACAAAAACAAACAGTAACTTTGCATTTATTGATGTCAGGTTAACAGGAAGTCAAAATAAAATAACCCAATTAAATTTGCTTTAAAACAAATGTTTTATAAATGTCTTTCTGAATAATTATTTGCTGTATTCATGAAAAATAATCTATGCAGTCACTAATTCTCACCATTTTGTGCTATATGACACTTATGATCCCATACCATGTAATGCAGTCATGTGCTTCAGTGAACTAAACTAATAAACATAATCCTTAAATTAGACTTCCATTCTATTATATAACACAGAGATATACCAGACCAGAGATTACAGTATTTACATGCCAAAAATGCAGAATACAGCACACAGGCCAATATGTAGCAATCCTTATGACGTACCCCCTAATATATTAAGATATATAATTCTGTAAAAAAATAAATATATAATAACATTTCTGAACCTAACACACGCAAGTGTAAATGTGTTTTTAGCTTTGGTCAGAGTTATTGGTCCTGACAAAAAAAATTATATTAATTATTGTCAATGGTGTGCTTGGTTTTAAGCCCAGAAGAACATAAAACGTTAAAGATAATTTTTTTTTTTTAAATGTCACACACTCATCTTCGCATGTGAAGTAAATGTTTTCTACATTTAGTCGGAACTGTTCTGCACAATGTCAGTATCAGTAAAATTTCTATTGGAACACTCTATTTTATGGTAATTTCAAATAGTTTTACACAAGCCATGCAGAGTCAGTTAAGAACAACATGATTCAGCAACAGTAACCGACCGGTAGGCCTGATGGTTGAAAACCACGTTTACACATGGCTATAGACCTCAGTCAGGTTAGACGCCATATTGAATTTAACGCAGATGATTGAAAACGGGACTGTGAGGGATAGACTAAGTCGTTACAATGGCATGCACTGTATAAAGGTCCTAGATCATGTAATTTTTTCAACTCACAAATTTTTTCACAGCCTCGTTTTCTTTCTTGTCAAAAATTAAATATGACGCTACCCTGACTAAGGTCTATGGGGTCATGTCTATGTAACAGACGTAGGCCAGTAAAGGACCTGCCCTGCCTGTCCCGCATAGGCCTCATCAGCCACAGTGTGCCTGTAGAAGATGTGGATGTCCTTCCTAAATCTTCGCTTGCGAAGCCAAGCCATGATGAGCCCCCCCCCCCCCCCCCTCCCACGCTGGAGACCACTGTTTGATTCCCGCTCGGAGCGGGTCAAGTTGGTTTGGTTACACTTGTGCAGTGACCCAGATGGAAGTGAGGCTTAGGTGGGTGAGTGTAACGGATGAAGGCCAGTAAGATCTGTGTGTGTAAACCTCACTCCCCTGGCCTCAAGAGGCGCGCTAGTGGCTGCAGTCTTCAGCTTCCATGTTAGCGTGTCTGCCATGCTGGAGACCCTGGTTTGCTTAGGGAGCCTGTCAACTTCGGGTATTGATAAAACGAGCCAATGCACATTGGCGTGCGAGCTTTGCATCTCACGCTCTGCCCCGCAGCGCGGGTATAAATACGGAAGTGGATGCACGCACCAGTCATATAACAGGGGGGAGACACACCGATTAGAGATGCCAAAGCGGGCTCTTCCAAGGGAAAGACACGGGCTCGCCGCAGGAAGCCGTACCGTCGAAGAATACACATATGGGATTGTTGTAGGGATCACAACATATGGGACCCAGCCTAACACAGGTTTCACAGTGCATATACGAGTGATAGGCCTGGCAACAGACGCTCCGCCACGTCCGTTGCCGAGGGGTGTGGAGGAACTCAACCGGCTGCGGTGTGGTAGAGGAGTGAGGGGCCCACAGGGATTGGTTACCGGGTGGGGAAGCCGTCACTATAATCCTTATATCACCCATCAAACATGGAGCCCTAGAGCGGGTCATGGTAATGGGGACTCCACCTTCACGCATTAACACCGCGATAGTTATGTTCCCGCAATGAGAACATGAACTATCCACAAAAGCTGCTTCAGCGTGCTGAATGCCCAAACACGCGATTCAACTATTGTGACCGTCAGATGGGGACAGGGAACGACCGCATCCAGAAACGCACGGGTGGAATGACATCTTGAAAAAGACGCAAACGCACCCGTGTTGCTCTTTCAGGAAATGGGACTCTCACCAGTGCCGCAGCACACAGGGAAATGATCACGGCAACACTGACAGGGGATGGTGCAGCCTGTACCACTGAAGAATTCACTCTCTTCGCCCTCAACCGACTGTCAGACAAACAAACACACAAGGAATGCTATTAAAAGAGCAGTTGAGAGCTCAGAAAACTTGCGACCACTGCTGCACCTGCGCTGTAGAAACACCGGGATAGACTTCCAGAAGAAGCATTGACACACTCGGTCGTTGAATATATCAACATATCTCTTCAGAGACATCGACATGAAGACAGATCGGCTTCTCATCGAAAGACAACTGGTGCGTGCATCCACTTCCGTATTTATACCCGCGCTGCGGGGCGGAGTGTGAGATGCAAAGCTTGCACGCCAATGTGCATTGGCTTGTTTTATCAATACTCGAAGATGACAGGCTCCCTAAGCGTGATCCAAATCAGTCGGTATGTCGACTACGTTGAACGTGACCGAACTGAAAGGGAACTTATTTTTTCAAAAAATACTTTCCACCCAGAATTTTAACTGCTTAGTAAATATATACGTATGCTATACATAGGGCTATTTAGGTTATCCATACAAGTCAGAGGAAAATAATTTCATAAGTCATCTCTTTATGCAGTTTTACTGTAATTATTATTAGTTATTACTGTTACAATAAGTTTGTATAGTATCCATTTAGCAATAGATTCTTAATCTTTATGGTAAGTGTTTTATGTTGTCACATGCTTGTATCGATTTACTCCTGCCTCATTTTCCTCAAGTCTGTAGGGAGAAGGGTGGATCCATGAACTAAAGTCTCAAGTGCAACAGAATAATCTACTATATATTTGACTGATGGCTGGTGAAATAGTGAGATGGTGGCACCAGGAGAAGGTAAACTACGTGTTTCCTCTGTTTCTCTTCTATAGTTTGCAAATGACACTTATTATTAATTCAATATGAGTATGTTAAAGAACATTCAAGCATTTTCGTTCAGAAATGCACTGTGGCTAGAAATTAAATTATTACTTGAATATTCTCTGTTTTTGAGTGTATTTCTATAACAGTTCTTCATCACAGGTGACACAAAAAGCCAGACAACAGCTGTCATGAGCTCCATGCAGTCAAACTCCTCTGCAAATGAGACCTTTGTTCGTCCTGCGACATTTTTCCTCAATGGCTTTTCTAATGTTCCACATGTGAAATACTACTATGTGTTCTTGTCTTTGGTGTATTTTGTGACTGTTTTAGGGAATTCATTTATCATGTGTATCATTTATTTGGCCCGCAGACTTCACACCGCCAAATACATTGTTGTTTTCCATCTGGCCATTTCTGATCTGTGTGGAAGCTCGACTTTGATTCCAAATATAATTGACACATTTTTGTTTGAACACCATGACGTATCATATGAAGTTTGCTTTGTAAATATGTTTTTTGTATATCATTTTATGAATCTGCAGTCTTTGACCATACTTGTATTGGCTTATGACAGACTGATTGCTATTTGTTTTCCTCTACGGTATCATGCTATTGTTTCCAAAACAGCCATGTTTCTGATCATAGGTGTTATTTGGATTTTGTCTGGGACTTATTTTTCTGTACATGTGGGTTTGCTGAATAGACTCTCTATTTGTAGTTCTAATGTGGTTAATAGTTATTTCTGTGATTATGGCCCTATATGTAGACTAGCTTGTAATGATAATTCCTTAAATTTACTGATGGGAAAAATTTGCTTTGGTTTTCTGATTTGCACACCTCCAGTACTGATCTTCATTTCATATTTCTGCATTGCTCTGGCTTTGCTTAGGATTGCTCATGGTGCTGACCGAATCAAAGCCATAAAAACCTGCACTTCACATCTCATATTGGTGGCAGTTTTCTATATACCACTTTTAATCAATAACATTGCAGCTGCCACAACACCTATCCATCCAAACTCCAGGTTAATTAACAATTCTTTGGCGCAGACAATACCACCTATGCTGAATCCCATCATTTACACTCTTAAGACAGAGGAGGTCATGCAATCCATAAAAGAACTGTACAAGCGAAGCAAGGTGAACACAACTCAGGAAAGAAATATGAAATTCAATTGGAGAAATCAAAAATGATTTAAAAGGGTTTGTTTCTAATTATTATATTTAACTTATTTTACTGTTGAAATGCTTTCATTATCTGCTTGAATGAGACTTTGTCCTTCTGTATTTTGTATAAAATAGACATGCTATATATAAACAAACCTCTGTATTAATTTTTTTTCTTTGACTGTCAAACGTTTTTTTGAAACACTCCTGTCACTGTGAATTTATAATATTTTTCAATGTTTCTTTTTATAATTAGTCACTTATTCCCACCATTATGTGTAATGACATTAGCAGGTGTTTGTTGCTTTTGCGGGGTGAATTTATTTTCTTGAGAGTGGCCCAAGATAATGTAGGCATGTGCTTCAGTGAACTTATCCCTTAAATTATTGTACATTAAAATAAAAAACAATTAGTCAGCTATATGGCACATGAATCCTTTATCTTCCATTCATTCGCAATGACGCAAAAAAAGACGCTGGCGTTAATATACAAACAATACCATGGTTATTATTTTGGATAAATATAATTAAATGTGAGAAAGATTCTTTGTTTTTACACAAAAGAAAAAGATCCCTCATGGAATAATTATGATTTTACAGTGGTAGGCTAACAATAACTGTAGCAACTGTGGCGATAACCAAGGTTGGCAAATCAGCTTTGTTTTACACAGGATATTACATAGCAACAGGAACATTGACTGTTAAAAACACAAATTAATTAAATAAAAAGACTGGTATGGTAAAGTTTACTACTCCCCATGGAGTAGCCACAGTCTTAACATATAGTGGCTAAGTTTATGCAACTGGTTAGGTGGTGCTTGTGGAACAGAACAAAACTGTTTCCCGATGACCACATGCTTTTAACACTTTATCAGGCATTACCAGAGCAGGACTTAGGGTGCTGGGGGCTTCTGTGCTTGAGTTTATGTTTGGGCCCTACGTTACAAATGACCTCAACTAGACAAAAATACACAAAAATTGAAATACTTCTTATAACAATTCATTTACAACATCAAAGTTGAGATGTATTTAAGTCATTCGAATACAAAAAATGCAGGATGTGCTCACTCAGTTGAGAGAAGATCAAACCCCTAAAATAACACATTAAAAGCCATATGAACAGTAGTATTTTAAAATGTTTTGTATTGTTGTCATCTGTGTCCACTTATGTCAGATTCTTAAATTTAATCTAATCAGAATAAAAATACACTGTATGGCTATTACAAATGAAATTAAATCAGTATCAATAAAATTTACACATACTGTACTGTTTAATGCAGCTCAGATGGCATGAATCAGTTTACACAGAAAAAACTCATCTTTGATCACCAAAATGACATCTTTAAAAGCTTTTTCCTTGGAAAAAAAAATGCCTTAAAATAGCTTGAATGTAACTCTACATAGGCTACACGGTTCTTTTAATATGCAAATTAGCCCCGCCTCCACTCACTCACAGTGATCCAGTGAGCTCAGAGATCCAATCGTTGACGATCACATGTTGACCTGATTGGTTACAAGGTAGTTTGTGACGTCAGAAACACCAGCGATTTCAAACCGCGATTTTGAGACTTTGGTTTAGTGAAGATGGTGCTGACTATTTTGTACAATCTTTGTCTAAAGCACATTAAAAACACTACATAGATAACCAACATTAAAAACTTGATTTTCACCACAGGGGGACTTTAAGAGATTGTTGATGTTTTATAGGCTACTTTTTAAAATATGAAACTAAAACCGCCAGTAGGTGGCTGCACGTCACTATCTTTATTGTCTTAAGCCAGGTTTGATCTCTCAGGTTTTGATTTCTCTCGAGCTGAATACGAAATCGCTCCCTATTCCCTCAAATAGGGCATTATTTGAGGGGACAGCCATTTTTAGTGGTGTCTGAAAATCGAGTGCACTCATTCTATCCCACATTGCACCACAATAACGTGTGTTACACTTGGCATTAACATGCGACCTGTATCCGGATGTTGTCCACATACACATGAAAAAACAAGTGTAAACGTGCTTCTGATTGGAATGTTATCCGATCAGCTTGTCCCGGTTCGGAGGTAGTCGAGGATCCATTGTTATCGGATCTCAGTGTAATGTAAACGCAATCCAGCCATCATGTCTGCATTCACAGGTGGACATCACACAAAACCCCGCCCACTGTCATTATTCTCCCTCCTCTCTCCAGGAATTGTTGCACGTAGCTGTGTGGTTTTGCTATACAGTCGAGTGTGAAGTACATCGCAAATACTGAAATGTTTGCCTTCGCAGTTCGCACCCAAAAGTTGCAGAACCATTCATTTACTGTAAAGAACGCGCATTTTACCCACCACAGCTGGCAACGTTATCGGCTCATGATTGGCTTATGATCCGATCTGCTTTAACGCAGCCAGTTTCCCGAAACCATCTGTGGCGAGCAGGACGAGGACGAAGGCCGTGAGAGAAAGGCACGAGGCTAGTGGCGTGATTAAATGATGAGTGACACTTGCACTACGCACCGGTCTCGTCTCTCACGGAGTAGTGGAAGCATAAAAGGAGGAGCGACGACAGTGAAGAGCGAGAGAGGACAGGCCTGGCCTTGTGTTTTGTTTGTTTGTTGTTATGTGACAGCAGTCGTCCGTGAGGGGCTGCTGTCTTTTACTTTCGTTTTGTATTTGTTTGTTTTGATATTAAAGTTGTGAATGTTCGAGCCCTTGCCGCTGAGGGCAATGCGCGGTGCCATCGAGCATGGCTGTGTGAAGTCTGTCACCATGGACGCTCGAGGCGGTGCGGTGGAGTGAGTTTCCGGGAGGACGGTCGAGCGGTCGTTCCAACGAACATTCGCAAAGTTGTGTGTTTGGAATGACAGCTCTTGACCTGTGGTTAGAAGCATAGTTTCTACAGTAGTTTGCATGACATGTGGACTTAATAAATCATTATCTTGAGCAAAATAAGCAAGCTGACATTCAGTACAACCTGTGTCTTTTATTTAGAATACATACAAATGTAATTTACGTCTTTTAGTTTGTGAAGAGATTTAAAGCACTGTTTTTGAAGACTGCGCATGTGCGAACGTGCTACGTCAGAACGAGCCTTTGATTGAATCTGGAAATAAAGCAAAATAACTCAGAAAAATGAGAAATAGTCCTCAGATTTACTGTCTGTAATTTATATCAAAACATCTAGCGTTCATTCAATCTCAAACAGTTTAATTAAAATAAGATATTTCTATACCATATGCGAGGTTGAACGACCACAACCAATCAGCACAAGAGGAAGCTGGTATAAATAAAGCCTTTCCTCACCTTCTGTCTCACGACAAGTCTCTCAGCATCCCTCCACCACCCCATCACCTCACACTCGGCTGGGTCTACCCCAGTATAAGGGGGAGTATACTCTGGGTTCGGGCCAAATACGCATAAATACTACATCAGATTCCATGTACGTGTGAACTCATGAAACTCTTATCATTAAAGAAGTCAAAATGACTCCAGGAGTTCCAATTCCAAGAATTCTGAAGCCACACAATATCTACATATTCAATGGTTGTTACGCAAATATCCTTTAGGCTAGTTACACATCATTGTTTACATTTATAGCTTAAGATATGGGCCAAGAAATAATTGTATACATCCAGGAGAAATAAGGATACATTAAGGCTCAATCCCAATTCACCCCATCTACCCATACCCCTTGGCCCTAACCCTCCATTTTGCGCGTTCACGTCTAGGGGTAGGGTGTCCCGATTCTTTTTGCGATAGAGGGGTAGGGCGAAGGGGTAGGGCTACATAGCCCTCGAAACTGAGATTTTTCAGAGGCACACTCCAAACAGAGGGGTACGAGAAAGTTCCTTGAATGCATTCACAAACGGTGAAAGAAAGTCACAAATGTAAGTATTTCCTAATATGGTGGTTTTCTTCAAAACAATCATAAAAAGGAGATAGCTAATTCAGCCGCTAGCATGTTGCCTCGGTAACCAGGCAGACAGTGTTGCTTGCTTCGCTACTAACGTTAGTTACCTGGTAACGTTAATGAAGCTAAACTAAAGTAAAAAGCATTTGTTCTCACATTCTCAGTCTCATACGAGTGACTCAGTCCGGCATCGCGTGGTTATCGTGTAAACACAACACAGTCAATAACTCAATTATGGCCATGTATTTCACATTGAAACATTTACTTTCACTTTACACTACCAGTAGCCTATACGACAGAGATTGCCACAGTGGAGGACGGAATATTGGTATCATTGTCAGTCGTTGTTATGAAAAAATCCTGTAAAACCTCATCGCTTCCATAACGTCAGAGCCATCATCGACGACTGGTGACGTATCGGGTTTATGAAGGGTTGTTCCATTTCGTAGGGGAATATTTCAACCCCTTGGCCATTGTAACTCTGTTTTAAGGGCCAAGGGGTACACTCGAAAACAAGGGGTAGGGGCAAGGGGTGAATTGGGATTGAGCCTAACTTTCCTTATCATTACTGTCAGTGCTGTGCTTTGATTGGCTAGATGACAGCTCTAGAGGTGTGGCATTGCTGGAAACGGTCAGAGTCAGTGATAGGCTGAAGCGACTGGCATTTCTTTATTCCGTATATATAATAAATCAGGGAAAGTCTGCATCCTGAGCAAACCTCACTAAGGCCTAACTGTGAGTATATCATATTCATTATTTATAATGTTTTATTATTATTATTAAATAAATTGTCAAATTGCTTTTCTGCCCAGACAGGATGAAAAAAAGCATTTGAACATGATTCAAGAGGTCACTGGAAACAGGAATTTTTCCTTCCTGTCTGCTGGATTATCTGGTATACCTCACATGAGATATTATTATATATTCCTGTTTATTGCCTACTTTATTTATTTTCTAGGAAACTCCTGCCTCATGTTTGTTATCATTACGGACAGAAATGTTCACACTCCTAAATATATCGCTGTCTTTAATTTATCACTGACCGACATTTGTGAAAATGCCGCTGTAATCCCTCAGCTTCTGGATGCAGTTTTGTTTGGGAATCAGTTGATCTCGTATGGATTGTGCATGTCCAATATGTTATTTGTTTCAGTGCAGTCACTGACTCTCACTGTTCTGTCTTTTGACAGATTAGCTATTTGTTTACCACTGAGGTATCATAATATGATTGTGAGCCATAGATCAATGCTTGTAATGATTGGTGCTTTATGGACATTGGCACTGATGCAAACAATAACTGCAGCAGTTTTCATGACTAGACTTTCTTTCTGCAGAACTAGCGTCATAATCCTTCGTTTCTGTGATCACGGGTCTTTTTTCCCAATCTGTGTCATCATGAGTGTTCTGTTTCAGGTGATCATCATGTTTCCAGTATTTTGTATTATCTTTTCATACATGCATAGACATTGTTCAGAATCACAACCCCACAAAGAGCCACAAAGACACGTACTGCTCATTTAATAGTGGCTATATTTTATGTGCCCATCTGCCTAAAATATGTCTTTCAGGTCCTTGTAAGCATCAACACTACAATAATTATTCTTTCTATGACCTCTGCACTTCCTCCCATGCTTAACCCTATCTACACATTTATGACAAAGGAGTTTATGGAATATGTGAAAAGGCTTATCAAAAATAGAATCATGTTTTGATCCATACCAACTGTGTTCCAGTTATAGTATGCCTATGGAATTCATATATGTACATTTTTGATAATTATTATTAAAGTACACAGTATATTACAGGATGTTATGGAATTACTAAATGTGAAACAGTGTTTGTTTTGTGTTACTTGAAGCATAAATTGTAACTGCAGCATCTTTAATCTTGTGCCAGTTTGATTTCCTCTATTAATCTGTATTAATATCAATGTACTTAATATAAATACCCTGCAATATTGCTTTTGGTACTACATTAATGTACAGCACATAAAGTCTGCTAAATTGGAACAACAAATTTTGTTATCCAGAAATTGTGCTGAGGTCCAACTAAAGATATACTTAAGTATATTTGATTGTGCTAAAGTGGAACTATTGCAAGTATACTTTAGGTACATTTTAAATATCTTCCATTTAAAGACTGATATTATACAGAGATTATACTATCCTTACTAATAGTGATATTTAAAACTATGCATTGTGCAATAAAGAAGTACTCCAAATAAAGTTTAATTATAATTTTTATTTCAATAAGTCTCAAGCGATATGCCAGTAAATTTGTTAATGGATTGGTAGTATACTTAGTATGAACTAAATGTATTTTAAATATATTTTGGTATAGTTTTCTTTCACAAGGGAAGGGTTATTCCATGCCGAGCAATAATGTCAAATACACTGAAATTTTTATTTTGATGTTTTGTTGATGAGTGCATATCTAAAAACAGTTCTTTATCACAGGTGTCACAGCATTCCAGACATCAGGCAACTTGACCTCCATGCAGTCAAACTCCTCTGCAAATGAGACCTTTGTTCGTCCTGCAACATTTTTCCTCAACGGTTTTTCTAATATGCCACATGCAAAATACTACTATGTGTTCTTGTATTTTGTGTATGCTGTGACTGTTTTAGGGAATTCATTTATCATGTGTGTCATTTATTTGGCCCGCAGACTTCACACAGCCAAATACATCGCTGTTTTCCATCTGGCTCTCTCTGATCTGTGTGGAAGCTCGGCTTTGATTCCAAAACTCATAGACACATTTTTATTCGAGCACCAGGAGATTTCATATGAAGCGTGTTTGGCATATATGTTTTTTGTGTATCATTTCATGAATTTGCAATCTTTGACACTACTTGTTTTGGCTTATGACAGACTGGTTGCTATTTGTTTCCCTCTACGGTATCATGCTATTGTAACTAAAACAGCCATGTTTCTGATCATAGGGGTTATGTGGACTTCTTCTGTGACTTTTATTGCTTTAATGGTGAGTTTGATAACAAGACTCTCTATTTGTAGTTCAATTGTAGTCAATAGTTATTTTTGTGAGCATGGCCCTATCTATAGACTAGCTTGTAATGATAATATCATAAATATTATCGTGGCAAATATTTGCTTTGGTCTCCTGGTATGTATGCCACTGATATTAATAATCTTCTCATATTTCCGCATTGCTCTGGCTTTGCTTAAGATTGCTCATGGTGCGGAACGGATCAAAGCCATGAAAACCTGCACCTCACATTTCATATTGGTGGCAATTTTTTATGTCCCACTTATAGGTACTAATATTGCAGCTTTAACAACATTTATCCATCCAAACGCCCGGATAATAAACAATTCCTTGACTCAGATAATGCCACCTATGCTGAATCCCATCATATACACTCTAAAGACAGAGGAGGTCATGCAATCCATAAAAGAACTGTACAAACGAAACAATGTAAACACTACTAAGGAAAGAAAGGTTATATGCAAAGAGTGATGCAGGTTGCTGTTAGTTGATGTTGTTAATTTGCATGAATGAATATGTATTTGTGTGTTGACCATCAATATCTGATTGGATATATTGTAAGCTATGAGCATTCAACAAATATATAATTTACCAGAAGTCACTGAACTGTGTGTAAAAAATAATCTCACCGTCTTCTCATATGCGATAAATATAATTATTCAAAATATTTATGATGTCAGAATTTAGAATTTGTGTTGTAAGCAGGCCAAAAATGAAATAAAGTAATAAATGCACTTAATTTTGTTTTGTTGAAAATGATTGAAATGTTTGTTTGTAGTGCAACAAAGCTTTCTATGCCATGCATGCAGATTTGATTATGGGTTTGGATATAGTTCACCCAAAAATAAGAAATAATTTGCTCATCCTCATGTTGCACCAAAGCCATTTGACTTTCTTTTTTTATTCCTGAAACATAAAAGGTCATATTAGCCATAACAACAGTCCCACAATTAATTTTCAAAAAATGGAAAAAAGGTGAATGAAAGTGAATGGGGTTCAACGGAAGGAAGACAGTCATCATTTTCAAATGATATGAAGTTGAGTATGATGAGAGAATTTTTACTTCACATCTCCATGCAAAAGGGTATAAATATCAAAATTGTTATTTACATGTTGTCATCAGATGCCTCTGTTAATTAATGTTTGCGAATTCTTTTTCATGTAGGCCTATACTTAAATGTAGTCCCACATGGAAACGACCCAGACAGCAGTAATAGTATGTGAAGTAAAATATAAAGGAATTCTCACAGGAGATATTAAAAAGGACAGAGAAAATGAACAAAGTGGTACAGGTTAATAAATTTAAAAAAATCTGCCCTCTTGTGGCATAACCAACTGTCCATGGATGATGGATTGAGCCTAATTGTGATTTACTTCTGGAAATTATGTTTCGCCAATCGATTGATGTGGCAACTGCTTTATACATATTTTTTGAATGCATATTTTGTTAATGGCTCTATGTAAAACACTGTATGGTGTGATTACAGCCATCAAGTTATCATTTACTCATTTGTCATTTGAACCACAGAAGCTTTGTTACAAGGCCTGTCAAGATAAAAAAAAAAGACAGAAAAGAACCATAAAAGTATAATTAAAGAAAGCAAATATTCTTTTTATAGGCTATACATCAGTGTTAACATTTACAGCTCAATATATAAGCCAATAAATAATGGTAATACATCCAGGAGAAACAAGGATACATGAACTTTCCTTATCATTACTGTCAGTGCTGTGCTTTGATTGGCTAGATGACAGCTCTAGAGGTGTGGCATTGCTGGAAACGGTCAGAGTCAGTGATAGGCTGAAGCGACTGGCATTTCTTTATTCAGTATATATAATAAATCAGGGAAAGTCTGCAGTCTGAGCAAACCTCACTAAGGCCTAACTGTGAGTATATCATATTCATTATTCATTCTTTTTTATTTATTTATTTACTTATTATATAAATTGCAAACCTGCTTTTCTACCCAGACAGGATGAAACCAAAAAGCATTTGAACATGATTCAAGAGGTCACTGGAAACAGGAATATTTCCTTCCTGTCTGCTGGATTATCTGGTATACCTCACATGAGATATTATTATATATTCCTATTTATTGCCTACTTTATTTCTTTTCTAGGAAACTCCTGCCTCATGTTTGTTATCATTACGGACAGAAATCTTCACACTCCTAAATATATCGCTGTCTTTAATTTATCACTGACCGACATTTGTGAAAATACCGCTGTAATCCCTCAGTTTATGGGTGCAGTTTTGTTGGGGAATCAGTTGATCTCGTATGGATTAGCTATTTGTTTACCACTGAGGTATCATAATATGATTGTGAGCCATAGATCAATGCTTGTAATGATTGGTGCTTTATGGACATTGGCACTGATGCAAACAATAACTGCATCAGTTTTCATGACTAGACTTTCTTTCTGCAGAACTAGCGTCATAATCCTTCGTTTCTGTGATCACGGGTCTTTTTTCCCAATCTGTGTCATCATGAGTGTTCTGTTTCAGGTGATCATCATGTTTCCAGTATTTTGTATTATCTTTTCATATACATGCATAGCTGTGACATTGTTCAGAATCACAACCCCACAAAGAGCCACAAAGACACGTACTGCTTATTTAATATTAGTGGCTGTATTTTATGTGCCCATCTGCCTAAAATATGTCTTTCAGGTCCTTGTAAGCATCAACACTACAATAATTATTCTTTCTCTGACCTCTGCACTTCCTCCCATGCTTAACCCTATCTACACATTTATGACAAAGGAGTTTATGGAATCTGTGAAAAGGCTTATCAAAAATAGAATCATGTTTTCATCAAGAATACCAACTGCCCAGTGGGCAATTGATGTTTAAAAGATCATATTTATGTCAAAATCAACGTAAAAAAAAAAAAAACCCAGGTCAAATATGCACATCAAATTGACGTAAAAATTTGATTTGAAGTAAACTGAATGTCAAACATATCGACCTGCATATAAACCAATTTCAGTGTGGGTATTAACTTTCTCTTTTCACCTTTACCACTGGAAGACATTGCCTTTCAAACTGACCTTAAAATGAAATGCAGTATCTTGATCAAGTCCTGACTAACTTTGACGTCAAATTGATATCAAGGGTGTGTTCCAGTTATACAGTATGGAATTCATCTCATCTGTACATTTTTAATAATTATCATTAAAGTACACAGTATATTACAGAATGTTATAGAATTAATAAATGTGAAACAGTGTTTGTTTTGTGTTAATTGAAGCATAAATTGTAAGGGCAGCAACTTTAATCTTGTGCCAGTCTGATTTTCTAAATATATAAGTTTTTACCCTATTCATTTGTATTGTACTGTAGACACACTATTCATTAAATTCTTCATTAAAAATGTTTAGCAAGGCTGGTCTAAAGAGCAGGGTTATTCCATGAATCGTGGTGCCAAGCAATACGGACACTGAAATCATTATGATCTAAAAACAGTTCTTTATCACAGGTAACACAACAATCCAGACAACAGGCAACTCCTCTGCAAATGAGACCTTTGTTCGTCCTGCAACATTTCTCATCAATGGTTTTTCTAATATGCCACATGCAAAATACTACTATGTGTTCTTGTGTTTTGTATATGCTGTGACTGTTTTAGGGAATTCATTTATCATGTGTGTCATTTATTTTGCTCGCAGACTTCACACAGCCAAATACATCGCCGTCTTTAATCTGGCCGTTTCTGATCTGTGTGGAAGCTCGGCTTTGATTCCAAAACTCATAGACATGTTTTTATTTGAGCACCAGGAGATTTCATATGAAGCGTGTTTGATGAATATGTTTTTTGTCTTTCATTTCATGAATCTGCAGTCTTTGACACTACTTGCATTGGCTTATGACAGACTGGTTGCTATTTGTTTTCCTCTAAAGTACCATGCAGTTATTACCAAAACATCCATGTCACTCATCATAGGCGGTATGTGGATTTTTTCTGTGACTTTTTTTGCTGTACTTGTTGGTTTAGTCAACAGACTATCTTTTTGTAGAACTAATGTGGTTGATAGTTATTTCTGTGATCACGGTCCTGTTATCAGCCTTTCCTGTAATAGTAATTTCATAAATTATCTCTTGGCATATATTTGTATTGGTCTTCTGATTTGCATGCCAGTGATACTGGTAACCCTCACATATTGTTGCATTGGTCTGGCTTTGCTTAAGATTGCTCATGGCGCTGATCGCATCAAGGCCATGAAAACCTGCACCTCACATCTCATGTTAGTGGCAATTTTGTATCTTCCAATTTTAAGTGTAAATGTTAAATCCACTTCAACATCTATTGATCCAAACTCCCGGATAATTAACAATTCCTTAACACAATTAATACCACCCATGCTGAATCCCATCATATACACCCTAAAGACAGAGGAGGTCATGCAATAAAAGAAATGTACAAACGACGCAAGGTGAACACTATTTCAGAAAGAAATGTGAAACAGAGAAAATAAATACAGGTCCTTGTTGCATTATTATTATTATTATTATTAATAATAATGATTGTGACAGAAACCTGATACTGTTTCTTACATACAAATATTGGACAACCTATTATTTGATTAAAATCATTTATCAAATTATCATATAACAAATTATCAGGATTGGCTGGTTTGATGTTTAGATATTATAAAATAATTGTACAAATTTCTCATGTGTGATTAGAATTTAAAGTCACAATAAAAATATTTGATCAGAATTTGGGTGGCTCCTTTGTTGTAACTTCCAGTGACATAACCAAGAAAATTTCACTTCAGTTCAAATTTCAGTTGGATTTGTAATTTAGGCGGCTACATCACAGACATTTGTTAGCAAAAACAATAAAGAAATGAAAGAATAAATGAAATAATAAATTAAAGGGTAAATAATAACTTTATTTTCTATAGCGCCTTTAAAGGAGCTTCTCAAAGTGCTTACAGGGTAAAAATACAAGAAAAATACGAATGTTTTCAAATATGTTTTAAAAATTCCAAAAGACTGTGCTTCCCAAATTTCAACTGGAAGCTGGTTCCACAACCTGAAGCAGATATACAGTAGAAAAGGTCTGTCACCCATTCAACATATGATCTCTTGTATTCGACCAAGTTAAAATTATAGCTTAAGAATTTTTAACATACTGTGGCTTATTTAGAGTATGCTTTCGAAATCCCAGTACAAAGCACATTACATTAATCAATACGAGAATAAATGTATATATTACTTAACTTTTCTACAACTAAAAGGGATATCATTATTGCAATATTTCCAAGATAAAAAATAAGTCTTTACAACATTTTGTACATGAGGGTCAAATGTCAATGAGGAATCAGAGATCACTTTGATTCCTTAAATTCTTTTGAAACTCAAGCACTGAACCATCAATGATGAGAGGTGTTTGGCCAGCTTTATGGAGCTGATGAAGAGAACCAATAAGCATGAGTTTTATCACCATTTAAACAAAGAAAATTATTAGCCAGTTATTGTTTACATTGAATATAGATGTGTCATCGGCATAAAATTGATTCTTAAAGCTACAATATGTAAAAAAAATTCGCCGCTAGGGGTCGCTAACCTCTTATAATAACAAAGGCGTAGGTTTATGACGCAGTGATAAGCTGAAAGATGGACTTGCTGTTAAGCTGATGGATCTAATAATGTTTATGGATGAGTGAAAACATTCATGTTTTTTAACATTTCAGTGGTATGAAGCAGGTCACGATTACTAATAATAGACAGATATCACACGCGAGTCCCGCGGATATAAAGGAATAAGGAGATTTAATTCTACCGAACTACCCGCAAGTGCTGAATTACTACTCACACAGGTCAGTTTATTTGACGAATTAAACTTGTGAGGTAACACAGCGCTGTTTCACTTGGTCTATCATTACACTATCATACTAAACAGCATTTGAGTGTGTTGAAAGTTATAATGTTATTCTATGTATTATTTTGTTTGCTATTTGAAACTAGCAGTAAGCAAAATTAGAATAACATACACATCATATTCTAACATTTCATCATGTTGAGCTATATAACATTGATTTGTTTTATGTACATTTACTCACCTGTCTAATAAAGTATGTGCAAGAGCGGTGTCGCTGTCAAGTCATGACTCGTGAAGCTCTGTCAAGTCCAAGTTAGTCACGGAGCTCTTGACGCCAAGCCGATATTGATCCTCATTTTAGTTCTCATTTTTTGTCCCAAAGTCTGCTTGCCATGGTCTATAATGTTTGAAAGAAATAATTTCTCTAAAATAAAATATCTTTGGAGACTTTTGGGATATTGTAAGTACACAACTGCAGGAAATAAATCACACTTTGCAAGTGATTTTGGGATATTTTATTACAAAATCCTTACATATTGTCCCTTTAATACTAAATAAAGACTAAAAAGTAAGGGTCCTAAAATTGAGCCCTGAGGGATGCCAGTATTGGTCCAATATCAGACCATAAATTCCCCTAAAAAGCAACAAACTGTCTGCATCCAGTCAAATAAGATCTAAACTAAATCTATGTTACGCTATAGCATTACAGTGTGCTAGCTGATCACACAGTGAAATTGATTGTTTACAACTTTATAAATACCTTCAATTAAATAACAGATTACAAAGTAGATGAAAGTAGTAGATGGTTTACCTCATCCAAAAATTTCTATTTTGACCCATTTTACTCACCATACTGTTACAAATTGTCTTCAATTGCACATTAAATTCAGGATTGTGTGCATAAGATAAATAATTAACACTGAAGAAAGACCTCACACTAGATTTTGAGTGGCAAAACTCTTAAACGTAAAAAATAATAAATTACTACAGAAATAACTTTACAATTAATTTAAATGGAATTAAATTGCATTGACCTGACTGACTTCTGTACTCTATCCACCTAAATACCAAAATTGTGCCATCTAGTGGTCATCAGACTAAACTCAAATTACTGTCTTAGTCTTTATATCTTATCTTAGTCACAGACGGTGACTAAGATAAGATATAAAGACTAAGACAGTAATTTAATAATACCATGAACCCCAAATGTTCAGTCAAACTATAAGATACAGAAGTGGTTCTGTCACATTTTATGCTTTGCTATCTTACTGAGGCCTGGCATTGGAAGAAATTGGGGCTGATATGTGAGTTATAAACTCACAATTACATTTTTTCAATCCTAACTAGCAGCACTTAGGCTACTGAATAAATACCAGACAAATCTACAACTAAATTTATTAATGTGCTGTTGTTTTTCCTCCAAAATGATGTCACTACCGGAAGGATGATGTCATTAGGAAACTTTTTTCTTTTTTTTTTGTTAAAGGGAAACCACAAAGGATAAACAATAGAAAGATGAACAATAAACCTAAAGACCAATTCCATTTAAACATATTTTGAAGGTGAAAAAAAAAGAAACACCAGGACTGTATTTTTTAACACAATTGTCCAGTTTGTAAGTTGTCGCACCTGAGCACATTGCAAATTGGCTACACCTGCTTAAACCAAAGTATTAAAAAAATTGTGGAGTTTAATATTTAACCTCGTACAAGAGACATGTCCAAAATGTTTGAGACTAGAGTAAAAGCCTTTATTTGACATCTTTCTGGTCATTGTGTAATAAATAATGTACATTAAACATACATTAAAATGTACTGGGAAATGTACACCTTTCATGAAGTATTTCTGCATTCTTGACACTACGCATTTTGTTAAGAAAACGACATTGCATCAGGCAGATTGTGTAGCTGACGTCCTTTGCTTCAGGAGCTGCTCTTTTCGAGTATTCTGGTGGGTTGTCATGCACTCCTTAAACTTCTGAACCTCAGTCTGACACTTCCTCCAGTCCTGATGCTCAGCCATACAGTCCTGCAGAGCGTAGTGCAGCTCAGCACAGCCTGTCCTGGAGATCATCCCATCCACTGGGTCATCCTCATCCTCACTCCTGCTCCGGTCGTGAGGAGATGGGGAAGGAGCCGATGCCATACTGTCAGAAAAATGATCATTTAAAGATGTGTGTGTTATTATATCGATCGAAGAAAATGTATGTAAACAAACCGGTCGTATATATCAGTATTCGTGTTTTTCCACACTCGCGTGTAGAAAAAACTCTTAAATGTGTAATAAATAAACTTGCCTTTGCAGTTCGTAATTATATCAAGAGTTTACTTCAAAAAGGTTTCATAACTTGTCTAGCCGGGCACATTTCATTTTCACGAACAGGAAATGTGTTACATTTTTAAAAGTCCGAGTCTTATTTAAGTTAAGTGACAGTACATGTAATTGCAATTGTTTTCCACTAGATGTCAACGTTATATCAGAAACCAGAAATGGGCTGAAGCGTTTGTTCACGAAATAAAGTCAAAATAGATTTTCTACACATTTCATGCATATGATTTATTGTTGTCTCAAAGGGACAGTTCACCCAAAAATGTAAATTCTGTAAACATTTATTCACCCTCAAGTTGTTCCAAAACCTGTATGGATTTCTTCTGCTGAATATAAAAGAATATATTCTGAAGAATATGGGTAAACAAACAGTTGATGGACCCCATTGACTTCCATAGTGGGGGGGGGGGGGGGGGGGGGGAATATGTTATGTCTTATTTAGTCACATCTTCTTTTGTGTTCAGCAGAAGACAGAAATCATACAGGTTTTGGAACAACTTGAGGGTGAGTAAATGATGACATCATTTTTTTTTTTTTTTGTGAACTAAAACCCTTTAATGTGTTAGGCTATAGGTTAACTTTCTGAACAAATGCTGGTCAGTGAGCCAACAGTTTTGACCTTTTTGAAGTAGGCTAGTTAAACCCGACACCAGCTTTGCACTTGGAAGACCAAGCAGCTTTTAATTTTCATCAGAAAGGATACAGGGTAAAGAAAGTTTTCAGTTAAAAGAAAGACTTTATGTTATACATTTTATGTATATCAATATAAATCTAGAATAAAGCTCCAGAGGAATAGAATAACAATCAAAAGCCGCAGTTTTATTCAGATCAGCATTGCACTCACATTATTGGCAGCTTTTTCACAGGTATAAACATTTTGTGAATATAAAACATTGTTATCATCACACTTATATTCTTTCTGTCCATCCATCATGAACTTCAAGAATTTGCATTATTTAAAGGGCTATTGAATGCAAAGCGAAAACAAAAACTGGCTGCGTAAAGTAAGAGCTTAATGAGAGAAAACATGGAGATGTCCTCTTTCTGACTATTAAATGGTGCAAGTTAATCAAGCAAATTCATTTGTTACATGCAGAGCAAATGTAGAATTGGGAGATTTAAATACAAAACAATACATTTGAAACCACAAAATAATACAATGAAGCATCACAGAAAGCCTCCAAAATAACATTAATAACATGGATAATCTCAATTGAATCACAAATATGTTCTACATTATTTTACATTTTTTAAAGGATGAACAGACAGTCTGCGGGTTAACAAAGAATGAATCCTGCTTCGAATCTCTTTAGTTTTCAATGAGTAAATTATGGGATTTACGCAGGGTGTGATGAGGGAAGACAAAGACAAGCACACCGTTCTTACATTTGGGTTTATAATAGTTCCAGAAAATCCAATATTGAAGATAATAAAAATTGGGATGAAGAATATGGCCACTAACATGAGGTGTTCAGTGCACGTGGCCAGTGCCTTATAACGGCTCTGATTATTTTTCATTCTAAATACAGCAATTAATATACCAATGTAGGTCAAGAAAATAAAAATCAATGGTGCAACCATGAAGAGTATAGTTAAAGCAGTGGCAAAATCCCATTGGTGCGTCGTATCGCTGCAAGCGAGTCTTAAAACAGGAGTATAATCGCAAAAATAGCTGTTGACCTTAAGAGAGCCACAAAATGAGAGGGTTGGGATGGATGAAGTGCCGTAGAGTAATGTAGTAAGACCAAAGATCCAAACTCCACCAATTATGTAAGCCATTCTAGTGTTTGTGTTTATAGACTCCTGTCTTAAAGGCAAGCAGATCGCAATGAATCTGTCATAAGAGAGAATACATATGGAAAATGACTCGAGGGATAAAAAACTGTAGTAAGTGTACATTTGCACAAGGCACAGTTTGAATGGCACAAAATTGTCTAGAACAAGGTAAGTCTTTATCATGCCAGGCACAAGAGAAGTGCTGAGAACAAGATCAACCAAAGCCAGATTACCAACAGCCATGAACTTTGGGACATGCAGTCGGTGGTCATAGAAAATGATGATGATCAGAAAGACATTGCATTTGACTGTTATCACATAGAGCACAGTGAGGAACATGACATATATGTTATTGTAAGGCACTGAACTCAAGGCAACAATGTAAAATCCTGCAGGCTGAATGAAGGAGTTGTTGGGGGCAGAATTGCTGGCATTCTGCATGGCCGTCCTTCCTTTAGCTTGACTGGGGCGTGCTTTGTGGACGAGAAACCAGGCAGATTCCTGTGAGAAACGGTCACAAACAGCCTGTGCTTTACAATGCACCTTTAACATCTGTGTTATTTGATGACGTAAGCCTTTATCAAATTCAGCAACAAGAATGACAATATAAACATAACACGTTACAATTATTGTCTTATTCATATACAGTACATACATGCAACGATGTTGTGATGGTTTGTTTGTAGATAGTGCACACCGCACTAATGTCTTCCCTGCAGTTTTTGCCGCAGCTTCACAGTTCTGGATCACTGTGAATCCTGAATGTTAACTTGGTAATCTTTTATGGGCAATATATTGTCCAATTTGTCCTCCAGAGGTGTCATTAAACAGGAGAGATTCTCGGGTATCTAAGCCTTGAGAGAAAAGACATTCATTAGTTGTTTTTGCTTCACTAATGGGAAATGATGGTATAGCTAATTGGCTTAAGTGTCATTAATTAGTCCGTTTTTGTGTTATTTTTTTGTGACAACAATACAAATTTCTCATGTGAGATAATGCAAAGATGGCATTATATAAAAGTGTGAAAATTATAACAAAACTTTACATTTAAAGGGTAAAAGTTACTTAAAACAAATATTCTAAAGTAACTTTTTGATTTAATTTATATGAAATGAATAAACAAACAAACAAATAAACCTATTCAATAAGTTTTTTTTTTATTCTTTCTGTTCATTAAAGAAACCTGAGAAAAACTATATCATGGTTTCCACAGAAAATATTGAACACAAAATTAGCATATAAGAGTGATTTCTGAAGGATCACGTAACAAACTGGATTAATGATGCTGAAAATTACAGTAATTTGTGCAATCACAGTAATAAATTACATTTTAAAATATATTAAAATAGAAAACAGTTCTGTTATGAAAACTCTCAGAGAGTTTGGCATGGTAAGGTATGACAATGTTAATATGTTTAATCTTGGTGGAATAGATCTATGCTGCTGCTGAGCAGGCACAGAACTCGCCACTGCCAATACATTCGACATGCTGCTTTGAGCAAGCACGATATGCTGCTGCTGTACAAGCATGAACCACTTCCATAGCCGATATACAGGTGGAGCTGGGGAAGGTGGAGGACTTCTGAAAGCGTGCTGCAAACTACAGCAAACAATAGGCAAGAATTCAAATGTCGAGCAGCAAGCTCATTGACTACCAATATAGTGGGAACCAATCAGCTGTGCCATATAGAGTATTTACGAGGTCACAAATTAGTCGGATAGAATAAATGGTATGCATATTTGGCGTTTGTAACTTTTATCCAAAATTTGGTGTTTCCATCACTCGTTTCTATGCAATACTTCAAAATCTCCATAAAAACATGGTGTTACAGCCTTCAGTCTTTCTGGATATAATGTGATAAGCTTTGCACAGCTGGATTTGAGGGGTTTCTTACACTCTTCTAAGCAAATCCTCTTCAAATTCAGGTGTGATGACTGTCCGTGGACTGCCATTTTCAGACTTGCCACACAGTACATCACCATGCTTTACTGTTGGTATTGTACCTGTACATATTTAACTTTAAAATATATAGAATATAAGACAATGCGCTATCCTTCAGGAAATACCAGACGTGAAAGTGATGGAGAAAGACGGAGAAAAAGAGAAACTGCATGACTGCACTTCGCTGAAGTATGAACACAACCGTGAAACTTACTTTCTTTCAATAATTACATTTAAAGATATCCAGCTGTTGGTGTCATTTTTGAGTAGTTTAAATTGAATTAAAATGAGACATCTGAAGGCACTGTTTCATTTTGAGAATCTTATTGCTTCATGAACAAACATCCAGGCAGTCATCTGTCTTCAATTGGAGAGTAAAATAAACATAATTTTCACAGTCATCTATCTCTTCATAATCCATTTTAACTGTATAAAGACAACTTATAATTTGCTTTGATAACACATGCTAATCAGAATTCATTTTAATCAAAACTTCCACTACAGCTGGTCAGAGGCTATTGGATTGATCAAATGTCTTAACTCAAGGTGTTTCGAGTGGTCACAGCCTGTAAGCGAATGTTTCCAGTCTGCCATTGGTCAGACAAGAAGTTAACAGAATGACTATTATTTGGCTTTACAAATATAACAAAATACAGTCAGAAAATATCCTTGCAAATGCTGCATCTGTGCCACATACTGTATAAATAAATTACAACCCAAAGGGAGAAATAAACACTCATAAACAACTTATTGACTCCCAAACAATCTAATTGTCTCTAAATAAAGACAACATTGACAAAGTGGCTAATTCGCCTGTCTTATTAAGGCAAATTTGAGAGAGAAACAAATCAGGTCTAGTCTGTCTGAATGATTTCTGCCCTAATTAGCCCCAAGCTGCTCTCATCTCATGAGGGTAAGAGGTAATGACCTTAGCGGAGACACAATGTAAACATGTTTGTCCTCAGAGCGAGCTAATTGATCTCCCCAAACTCAAAAAGACGTCATAATACTCTCAAAACGTAAATGAAAAAAAAAAAAAAAATACAATTAAAAATTTGAGACAAAGCCCCCGATTATTAACAAGATTTATTGAGTGTACGTTTCAACAACAACAATGTACTAAAAACTATTTTTTTTCACGTACAGACAACACCATTTTTAAAGTGGTCCTCATTCACACAGATCTGCGAAAATGACTAAAAGCAACTGTACTAATGCCAGGCCAGTAGTTGGTGATGTCACTTTGTAAAGAAACACTACGCACCTAAACTGAACACGCATGTGCATAATGTTACCGTTTTCACAAATTCACATGTTTGTAGTTTATAAGGAGACAATAATGTTATACTTTTCAACTTTGAAACCCATTATCAAAAGTTTACATTTGCAGGCTCCCGAAACGCAGTTGTTGTGTAAATAAACGGTAAACAGTTTGTTGGATCTGGAATTTAAAGTCGACATGAAATCAAAATGGACCCTATTTACTTTGTTAGCGCATATTGCTAGTCTTGTGGTGAACAATTAGTCCGTGCAAGTTCATTTGTTTGGCGTGGTAATCTTTAATCAAAATCTGAAAGCTTCCGGTCTGGAATGGCGTTCCTTTTCTGATGACGTCAGTTTGACGGCTTGGGTTGAAACCGCTTAACCACTCCCCTCAAACCGTTACTCTGCTATGAGCAGAGATGGAGAGGAGGAGCGCTAAAGTAAAACCCTGCCCTCTGTTCAATACTCCCTTTCACTTGGAAATACGTCACAACACTGTCATTTGCAACTTCTGGTTCACGCGGACTTTAAGTCAACTGACGCCACCCTAGATTTGTTATTTATTTGTTCATTAACAATGATAATTTTCATCAGGGATAGATGAGTTTATCTCCTATTACAATTATTTATATTATTGAGTTGGCTGCACTGATGTATGCAAGATAACAGAATATTAACTACATGCCTGACAAATTTCTTAAAGGTGCTCTAAGCGATGTCACACGATTTTTAGGCCAATTTTTTTTTTTTGTCACATACAGCAAACATCTCCTCACTATCCGCTAGCTGTCTGTCTCCTGAACACACTGTAAAAAAGCTCCACAAATGCACCACGAAACATAACAAACAGTGTTCTAGCCAATAACCGACAATAAGGATTTGGGGGTGGGGTTTGGGGGGTTAGTGCGCGGATGAGGAGGAGGGAGGGTCTAGCTAGCCTCCGTTTTGTTTGACAATACTTTGAACGTCAACAAGAAGTGACGTCACCCAACATCACTTACCTTTAAAACATTTCATCACCAATGATGTCAGAGCAACAGGTCTTAAATAATTTAGAGTTTCAGCAGTTTCATATGAAAGGCACAGATTCAATAATTCAATAAAAAAATTTGTATAGCGCTTTTCACAATACACATAGCTTCAAAGCAGCTTTACAGAAAATGTACTCCACATTACAATTTAGAGTGATCTGTTATCAGAGGTAACTGTCTAGTTATGTGTTTCAGAAATGTACATACACAAATCACAGTTAGCTAAATGTTTAATCAATGTAATAATTTAAGGCAGAAACAATGAGCTCATTGAAGTAAAATGAATACTTGTCTGTTAACAAATTATTATGATGACATATAGAAAATTGGTGCATGTTGATTCAGAGTTTGCGTCATCTGAAGTCTTCACAGGAGTTGGCGCCGTCTCTTCACAGGTATTGGTCATCTAAAGTCTTCATAATAGGCTGGATCCAAACTGACGTTGACATCTATTTTCCTCAGGATGGGCATCTTGAGATAAAACAGAGAAGCAAATAGAAAATAATTAGCGTAGCTGCTGTTCATAACATAATCCATAGCAAGGATAATCATATGTATCTAATATAAGGTTAGGAGATGCATTATATGAATGCTTGGCTAAAGAGATGTGTCTTTAATCTGGGAGAGTGAGCCTGAGCCCCGAACATTATCAGGAAGGCTACTCCAGAGTTTAGGAGCCAAATGTGAAAACGCTCTCCCTCTTTTAGTGGACTTGGATATCCTAGGTACTAGAAGCCCATAGGTTTGTGATCTTGAAGAGCATGATGGATTGTAAGGTAATAGAAGATCAGTTAAGTACACAGGAGCTAAACCAGGGCCTTATAGTTCAGCAGCAATACTTTGTAATTGTAACAGAACTTAACCAGAGATGATCAAATAATACATGACAATATGGCCTATATTCAGAATATGTGTGTGATTGATTGTGTATGACCTTAAAGCCATTTTTCTATTATGTTGTCTTGCACTTAAAAAAAGGATTTTTGGATTTACTTAAAGAAGTGGTGTCAAGTAGTTCCAAGTTGTAAGAACTTAATAAAGTATATAAATGTATCACTTTTGATGTGAAACTAACTAACTACCTGCAATAGTTTGGGGGGAGGGTGTTATTTTATGTAACACCCCTATAGTCTTTCTGAGAAAGACCTTTTTACAGTACATTTGAACACCATACTGGGGCCTTAGGACCCACTCAGATGACCACCCCTGCTAACACCTATTCCAGTAGCCAGTACTAGCCACCTAGCCTCCCAGGAGGTCTCCCATCCACAGGTACTGACCAGGATCAAACCTGTTTGGCTTTAATGTATGTTTAGGTTGATAGCTGCTGGCTTGTGCATGCAGGTCTCCTTAAGCATATCGTATACACATACATCTGGCCTGTAGCTTTCCAAGAATAGACCAGAATGGCTGTCTTTTACATGTTCATTGGCATTTAGTTGCTCATCTCAACTATTCCTTGCACAAAGGAACATCCTATAATGAAGAATGGACGATGGGTCATTAAATTAACATTATAAAGATAATGCACACATAATGGTAATGCAACGCAAAATTTTATGAACGGTAAAGCCCGCCTCCTTTGATTTGATTGGCATTTCGACACTGACAAGCGCCGTTAGACCGTTTCACTGAGCCTGAGCACACTTATTAATTTTGATATTTGGAATGAATTTGGGGTTTGTATGTGTTATTGACTGAACTTTTATTGTTGTTGAACAAAGTAGTTTTGTATTTTTACTTGTTGGGACCCCAGGAAGTGTAGCCACTACTAATTGGGATCCAAATAAACAAATAAACGTAGGCCCAGTTTCACAGACAGGGTTTAGGCCTTAGTTTATTTAGGATATTTAAGCAACTTTTATAATCGTGCCTTAGATTTTTTTTTTTTACTGGTGTGCAGCTTGAAGCAAAACAATGGCACTGACATATTTTAAGATGTTAGAGCAAGTTGCTTTCAGTTAAAACAAAGATCATGCATTTAAGTCTGGGACTAGGCTTAAGCCTTGTCTATGAAACCAATGAATATTGTAGCAAAAATGCAAGTGTTTACAGAGATGTATTTTAATTTTCAATACATTGCATTTTCAAATAAACTTCTAAATGTCTCTTTAGTCACTATATAACAGAAGACAATTAAACAATTGTGGTGCTTCTCATTAAGTTATACAAAGCAGTTGCAAATGTTGTACAAAATACACATACTGCAGCATACTCATCTTCGAACCAATAAAATGTGCAACACTTTGTTTTTCTATCAAATGATATGTAATATCTAATTAATAATTAATTAAATTAAAGTATGCTGGTTCTTACAAGATACCTGCAGAGCAAATGCGGAATTGGAGATTTACATTTTATTGAAACCAATGCATTTTGATATATGAACACAAAATAATACTAAAAGCATCACAGAAATCCTCCAAGATAGCATTATAAATAATCTCAGCACTTTACACTTGAGCCGCAATTATGTTCTATACATTAATGTGCATTTTTAAGAGGACGAACAGACAGTCTGCGGGTTAACAAAGAATAAATCCTGCTTCTAATCTCTTTAGTTTTCAATGAGTAAATGATGGGATTCACGAAGGGTGTGATGAGGGATGACAAAGACAAGCACACCAGACCTACATTGGGGTTCCACATAACTCCAAAAAATTCAAGACTGAAGATAATTAAAATTGGAATGAAGAATAAGGCCACTAACACGAGGTGTTCGATGCATGTGGCCAGCACCTTATAACGGCTCTGTTTATTTTTCATTCTGAATACAGCGGTCAATATACCCATGTAAGTCAAGAAAATGAAAGTAAAAGGTACACCTAAGAAGACTGTACCTAAAGTAGTGCCCAAAGTCCACTGATACGTTATATCGTTGCAAGCAAGTACTAAAACAGGAGCATAATCGCTAAAATAGCTGTTGACATTAAGAGAGCCACAAAATGAGAGGGACAGGATGGATGTAGTAGAAACGATTACTACAACAATACAAAATAACCAAATTGCACCAATTATGTAAGCCATTCTGGCGTTTGTGTTTATAGACTCCTGTCTTAAAGGCAAGCAGATCGCAACAAATCTGTCATAAGAGAGAATACATAAGGAAAATGACTCGAGGGATACAAAAGTATAGTAAGTGAAGTTTTGCACAAGGTACAATTTGAATGGCACAAAATTGTCTAGAAAAATATAAGTCTTCATCATGCCAGGCACAAGAGAAGTGCTGAGAACAAGATCAACCAAAGCCAGATTACCAACAGCCATGAACTTTGGGACATGCAGTCGGTGGTCATAGAAAATGATGACGATCAGAAAGATATTGCATATGACTGTGATCACATAGAGCACAGCGAGGAACATGACATAAATTTCCTTGTACGGCATTGAAATCATGCCAACAATGTAAAATCCTGCAGGCTGAATGATGGAGTCGTTGGGGGCAGAATTGCCGTTCTGCATGGCCGTCCTTCTTTTACGACCGAGCTTCCTTGCAGCGTGCTTTGCTTTTAGTGGACGAGAAACCAGATTCCTGCGAGAAACAGGAACAGCTTGTGCTTTACAAATCACCTTTAACATCTGTGTTATTTGATGGCAAAAGTCATTAAAACATTCAACCAGAAATCTAACAATGAAAATGTTACATTGTCTTAATAATACATGAAAAGGTGCTTGTGGTGGTTTGTGGGCAACACGTTTTTGCCTCTGCTTCACAGTTCCGGATCCGTAATGAAACTTGTGAACATTTACGGGGAATATATTGTCAAATTTGTCCTCCAGAGGTGTCATTAAACAGGAAAGAACCTCCAGTATCAGTCTTGAGAGAAAAGACATTCATTAGTGGTTTTTGCTTCACTAATGTGAGATTATTGATGGTGTGACTAATTGCCTTAAGTGTCACTAATTAGTCTGTTTGTTTTTGTGTTCATTTTTGTAACAACAATATAATCTCCCAGAGGGATACTATGAAGACAGCATTGAGAACTCCATAACTCATCAGAATCAGAAAGAGCTGTAGACCTATGTTCTTAAAGAGAAACACAGTCTTTTCTGCTTGCCACTATAAATCGCTATTGTAATGCACTAATTTTTCCAAGATATATTCAGAGATGATAGACAAGATGTTATAGAATAATAATTGAATGAAAACCCAATTTTGACATTCTGACATTCAATCAAATTTTTTTTTATACTGAAAACCAGTGCGACATCCGACGGGTTTTCCCAGATCGCATCACAAATGTATTTTCTAGCGACGTAGAACCGTTACGCAGTGGGATAAACGATTAGTTTATGTGGTTTTGAGTAGATTCTTTCTTTTGGGCGACAATAACTTTATTTATTGTGCAATTTCAAGTTTACACATTTGCAGAATGTTTAGGCCATTCACAAACAGCTATAGCCTATTCCACACTGCATGAAAGGGAATATTCGAAAAAACCATAATATGAGCACTTAAAAACATCACCATATCTGTCTTAATTTGTAAAGTAAAAAGCCATTTTCACCATCCTTATCGTTTTTGTCTTCATAATCAACATTTTAACTACTTGAAATTTATAATTAACTTTGATAACATATAATCTTCATTCATTTCAATCAAAGCTTCCACTCAAAGGATTTGGCTTGGCCAGAGGTTATTGGATTGAGCAAATCCAATTCAAGGTGTTTCAAGTCGTCACAGCCTCTCCAAAAGTAGGCCTGTAATTTTCGTATATTAACCTGCACTGTACCGTCATTTAGTATCAATTATTCAATTTATCTTTATAAACTATGTACAGTACCTTCATTCATTGTGTAGTATTTAGCTTCAAAGATTCTCTCTTGTATCCTGTGATTGTTTCGGAGCAACTGACGCCGTTTCTCATCACGCAGACCAAACGGCGGGTCAAAACAGTTAATGTTTTACGCAAGTCTGCTCAGATAGAGTGAATTTGTCATATTTTACACCAATCGGTGATCAAATTATAGGATAGCAAGCTTATAGAGACTTCATGTGATGAGAATTGACTAAAGAGACCTGGATGGCATGTGCACGTGAAATGTTTGTGGCTGAAAGGGTTTTTGTGTTTTGTAAAATCCATGTATACATTTATTTGCCAGATTTGAAAATGAGACCATTCGGCTTATCGTTTTGTGAACTCAAAAAAAAAAAAAAAAAAAAAAAAAAGAAGAAAAAAAGACAGTTTACCCTACTCAAACCAATAAATTATTTTGAGCATTAGGTTTAACATAGTTTTACATATTTATAATAAAGTCTGAAAATCTCTTTGCAACTCTCAACCAAAAATGTCTTTAAATAATGACAACATCGACAAAGTGACTCATTCGTATATCTTAAAGTAATTCTGAGACAGAAACAAATCAGGTCTAGTCTGTGTGAATGATTTCTGCCCTAATTAGCCCCAAGCTGCTCATCTCATGAGGGTAAGAGGGAATGACTCCCAAAACTTAAATGAAAAAGAAAACAGAATACCATTCCTCTTATGAAAAACAAACACTTATATTTCATCATTTTCTGTGGGTTATGTTTTCCAAGAGTCCCTTTCCTCAAACTAGTCAACACATTAAGTATTTTAATGAGACAATTAATCTGTTTCACCTGTGTTCTGATAATCAATGTTAATCTATTTAGTTACTTCAGTTCAGCCAGTCTTGGTCCGTTTTACGTTGTATTTGGAGTGTGTGAGCCTTCTACCTGTTCTGTACCAGTTTATGTTATATTGTTTTGAGGAAAAGTTTGTATTGGAACTTTACTTCTCCTTCGCCGGACGGACCGCCCATATGGACGACAGGGCTTTATTTGTCGCAATTGCTCAAGAGAGCACAGAATTTTTCGCCTTTGTGGGGAACTTTGTCCGTCAAGCCGTCATAAGCCCTCTTGACGATGAAACCCTGTAACTGCTTTTTTAGATCGGGGCCAATTTCCACCACACCAGCGACCTCCCAAACACCGATGGACTAAGCTGGAGGGAAGCCATCGCCAGGTGTTTGGAGAGCGTCGCGTCCTGATGTAGAACACAGCCAGACCCAGGGAATCCTCACGTCATGCCTGATCTTCACGTCATGCCTGACCAGCCTGATCTTCACGTCGTGCCTGACCTTCACGTCGTGCCTGACTAGCCTGATCTTCACCGTTCGCGTCGTGCTTGCCCAGCCAGAGACCGTTCGCGTCGTGCCTGTCGAGCCAGAGACCGTTCGCGCCGTGCCTGCCGAGCCAGAGACCGTTCGCGTCGTGCCTGCCGAGTCAGAGACCGTTCGCGTCGTGCCTGCCGAGCCAGAGACCGTCCGCGTCGTGCCTGCCGAGTCAGAGACCGTTCGCGTCGTGCCTGCCGAGTCAGAGACCGTTCGCGTCGTGCCTGCCGAGCCAGAGACCGTTCGCGTCATGCTTGCCCAGCCAGAGACCGTTCGCGTCGTGTCTGCGGTGTCGTGTGTGTGAGCCTTCTACCCACCGTTCTGTACCAGTTTGTTATATTGTTGTGAGTAAAAGTTTGTATTGGAACTTTACTTCTCCTTCGTCTTCTTCTGCCTGTACCGCACCCTGACACTTTTATACATTGTTATTATTTGAGTTCCACATTTAATTAAAAAATTCATTTAGAATGTATTCGTTCTTTTTTTAGGCAAAAACACATTAGATCATTTGCTCTAAATAGATCAATTGCTATAATATTTCAGGAGTCCCTGAATGTTAACTCCTGAAAAACGTCTACTGAAAATAGTTGCTTGGCCGGCACTATGCTAATGTGTTCCTTGTACATAAAAAGATAGTATAGAATGGTAATGGGTTGTCCCAGCACTATAGAAATGAGTTGACACGAGACCAGCGGAGCACAAAAGGCTATGGCTGGCCATTATAAGAGAAAATAACCTATTTAAACAGGCTTCATTCTTTATCTCTTACGTTTTTTTTTTTTTTTTTGCTGCGGTTGGCATAAATATTTGACTGTTTCCTCAATTTTAGAAAGTCAGTGAATTGGACAAAGTAATTTCGAATTTCACTCAGGCTTACAGGGGGAATGGACTCTGAGTCAGAGGCCTAATTCTTTACACAGAGAGAGTGACTAACTCTGCAAAGATGCTGAGAGACTGGGGTCTGGAGTAGGTCATGTGAGATTAATATATGTGCGAAATAAAATCAGGGTGGGAAAGAAGATTTATCTTCTCAATGATGCTGAGGCAGAATCTTTTTTTATTATCTTAAACGTATGCCATCAGCACATATTAACACCTGCAGCTTTCTTGGCCAGAATCAGCACCACTAGTTTTGTGATATTTTGAGAACCCTTAAAACTATTTTGAGTACATTTTCTGAAAATAATGTAATACATGAATCCCTAAAGGGACAGTAACATAAACATATCTTATATATATTTCCTCAAAATATTAGGGCTAAAATAATACAATTTAATGTTTTTCTTAAAATCCTTATTTTCAAGTTACTTTTTGAAAAAAAAGACTATCTTGCAGGAGCAATTTAAAAGAAATAATCGACTCAAAATAAAAAAAACCTTCCATTTACTCAAACCAATAAACGTCATCAGAGATTGTTTTAAAGATACACTGTGTAATTTTTTAAGTTGATTCTTAGCAGAAACCACTTTGTTCTTTTAAAATTATATGTGCTCATTAATGTATAATTACTTCTACCAACTATTCTATCAAGTATTCTCGTAAGCGTAAATCTGCCATTTATAATACATACGGGTGAGCTGCTCGAATGGCGGAAGCCATGTTGCACCTCCATCTTGAAAATACATTAGGCAAAGAGGGACATACCTGGAAATTTAAGCTTCGCCTTTCACGTTTTTACACTCAGTGGCACCATGACGAATGCGAGGGGGAGATTACTCACAACTGCCGGCAGATTTGAAATAATACGGCCTCCCTAGGAATTAAAACGCCCTCGGAATGGGAGGGGCTAGAAAGTAATATTCAGTTGACATATACAATTTCACCGCTAGATGGGAGTAATTCCTACACAGTGTAGCTTTAATTAAAGATCACGAGGGCACATGAACTAAAAAAGTGTATAGTGTACATGGATAAATCATTTATATTAAATATTGCAATAATAAAACAAAGAAAGAAAAGTATTTGTCCATTTTGATATCATGGTGACTTGTATCCACTCAAAATTGTGTCCTTTCCATTCGAGTAACATACACAAAAATGTTTGTTTGTTAAGCACGTCATAGGAAAAGACTGTATACAAACCTCATTGGCTCACGCATCTATCGTCATATATGTTCAAATTCGAATTGAATGTTGAGAGTGAACAATAATTAATAACTAAAAAAGTCTCCCACACGCTGATAACTAATGCTTAAAATACCTACACTCAACCTCTAATAACTGTATTCCACAGGATACAGAAACCATTGAAGCATACGACTATCAGGCAATGCAGTGAACATTAATAACACAAACTTTATATTAAAAAATGTTTCATGCAGGCTAACTGGAGGGAAATGGATTTACACAGGACATTCATTTTCTGTTCAGTACTCACCCACAGGATTTGTATCAGGGGTTGTGCTGGTGTATGACTGACCTTGTGTTTAAAATCAAACACCCAATCATAAGAAACCTAATTAAACCTGGGCAAATGAAGCAGCTCAGGGGTGAGACCCAGGATTTATAGGACATCCGCCTCTTATAGTTATGACCCTGATGAGATTAATCCCAGCTATAATTATGTCAAAGATTTGTCTTCAGCCAGTGCCTCTGTTCTTTTATTAGCAGCAAATTATCTCCAACTATCATCAGTATTGGGGAGAGATAGCCTCATAGTAGGTTATTTAAAGAGAGGGATTGAGATACACATAAAAAACATTGTATTGCATTTAAAAGTGCTTAATGACATTCCATTTACAGTATAGGAAACTGCCAATCGCTTAACTGCAATCAAATGATGCCTCAAAATGTGTTTGTATTTGGAAAATTGTATTTTCTCTAATCAGTTGACATTATTTGATATTCTCAATGATGAAAATCCAGAATGTTTGTTGTAAAAACAAAATGAAGGATGAAGGAACACACGAGACCCATAAAAAAACCCCACACACACACAAAAAGCATTAATTGAGGATATCTTGAGTTTTATTGAGGATGCAAGAAATTTCTTTATAAAATGGTATTATGCCACTGCTCTATATTGTAATTTCATCACAATGATATCTGGGCTGCATCACAGTAATTTAAAATATGATTTGAAAGATTTGAAGAAGGTTAGAATCGTACATATTTTGCAAATCTCCATACACATAAACAAAAAGATTAAACATTGCCAAGAAAAAAAAAAAGGACTCATGTCATTATGTCTCACTCTACACCAAGAGTGTCTGAAATTGGCACTGTATAGAAGGTTATGTGGGGTAAAAAATAAATAAATAAAAAATTCAAGCAGTTCTCCAGGAAGTGCATATACTGTTTTGTGCATATACTTTCACCAATGTACTTAAACATTCTCATACTATGTCACAAAATCCGATAATTTGCATTTGTACTTCATTAATGCCTATTGTTTTTTAGTATTATAAGGGAAATTCTAGTATTTTTATGCTGTTTACATATACTGTTTGATGCAGTAAGTAACTGCACTGAGGGAAGCATTAAGGTTATACTGCACTTTCCTATATTAGTTGGGATTGTTATTTATGTCTTAGTATTATTTTTAGAAACTGATAAATGTATTTACAGTTAAACCGCCTGCATTCCATAGCCTAATACAAATGAACACTTAAAGCGATGAAATCACTTATCAAGCCTTTTCTTTCCTGTGTTTACCTATTTCCTTGGAACAAATTTTTCGCTAAGGATCCTTAAAAAAAATGGGGTCAGTTTGTCACAGTATTGAACCATGATTTGCTACTTTCTAATGCTTGCAATGATATCTATAATATCTAAGAAAGCCATCCGTTAGCATTCCCAATCATCTCAATGGCATTTTTAACCAGCAAAAACCCAGCCCCCTTTATTGATAGTTACAGGCAGTTTGGGGGGCAGGGGATTCTCATTCCAACAACATACTATTGGAAAAAAAAATTGGACACGCCCATGAGTCCAAGATGAGTTATTGAAAATCCAGGTCAATTATCCTAAAACATGCTGTGTCTCATTTTCGAAGGCAGCGCCCTCCGTAAGGTGCAACATTTGAAACGAGACATAGGCTACAGTTCATTTTAAAAGTGTATCTGCTGAAAGTGTATTTGGTCAACTTATAAGAGTACACTTGTCTCGAAGCTAACAGACAAAAAGCCACAAAACTCCAGTTTCATTGCCATAGTGTCTCAGTAGAGTTCAAGGAAATGGTGTCACGAGGTTCCGCTTAAACGGCAACGTTTGCTAGTCTGGGATCGGAGTCCTGTTCATATCTGTAATGATACACCTCCATTTGATCCCGGCAGGCCTCTCTGATGTTATTGAGCCACCTCTTAATGCCTCGCCTGTTCAAGTACAACACCATGAGGAACACAACTCCGATGAGGGCTAGCACAATGCCGAGAAGCACATAAGAACCCAAGTCTTGGGGTTTGCATACGTTCACCAGAGGTATATCCTTCTTCTCTTCAGGTTGCGCACATTTCAGAGTTTCCAAGTCTACGCATTGGCGGCTATTCTTAAGCCAATCATAAAACTCCTTCAGTTTGTCACATTTGCACTCGAACGGGTTCTGTGATAAGTTAACACTTATTTCCTTGAATTCATTAAATTTTTGTAAATCATGTTTATTCAAAGTGGCGATGGAATTATTTGTTAGTATTAATGTGGTTAAATTGAGGTTACCAAACCCAGAAAGAGGAATTTCTTTCAAACGGTTTCCAGACAGGTCCAGTGTTTGAAGATTACACAAACTGTCCGTGGAGAGCGCGCTTGGTAATTGGCTCGCGCCCGAAGCCATTAAGGTGTTATTGAGGTAAAGATTACGCAGCTGTCCCAATCCACAAAATGCATCAGGAGTCATAACCATTAAACGGTTGTAACTCAATTCTAAGGAAACAAGTCGGGGGAGTCCACAAAACGCACAACTTTTGATCTCCCGAATGTTGTTGTGCTCCAGTGACAGCGCGAGCAACTCCATATCTGTCCCGTTGGCTGAAAACGCTCTCTCGGTTAAAACTGAGATATTGTTTCTGTTCAAAGTTAAGGTTTGGGTCCTTCTCGGCACTTCGAGAGGTAGTTTGATCTGTTCCGTGTCCACACAGATCACGGTGGTTATGTCAGAACAGTTGCAGGTATCTGGACATTCATAAGCGTCAGCAGACAAAACAAACAAACACATCAGCCCCAAGGTAAAATGAAATCGCTTTGATATAAGTTGTTTTCGGTTGATTTCCATTTTAATCTTAAACGGATAATAGTCTGTCATTCCGAAACGGTCAGGTTTAATAGCCGCATAAATTCTCTTCGTAGTTCGGATTCGCTTCGGGAAACCGTTTCAGCCATCGAGGAAAGCAGTCCGCGAGGCCAGAGAGTGAGTGTTCAGCCCGGCAGCATTTTCTCTTCCAGCAGCTCCCCTGACGACGCCTACAATACAAATGCGATCAAGTGCTGTCTGTCTAGCAGGATCCCTGAGGTGAGCAAAACCTCGCCCACTTCCCTCAGTGAGAGAGACATATACAGAGACTGAATGAACCTAATGTGAAAACAGTGTCCAAAAGCATTTAGGAAACTCTTGCATGTCTATGGGGCACCTAAACTGGGATGTAAAAATAAAGAAATAGTACTCGTTTAAATTTTCTATCATATGGGCGGTATCCTCATATGTACATTAGTAGGCTATTGAAAAGTCAGTGTTTTTAGCTTTAGAACTAAAACGTGTAAAAACTACTGTGCTAAAAGTGTTTGAGTAGCTATGTAGAAAGGCTGGTATACCCGTTTTTGGGACTGCTGTTTTCTATGTATACTGAAATGTGACACCAACTGTAATACATTTTTGGGGGGATGGATAGAATAAGAAAACATCTATACTAATGACAATAATACATTTAATTGAATAAAGTAAAAAACAAAATCTCACACTCAAAATACAATTTAAAAGTATCTAAAAAAAGATAAAGTCCAGTCACCTTTATTTATACAGCACTTTATACAATACTGATTGTTTCAAAGCCGCTTTACAGTGATAAACAGGATTCAATGATGCAAACAGTTAATTTCGGCTGTACGGCAGCTTTAAAAGAAAATAGTGTCATTGTTCAGCTGAAGTCAGTTCAGTGTTGATTCAGTTCTGTTGTAAAGATCATCAATTATTAAATTAAATGAATCTATTAAGCAATTCTGCAGACTACAGGGATGTCATCGCCCAACTCCGTGTCAGTACAGTAAATTCAAAAATATTGTTGGAATAATGCACAGGAATACACCGGAATAAACTCAATCAAACCTTATAAACAAATTTAAAAAGGTGAGTTTTTAATAATTTATTGAAACAATTTAAGGTTATTTAAATCTGATTATGTTTACTTATATGTATAGTCAGGGGACATGGAAAGATCCAGATACGTCTATTCATGAAGCACTGCTGACTTTGAGCAAACTACCCACAGGTTTTACATAACAAGAATTCTTCCACCTAGAAAGACGATTCAGAGGACATAACATCTGAAATAACAAACTGAAAAATTTATGAATGTACAAAACAAATATACAAGCTTTACATTTCTGCTTTTATACCCTCTGGCTGTCTTGCCTGCCTATTGTACTCTAGTTCACAACAACAATAAAGTTGCTGCAGCATCTAAAGTTTTTTTTATTTTTTATGCTTAATATACTGTGACCACTCCTTTAGACTATTAATTCATGAATACAGATTTTACTAATCCCCATGCATTGATGCCTTATTAACCCTGCTCACAGTTTACTTGCATGCTCATGGACTGCTAACCTGAGTGCACAGTTTACTAATCCATTAGAAATGACTTATGTGTCAAGTAACATTTACATTTATAATTGGGATGTAGATTTTAATTTTATTTTTATTTATGATGTATTTTATTGACATAAACCAATGAATTGAGTTTGATGATTAGTGGGGAAAACAATTGTCTCACGATGAAATATTCAACACACGAGCACAAGGCCAATTGACCGTTCGCAAAGACCCGCCCCCCTTAGTTACTGTCGCTATGTCTGACAAGCTACGCCGCTCTCTCACGCCACACCATGTTCTCACGCAGTGAAAAATACATTGCGGAGCAGAGAGGACACTGACAACACGCTGACAGACAGGACAGATCAGGTTACTTTTCAGTTACTTTTGATATTAAACAAAGTCTCACCTTTCAAATTTGTTCATTAAAAAAAAAAAAAAATGTAAACAATAAATACCGTTTTGTGGCTCTTTAATGTGTTGTGACAGATCGCTGTAGAGCATCAGTTAAAGCTGCTCGTGAACCGATCATCTCTTCCTTCTAGTTCATTTATTGCATCAAATAAACATGAATGAACAGGAAGGAATGTTGTTTTAACCGCAGAAAGGCGTCAGTACACTCCACTTTTCAAGTTCAAATGTGCTTTGAAACTGCCATGATGGGACACGGGTGATACCGGCTTAAATCCACTTTTGGGGTGAAAATACTGACATGCCTAAGACTTTTGCACAGTAGTGTATATGATAAACTTTTATGTTCCCTCGAGAAACTATTCACATGTGCACGGGAATTGATTTGCATGCTTGCGCATTACAATTTCTAGTTTTATATATAACCTATGTCTACTGACACTACAGCAGAATAAAATAACTGGCTTAAAACCATTTTTTGGGGGACTGAAAATACTAATTTTGCTTTGGAGGTCTCCTACAAAAAACGCTTTCATTTTCTAATAATATACATTGCACATCACCACATTTTTCATGATTCTCAAACACAGGTTCGATGATTCGGTCTTTATATCTCTCCTTGTCACAAGCCTACTCTGCTGTGATTGGTCTACAGTGCTTCTCAGAAGCTAAACACCCATATTACCCCCTGTATAGATTGTACACACTGTAAAGACAGTAATTTGCCATATGAATCCGAGCTCGAGTCCGATGAATAACTAAGAACTAGTTATTCAACCCGAACCTCCATCGCAAGCACGATTTGAGCAGAAAGTGATACGCTAGCAGAACGTGATACGCTAGTAGAACATCCAATAGAAAATATATACATCAATAATCATACTTTCAGATAAAGTGGGTACTGTCCCATCTTTAATGGATAAGTGTTTTGTAAACCTAATTTAGACTTCATGGAGATTTGAGAAGCATTGGTCAAAAGGTTATACTTTTTAAGGTTATATTTTAACCAGACTCTTCACATCCTCATCCTTTGAAAGTGTTTACAAAGATAATTTGCTTTTGCAGAGGAGTAAACCGCGTCTTCTCGACATACACAACAAGAACCAGCTACAGTGTTTGAGGGCAGGTCAAGTTGTTCGCGGGCGGACAGCGTAGAACATAGGTGGGCATTAGGGAAATGTGTTACCCAGCCTGATCTCATGAAAATGTGTCTCTATAGCACATATTGTGTTTATCGGGCAATTTATACGCGAAAATTGCATGTAATACACACGCACATCACACCACTAATCCTAACCAAACATATAATACACACGCACCCCACACCAATACTAAACCTACCCTAACCAACCTATGTGTATCCTATGCACGTAAAAACTCATTCTCGCGTATAAATTGCACGATAAACACAATAGGTGCTAGGGACGCATTTAGTGTGACCGGGTGGGTTACCCAGTGACGTGTAGCCGTCACGGAAGTGGGATTCAAATTCCTGATGACTCGTTTAGGTGGTTCAAAGTCGATTCTTTCTTTTGAGAAACAATAACTTAATTTATTGCATGCTCTTTCATTTTCATACCTTTGCAGAGAGCTGCATTACACATTGCATGAAAGGGAATCTTTGAAAAAGCATAATAGGGGCACTTTGAATATGGTCTGAAAATCTACAGAGAAGATTTTAAATTTGAGTCTGGAAAAGTATGGAATTTTGAAATGGAAAATGTGTAGGAACCCTGTGTCAATCAAGCTCCCTGCGAAGGGTCAATTGTTTGTAGCCTTGTACAGCCGAAGGATAACTCCGCATGTGCGCTCTGTAATGCCATCTTTGATTTGCTGTATCTGTTCACAGTGTGGCCCCTGCAATCCAATCTATATTGTGAACTCCAGCTGTCTACAGGGTCTAACGTTACTCCATCCTTATCGGTCTATGGGGTCTGTTGTCAGGTAAAGCCTTTTTCAACCCCTTGCAAATTTTGCTGACTGTCTTAAAATTGGTCCTTGAACAGTATTTTTGGAGAACAATTTCAACCACAGTGGGTCATTGTTTAATAGCGATGAGGAAATATCCAGGCACCATGTTTGCAATGACACGGTAAAATAGCTTTACTGGCACAATCATAAAGACAAATAGAGACAAGTAATAGGCTCTATAAACTCTCAGGTGTTAAGGGACATAAAAGAAGGATTCATTTTGGGGACGAAGCTGAAGGGATGTGTCTGGTCACAGGACAAGTCCCTTTTCCACCAAAGGTTACTCGAGTTCAGACGGGAGCACTCAGCATTTAGTCATTTTCTCCAGTCAAGTGGAGCATGTAGCTTTTAACGCTTGGAGATAATTCAATTTTGCGGTATTTCATTACAGTAACCCATCCTCCACCCTTTAGCCACATGAAATGTATTACTGATCACTATACTTTAAAATCTAAACTTCTGCTTTCCGCCTTAACTCAGCATTACATCAACTCTAGACTGAGAAGCAGCATCATGATCATCAAAAATGCATGCATCAGAAGGGCTATAGTCTAAGTGATAGCTGTTATCAAGTGATGCACCATGATTATTTTATTCAGTGGGTACCTGACAAAGTGGCCTAATTGTGCTTGTCAACCTATAAGCCGGTTTGTGGTGTATAACAGATATGAGCTATCATGTTCCAAATGGGCATCTTGGCCGGGTACATTACTTTATCCTGAGGCTGTCTGTCTGGAGTATCACAGTTGGTAAAGTGTCACCATGTCTCTGTCACTCGTGCTGTAGCCAGAAAGTAAGAGAGATGCTTTTTAGCTGTGCATAAATGTGATGGGACACCAAATATTGTCTGGAATTACTCGCTAGTAATGGAAATAAAGCATTGTCTAAATCCTTTATTTATGACCATTACGCTTTTGCATAGACAATTTGCCCCACCAAAACAAAACAATACACTATACTGGTCAAAAGTTTGGAATAATTAAGATGTAATGTTTTTGAAAGACTCATGTTTATCAAGGCAGCATTTATTTGACCAAAAATACAGAAATATTGTGAAATATTGTAACAATCTTAAAGAACATGTTTTCTATTTGAATATATTTTAAAATGTAACTTATTCCTGTGATGCAAAGCTGAATTTTCAGCAGCCATTACTGCAGTCTTTAGTGTCACGTGAGCCATTAGATATTTCTATCAATGCTGGAAACCGTTTTTGATGCTTAATATTTTTGTGGAAAGAATGATACACTACCATTCAAATGTTAGGGTAAATAATTTTATTCAGCAAGGATGCGTTAAATTGATCAAAAGTGACAGTAAAGACCTTTATAATGTTAAAAAAAAAAAATCTATTTCAAATAAATGTTGTTTTGAACAAATAATCCATCAAGAATCATTCAAAGAATCCTGACAAAAAAATGCACTAAATGACCGGATTAGAATGATTTCTGAAAGACACTTTCACAACGAAGACTGGAGTAATGATACTGAATATTCAGCTTTGTCATCACAAGAATACATTAGAGTTTTAAAAATATATTATATTTTTATATAAGATATTTGTATTTAATATTTCACAATAGTGATGTTTTTACTGTGTATTTGATCAAATAAATGCAGTTTGGTGAGAATAAGAGATTTTCAAAAACATAAAACAAATATCCTAATTATTCCAATAATTTTACCGGTAGCATAGAAATAATAGAACACACATTAATGTAATGCAAAAAAAACAAACAAAAAAAAACTAATTTGTGTCCTGAACTTGTTTTTAGATTGACATGTGTTTTTACATGCACACTAGTTCTGTAATTGTGTACCGGTAATTGTTTGTGTGTGTGTGTGTGAGAGTTTGCATCACATGTGCATTGTTTGTAAAGTGCATCAATTATGCGTTTGTTCTATGCCTGTCACACAAAGTGTGTGTGTATTGGCAGCATGTGAATGGCTTTCTGCCTGATGGATCAGTAGTGACTGTGCCCTCTTTCTGGGTTCTCTAATAGCTCATTCTCCATTCTGCTCACTTCAGATCAACCCGATCTCTCCACAAACGCTCGGCATTAACCCTAACCGCACGTTTCCGCAAATGTCCAACATCCACCCCAGAGTGACTGTTAATTGTCAGAGAAGAGAACTCAATCAAACCAGTGCATACTCAAGTCACTCCTGCAACACATTAGAGCAATCAAAACCAGACTGTTGAATTACTAATGTGTATACAGCTCAAATGTTATAGCGATAGTGGTGTTTTAAAATCATTTTGAGATCAATATTTTATTATATATTATTTAAATGGTAAAGGATTTATATATCATGTTAGTATTTCTCTCAATTTAATATTTAAAGTCGGCATGAAAGTTGTGATAGGCTTTTCTTTCCTGTTGCGATGTATCAAGTGAAACGGTTTCTTGAACAAGGAAAAAATGTAGAGCGGGACTTGATTTTGTCCATTGGGAATTGATTGGATGTTTGTGGTTTGCTATTGGTCGATCTTACTGTATGTGACAGGTTGTCAGAGAAAAGAAGAGAGGAGGGGAGGTTGTGGGGAGGTTTGATTAAACATTATGAGTGCACATGAATAAAAGAATGATGTGCACTGATAAATCATTTATAATAAATACTGCAATATTTATGTTGGTGTAGATACAATAATTATACTATTATATATAATTAAAAAAATGATCGATTTTAAAATCTAAAAATCAAAACATCCAGATGCATTACAGTAATTAAGTACTTTCAGGAGTGCAATATGTTGCTCAGTATATTACTTCTCAGTTTAATCGAACAATATATGCACTTTTTATTTATTGAAAAAGATAATAAGATTCAGCCTGTTTTGCAGTATTGACAGATTTACTTAAAATGTATCAGTTCAGTTAACATCACCTTTCAAAGACTTCTTAATAGTAAAGGGCTGCATTGTAATGGCAAAGCCTGCAGGTAAACTGCTGCCAGTGTGTGTTTTGTCCCCCCCCCCCGTGACCCAGACAAAAGGGTTGGTGTGTGGATGGTGGAGCCTGGAGGAGGTGATTGTGGTTGGACTGCTCTTCTGCTGGCTCTGATAAGCATTAACAGAGGCTTTTATTTCTCATTAACTCAAGGCGCTTCCCTCGCAGCTGAGCGGAGGATGAGGACATTACACTGGGGCATCTGTGAGGACCTGTAAGACGCCAAGCACCTGTGCTCAACCAGGATGTCTGCCATCAAGCTGTGTCTACACCGAACACAGATAAGAATTGTGATTATAATATTACAGCCGTCACATTGACCCACAGGCTTGACGTAAACAAGGGTGTCATACACTGCAGTTATTGCAGATGTGAGCATCTGACATCTCTGCCTTGTTCTGTCAGCAGAATTTCACTCATCACTTTGTGGTCTCTCACATCAAATGCCGTGATACATCAAACTAGGATGTCAACAGACGTCTCGCCTTAAAAAGACGTCCAACCCTGACATGTTCATTCAGATTCAATATATACGCTTATAAAACTGCTTACTATGATACGCTCATATATTCTGAACTCATGCAGACTGTAGGAAAACAATATTACTAAGTAATATTTTTTAGCATTTTATGTAAATGAGATGTGATTGGTGAGTAGCCTACCTTTACATGTTTATTGCTCCTCTGGCAAACAGAGTCATGAAGAACCTTACCAAGTCAAGCATGCACTTTTCAGGCAAATTAAACTACAGAGATTCAGGACCTAATGTTTGTAATACGTTTGTGTGTTTCTTAAATCAAAAGAAGTCATGGAAACACGGAAACACGGACGCACACGCACACGCACACGCACACACACACACACACACACACACACACACACACACACACACACACACACACACACACACACACACACACACACACACACACACACACACACACACACACACATTATATTTCAGCAATATATGTTTATACCAGAATAAAATACCATTCCAAATACTATATTCAAAACTGAATAACGGCCTATGAAGGACTGTCACCATACCAAGAAGAACATGTATTAAGAACATGTATTATTTTAATACTTTTTATACTTTTAATATATATATATGCTTTTCATATAAATATTTGTATATATCAAATATATACATATCCTTTTCATTACTATGAGCTGTGCAGGTTTGTATTTTGACAGGTTTTTTGTGTGGATATAGATAAGCCCGATAAGTTTCCAGCTTATTTTTTAAGACTTGTCACAAATCTGTCAGCCAGCTTCTATAAACATCTCTGGAGGCTTACAGAGGCCATGAAAAGTTTACATGCAGAAAGTATCAGCGATGAAAGTGACCTACAAAAGCAATGTGTCAGTGGAGATTAAAGCTCATGTGTTCACAATGTGCTTCCATTTGCTTCACATCAGGGGACCGCTTATGTCCCAAATGGCAAGGATTTGTGGGTAAATAGTGCTCATTCTGTCCCTCCCATCGCTCGATGTCCTTCAAAGCTGCCTCTAAGCAAAGGGTAAGGAGTTGAAGGACTGTGGTACACTATTCTTGCACACATGCAAGGCTGTACCTTCAGCAAGAGGTTTTTCATTCATCACGCACCACCATGTACACTTAAATCAGCCGTCTGCGTGACAAACGGATCTGTCCTGATGGATCACCGACGCAGGTACACGTTCCTCATCAATCAAAAGACAACAAGGTCATTTATATCTCACCCTCAGCGGGAAACGCGTCCTTTTGCTTCACCCTCAAGGTCATCGAATCTTACAGATCAGGAATCGCTATTAACGGAAGTAAGAATTAGACACACGATCCTCCAAACTGCTTTTTTGCAGATGGATTTTAAGAAGGAAAATCAATCATCGCTCCGCTCAACTCATTCATCCCCGTCCCGAAGACGGTCTAAAAACCCTCCTAATCACTTTCCAGGTCATAAAAATTCAAAAGGATTCCTTCTCAACTCGACTCCATATGTCTACAGCGAGGCGGAGGCCCCTGAGGCTGTAATCAAGCCGGGTCTTTGATGAACACTGCAGGAGTGCACAGAGACACACTACTTAAACACTACGCCTGAGCCATGTGCATTAATAATGGAGGTGGATTCCATCTTTGCTTGGTCACTCTGGATGTGTTATACCCGTCTATTGGCCGGAGAGTAACAGATACTTATAAAACGGTGTCACCTGTCAGAGAGGCATTAATTAGTCATCCACAGTTGTAACGGAGCGAGCCTCGTCCAGGCGGCAGCGGGAGCTGCACAAGGGTGGCACGATATCATCTGGTTGCTTGTTCCAACATGGCCATCTTATAATGAATCTCGTTCAACCTCTGACATTAATGGCTTCTAAATGAACATCAACACCTTTGGAACAACAGCATCAATTCCCTGTGATACTACCTGGCAACACTCAGCTGATGAACAAGATATCAACGCTGGTGTGGATCTACTTCCCTATACTAAACTTAATTTAATCAAGTGGTTTTAACAAGCAAAATTCAGAGTTAAATAGTTACAAAATTGCACAGTTGTATTTTTAGTTCACAGAGCGTTAACAGATACAACTTTTGATCTTAAAAATATAGAGATTAAAGTCAGTTATGTTTTAAGTGAAGAGTTGAGAAAGAAAACGCATGTGTAACAGTATAATGGATCTTTGAGTCAGATCTTAAAGTGACAGCGGCCTAATACACCTGCTAAAGAGATAATATTAAAATATGGCAGGTTTTCCCCATGGCATCGATGTCAAAATTGTGGCCAGTGAAAAGCTGGGTGGCTAGTAACTTTGGAAACCCATTTGCCATATATACAGTATATATACCATTTAATCTAGAAAACATTGTTGGAAATGGCCTTAAAATAAAAAAGGTTGCCCTGTTTTCCCCCCTGGAAGCTGAAGACAACAGCTGTGCTTGCTTTCTGCCTCTGGGAGTGACCTTGGAGGGACTGATGTGTGGCCTGGGCAGTGTCTACACACAAATTCAATTATTTATGGTGTGGCTGTGTAGAACTCAACTGTTTGCTGAGAAGAAATGCCTCATCCATCTCGGAGAGCTCCAGGGACTATGACTGAATGAAAGGACATCTGTTCAACAGTAAAGAGATTAAGAGAAGCGAAGTTATTCACACCAACATTAATTGTGCACAAGGACTGTTTAAAAAAGCGATTATGTAATCAAAATAATGAAGTTAGCCTGATTGCTTAAAGAAATCAACCCTTTTTTCAAAGACCGTCATAGCACTATACTTTGTTTTATTACCTTGCCATTAAATTACAGAAAACTGGTAAATGCTGCTTCATAAGTGTTTCTGATACAATAGCTGAGGGAGTGACAAAAAATGTGACAAATTCTCTCTTCTGACCAATGTAATCAATCTCTCAGTAATTTTGTTCTCCCCTTTTGTTGTCATAGAAACACTCTCATGGATTTTTCTTTTGCTGTTTTAGCAAATGGGGATGCAAAATTTAATGTATTACATAAGTTTACCCAACTCCGAAAACCCCAGAAATGAGAAAAGGGTCCATTGTCCCTGAAAGACTAGAACTTTATGGTGCCTGCGTTTCTGTTACAGGAGATCTTTCCCGTTGTCCACACATGGCATTCCGAGGATTTGCTTTGTCCTTCCTCAACTTCCAATTTTAGAAAACTGCAGCTGAAATTACATCACCTTTCAAATAAACTTGACTCAGTTTGCCCTCTCTAATTCTCTCGCTCATTCTTTTCTGCTGACCTGGTCTCTTGCCCAGGGAGATGGTTGAAATAGCTCAATGTGTTATATAGAGATGGAGAGCGTGTGTGTTTTTTAAAAAAAAAAGGAGGATGGATGGATGTACCTTATTTAACAATACTGAAACCTTATCAAATCTAAGCCAACATCTTCCCACTTTGCTGGTAAAAATGTAGCCTTATTAAAGTTTAATGGCCCAGAGACCCTTCAATTAGTGCGTTTGGCTCATACATTAAAATAATGACTCTAATGAGGAGAGTAATGACGACTTTATTATGCACATGCGAGGAGATTAAAACGGCTTTATCAGCCATTATGTGTCACTGAGCCTGCTAAAATAAGATGAAAAATAAGGTCAAAGAAAGTGTAATGAACAATGTGTTAATATTTAGCACCTCTGCAGGTCATGATATCCTATTACTGCTTTTTCTTTTAATAATTATACATTTATCTTGTAGGGTGGACATATTAATTTTTAATAATTATAATAAAAAATGTATTTCTGAAGGACCATGCCACTGAAGAGTGGAGTAATGGCTGCTTCAATTTCAAATTAATTAATTTTTTGCAATAATATTATACAATGTTAATGTTTTTTTACTGTTCATATTTGTTTATACACACACACACACACACACACACACACACACACACACACACACACACACACACACACACACACACACACACAAAAATATATTATACATACATGCACGCACACACTATAATCCAAATTGTGGTCATGTAATCGTATTCCTTTCTATTTGCTCATTTATCAGCAAATATGAAAGTTTCTTCCGCTCAGTGTATGACCACAGCATTGCAGGCCCGGATAGAGAAACCTCAGCTGATGCATTATGGTCATGGTTATTGATTGTATTATATACAGTCAGTCATTTGATATGTTAGTTCAGTTACAAAAATTGCAAAAACTGAACACTTGCTTAAAGGAACAGTTCTACCCAAAATAATATATATTTTTTCTCTTACATGGGACACAAAAGCTGAAGCAGTGGCCATTATTTTACATACAGAATAACTAAGGCAGTCAAAAAAACAAAAACAAAAAACACACACACCATAAAACGCCATACAGAAGGTCAGTAAAGGATGACAGTTTTCAGATCCTGTTGGTTACATTGTACCCTGTACATGATTTATCAGGGTTTTGTAAGTCATTTGCAAACTTAATAGTTGGATCCTGTTTTCCAGTCAGTTTTCCTATGAAAAATACGTTAGGGTGGCGATAGCTCTCTCACTCTCGCTGTCTGCCTGGAATGACCTTGGCTTATACATTTCTGCCTTTGATTGACAGTCGAGCGTTGTGCTTGGTGGGACGGCTCACTCATCGCCTCAGCAGCTTTGCAGACAGTTTGAGAACCTAACATCAGCGAAACACGCACTCTTACACACATAGATCTGACAACTCTCTCACAGCTCCGCTGTCAGTCAGAACGAGAGGTTTCTCTCAGCCTAGCGAGACTGGCTCCTTCATGAGTCAGTATATCATAAAACCTGCATGCAGACAGTTTACATAATCAGGTCTGGTTACCTGATGGAATTACGTGGTGGAAACCAGCTGTGGAAAATTGGCCAAATGATTCCGCTGGCTGTGATGTGCTCGCGAACAGACCACACACACAGGATGCTCCAGTGATCTGTGATATGAGACGTGATCGATGGCTTTTCATTATCAATATAAGCATCCATTTTTATTTAAAGAGCACATCAAAAAATGATGCCATAATTTTTGGCCATACAGTGGCTCCAAAAAGTTTTTGAACACTTAAGTCATACTTAAAATATTCGGATTTGAGTGCATTAGATAGAAAAATAGCAAACCAAGAGACATTTTAAAGAAGGTAAAGTATACTTTCTAAAATATGGTTGACTTTTTTTTACCAAAATAATTAATTAAAATGTATGTATATAGTTGAAAAATTCTGGGGGGAAAATCTGGACACTTTGTGGTAGTTAAACTAGTGGTATATGCTTGGTAACTTCATAGATTTTGACTGATTAGATAGCTATCATTAAAGACCCAAGTGGAAATGCCCTCCCAGGCCTTCGAGACTGATAGCAACCCAATAGCTAAGTGTAGGATTCAGGTTCGTTTAACACGTTACCACTTTTAAATCCACTCTGAAAAATCTCAAATTTCCCCCCACAATCAGCATAGAAATATAAATACAAAATAAATTAGTAAAAAAATTAAAAAAATGTTTTACTATGATTAAATTGTCATTTTTAAAATGGTTTAGAAAGTGAGTTTAATTTGAATTCAAAAGCTCTGGCATCATTTATTCCCACTTGGTTTTATATTTTGCCATCTAATGCAATGAAATTCATACATTTTTTTCAAAATACGTTTGGGGCCGATGTAGATGCTCTTTTGTTGTTTAAGTCATCTTGTAGAATTGCGCTATAAGCATTACATACTGTGTTAGAGGACAAACTACTGCTCAGTTGTGCTTTAATCTATGTAGACAATGTCAGAATGAATACAAATGCCTGAGGAGACAGATAAATCCACCTGATATTAAGTCAGGTGGGCATTTCTGCTGCTACAGAAGCCCCTGCACTGCAATCAAATGTGTGGGAGATATATGTGCAAATCTGCTCAGGTCAGCCATTAGTGTATGACCACTTGCTATGTACCGGTATACATTTAGACAAGACATGTCACATGATCTTCAGAGAATGGGAACATTATCCTTCCAGAATGCTGAGCTATTGCTTGAGTTAATAATTCAGAATGATTTAAACAAAGGATGCCGCACATCCTAGATCAACATTCCTGTAAAAAACAAACAAAATCTTATTTCATCATTATTTTTAAACATTTGGATTTTCAAACATATTTTGCAAGGTCAAAAGTTTTACCATTTGACAACCTGCTGAACTGAAATTACCTAGCCTGGTTGACACCAGACCCACTCTGGGTCTGGGGAAGTTTCATTCACAGCCCATTGCCTCTGGGCGCAATTGGATAGACCTAAAGCCAATCAGAGCGATCGTCATCGTGTAAAGCCCGCCTCAACGTTTGTGATTGGTGCCTTGATTTGGAAAAATTGGACAATTGGCCAGACGGACTTGCAAATCTCAAATTTGCCGGAAGTTCGTCAGGGTTTTCCTAGGCTAGAAATTACCTAATATTTTTGAGAAATTTGCTGAACTTTAGTGCACTGATTTTCAAATAACAGAACCATTTATAAATAAAACAAAAGCGTTTCACTATTTTAAATAAATAATAATTAAAGATTGAAATTTGACTTTGAAATATCAAAATTAATTACTAATTTTAATTAAGTCATCATAAGTATATTCAAGTCACTGTCTGTAAAAACTGTATTTAGGGGCCAAGCACTGAAAGTGCGGAGGCACCTATTGTTTTCGTTCCGGTTCTTATTATTATTAGGGGCCAAGCACTGAAGGTGCGGGCACCTATTGTATCTGTTCCCGTTCTTATTCTGCTTCTTTTTAGGGGCCAAGCACTGAAGGTGCGGGCACCTATTGTATCTGTTCCCGTTCTTATTAGGGGCCAAGCACTGAAGGTGCGGGCACCTATTGTATCTGTTCCCGTTCTTATTCTTCTTTTTCTTTTTCTTTTTCTTTTTCTTTTTCTTTTTCTTTTTCTTCCGACTGGGCGTCTATGGCAGCCTATAGAACCGTTTGCGGGAAACTTATACAAATTGGCACAGTGATAGAGGACAGCCTGAACTATCACCATAGCGAATTTAGAGTCTCCAACTCATTCCCTCTAGCGCCACCAGCTGTCCAAAGTTTCACTCATGTTTATGCTAATAACTTTTGAACCACAAGGGCTAGAAACAAAATTCTTTTTTCCTCTGATTCCTGAGCTCATGACGGTTCGACTGCACCCTATGACGTCATTTTCCGTCATAATAGTTTTCCCGCCATTTTGAATTTTCCGAAAAACCTACTTTTTCGAACTCCTCCTAGGCCGTTGCTCCGAATTTCACGAAAATTGAACCAGATCAACTCCAGACCATGACGACAAAAAGTTATGGAATTCAAGTTGATTCGAATTACCGTTCTCGAATACCGCGCAAATAAATTTTACGTAGCGCTTGCAAAAACAGACGTAAGGCCGTATCTCCACAACGCTTTATCGGATTCAGACCAAATTTGGTACATGTCATCACAAGCATGACCTGAGGCTACATGCTGCGTTTCGGCACAGCGCCACCTACTGGTCCGGAGATATGAAGAATTTATATTTTTGCTTATAACTTCTGAACGGTTTGTCCAAAAATCACAAAAGTGGTCTCGTTAGATTCAGGGCATCGTGCTGAGTCGACTGATATCCAATTTTCCCATATCGGCCATTTTGGCTGTCGGCCATTTTGAATTATGTGCTAAAATGCTGTATTTTATGAACGCATGAACGTATCGTTACGAAACTCAGTATGGGTCATCAGTACAACGCCCTAAAAGTACTCAAAAATTTATGAGACAGCGCCACCTTTTGGTCAAAAGTTATAATGAAATTTCCAAAAATGCTAATAACTTTTGAATAAATTTGCCTATAGTAATGACACTGATCTCAAGAGATTCCTTGGGTTATGCTGAAAACATAGATACAAATTTTGCCATAGTCAATCAAAGTTCCTGTCCGCCATATTTATTTTCTTTTAAAACCTACTTTTTCGAACTCCTCCTAGACCGAACGTCCGATTTTCACCAAAATCGGATCGTGTCATCTCCAGACCGTGCCGAGTAAAAGTTATGGATTTCGTGTCGATAGACGAAACCGTTTTCGTATACCGCAGTGGCAAAGTTGAGGCATGATGCCAAAATGACTATTCAGGCTTTATATCTGCAATGCCTTGACATATTGACACCAAACTTTGTATGTGTCATTGTCACTTCACTCTGACCACATCACATCAGTTTCGTAACTGCGCCACCTATTGGTCGAAAGTGATAATCATATTTTTAGTTAATGTATGTGATTTTTCAACCATTTTGCCAAAATTCATCTTCAAATGTCTTTAATTGCTCCTTGCTGCAGTTTGTCTCACACTTTCAGCCATGTAGGCATATCTCGTCGTCTGCTTTTGCGCTTGGCCCCGTGATGGCTGCTTGCAGCTATATTTATTCTTCCGTTTCTTCCGCCATTGAAGTCTATGGCAGCCCTATGAACCGCTTGCGGGAAAGTTGATTTTATTTGACATTCTGATAGAGGACAGTCCCAACATTAAATACACCAATTTTGGTGTCTCCAACTCATTCCCTCTAGCGCCACCAACAGTCCAAAGTTTCACTCATGTCTATGCTGATAACTTTTGAACCGTAAGGGCTAGAATCAAAATTCTTTTTTCCTCTGATTCCTGAGCTCACGACGATTCGATTGCACCCTATGACGTCATTTTCCGTCATAATAGTTTTCCCGCCATTTTGAATTTTCCAAAAAACCTACTTTTTCGAACTCCTCCTAGGCTGTTGCTCCGAATTTCACGAAAATTGAACCAGATCAACTCCAGACCATGACGACAAAAAGTTATGGAATTCAAGTTGATTCGAATTACCGTTCTCGAATACCGCGCAAATAAATTTTACGTAGCGCTTGCAAAAACAGACGTAAGGCCGTATCTCCACAACGCTTTATCGGATTCAGACCAAATTTGGTACATGTCATCACAAGCATGACCTGAGGCTACATGCTGCGTTTCGGCGCAGCGCCACCTACTGGTCCGGAGATATGAAGAATTTATATTTTTGCTTATAACTTCTGAACGGTTTGTCCAAAAATCACAAAAGTGGTCTCGTTAGATTCAGGGCATCGTGCTGAGTCGACTGATATCCAATTTTCCCATATCGGCCATTTTGGCTGTCGGCCATTTTGAATTATGTGCTAAAATGCTGTATTTTATGAACGCATGAACGTATCGTTACGAAACTCAGTATGGGTCATCAGTACAACGCCCTAAAAGTACTCAAAAATTTATGAGACAGCGCCACCTTTTGGTCAAAAGTTATAATGAAATTTCCAAAAATGCTAATAACTTTTGAATAAATTTGCCTATAGTAATGACACTGATCTCAATAGATTCCTTGGGTTATGCTGAAAACATAGATACCAATTTTGCCATAGTCAATCAAAGTTCCTGTCCGCCATCTTTATTTTCTTTTAAAACCTACTTTTTCGAACTCCTCCTAGACCGAACGTCCGATTTTCACCAAAATCGGATCGTGTCATCTCCAGACTGTGCCGAGTAAAAGTTATGGATTTCGTGTCGATAGACAAAACCGTTTTCGTATACCGCAGTGGCAAAGTTGAGGCATGATGCCAAAATGACTATTCAGGCTTTATATCTGCAATGCCTTGACATATTGACACCAAACTTTGTATGTGTCATTGTCACTTCACTCTGACCACATCACATCAGTTTCGTAACTGCGCCACCTATTGGTCGAAAGTGATAATCATATTTTTAGTTATTGTATGTGATTTTTCAACCATTTTGCCAAAATTCATCTTCAAATGTCTTTAATTGCTCCTTGCTGCAGTGGGTCTCACACTCCCAGCCACTTTGAAATGTCTTGTCGTCTTGCTTGCGCTTGGCCCCGGTGATTGCTGCTTGCAGCTATATTTCTGCTTCTTTTTAGGGGCCAAGCACTGAAAGTGCGGAGGCACCTATTGTTTTCGTTCCGGTTCTTATTATTATTAGGGGCCAAGCACTGAAGGTGCGGGCACCTATTGTATCTGTTCCCGTTCTTATTCTTCTTCTTTTTCTTTTTCTTCCGACTGGGCGTCTATGGCAGCCTATAGAACCGTTTGCGGGAAACTTATACAAATTGGCACAGTGATAGAGGACAGTCTGAACTATCACCATAGCAAATTTGGAGTCTCCAACTCATTCCCTCTAGCGCCACCAGCTGTCCAAAGTTTCACTCATGTTTATGCTAATAACTTTTGAACCACAAGGGCTAGAAACAACATTATTTTTTCCTCTGATTCCTGAGCTCACGACGATTCGACTGCACCCTATGACGTCATTTTCCGTCATAATAGTTTTCCCGCCATTTTGAATTTTCCGAAAAACCTACTTTTTCGAACTCCTCCTAGGCCGTTGCTCCGAATTTCACGAAAAATGAACCAGATCATCTCCAGACCTTGACGACCAAAAGTTATGGAATTCAAGTTGATTCGAATTACCGTTCTCGAATACCGCGCAAATAAATTTTACGTAGCGCTTGCGAAAACAGACGTAAGGCCGTATCTCCACAACGCTTTATCGGATTCAGACCAAATTTGGTACATGTCATCACAAGCATGACTTGAGGCTACATGCTGCGTTTCGGCACAGCGCCACCTACTGGTCCGGAGATATGAAGAATTTATGTTTTTGCTTATAACTTCTGAACGGTTTGTCCAAAAATCACAAAAGTGGTCTCGTTAGATTCAGGGCGTCGTGCTGAGTTGACTGATATCCAATTTTCCCATATCGGCCATTTTGGCTGTCGGCCATTTTGAATTATGTGCTAAAATGCTGTATTTTATGAACGCATGAACGTATCGTTACGAAACTCAGTATGGGTCATCAGTACAACGCCCTAAAGGTACTCAAAAATTTATGAGACACCGCCACCTTTTGGTCAAAAGTTATAATGAAATTTCCAAAAATGCTAATAACTTTTGAATAAATTTGCCTATAGTAATGACATTGATCTCAATAGATTCCTTGGGTTATGCTGAAAACATAGATACCAATTTTGCCATAGTCAGCCAAACTTCCTGTCCGCCATCTTTATTTTCTTTTAAAACCTACTTTTTCGAACTCCTCCTAGACCGAAGGTCCGATTTTCACCAAAATCGGATCGTGTCATCTCCAGACCGTGCCGAGTAAAAGTTATGGATTTCGTGTCGATAGACGAAACCGTTTTCGTATACCGCAGTGGCAAAGTTGAGGCATGATGCCAAAATGACTATTCAGGCTTTATATCTGCAATGCCTTGACATATTGACACCAAACTTTGTAAGTGTCATTGTCACTTCACTCTGACCACATCACATCAGTTTCGTAACTGCGCCACCTATTGGTCGAAAGTGATAATCATATTTTTAGTTAATGTATGTGATTTTTCAACCATTTTGCCAAAATTCATCTTTAAATGTCTTCAATTGCTCCTTGCTGCAGTTGGTCTCTCACTTCCAGCCACTTTGGCATGTCTTGTCGTCTTGCTTGCGCTTGGCCCCGGTGATTGCTGCTTGCAGCTATATTTATTATTATTATTATTCTGCTTCTTCCGACTGGGCGTCTATGGCAGCCCATAGAAGCGTATGCGGGAAAGTTGTTCCGGTTTGACATTCTGATAGAGGACATTCCCAACAGTAATTGCACCAATTTTGGTGTCTCTAACTCATTCCCTCTAGCGCCAGCACCTGTCCAAAGTTTCACTTATATTATGCTAATAACTTTTAAACCGTAAGGCCTATCAACAAAATTCTTTTTTCCTCTGATTCCTGAGCTCACGACGATTCGACTGGACCCTATGACGTCATTTTCCGTCATAAAAATATGGCCGCCATTTTGAATTGTCCAAAAAACCTTCTTTTGCGAACTCGTCCTAGACGGTTTGTCCGATTTGCACCAAAATTGCACCAGATCATCTTCAGGCTGTGGGGACAAAAAGTTATGGAATTCAAGTTGATTCGTCAAACCGTTTTCGATAAACGCGCAAACAAATTTTACGTAGCGCTTGCGAAAACAGACATAAGGCTGTATCTCCGCATCGCTTAATCGTATTCAAACCAAACTTCCTACATGTCATCACAAGCATGACTTGAGGCTACATGCTGCGTTTCGGCGCAGCGCCACCTACTGGTCTGGAGATATGAAAAAAGGCTATTTTTGCTTATAACTTCTGAACGGTTTGTCCAAAAATCACAAAAGTGGTCTCGATAGATTCAGGGCGTCATGTTGAGTTGACTGATATCCAATTTTTCCATATCGGCCATTTTGGCTGTCGGCCATTTTGAATTATGTGCTAAAATGCTGTATTTTATGAACGCATGAACGTATCGTTACGAAACTCAGTATGGGTCATCAGTACAAAGCCCTAAAGGTACTCAAAAGATTATGAGACAGCGCCACCTTTTGGTCAAAAGTTATAATGAAATTTCCAAAAATGCTAATAACTTTTGAATAAATTTGCCTATAGTAATGACACTGATCTCAATAGATTCCTTGGGTCATGCTGAAAACATAGATACCAATTTTGCCATAGTCAGCCAAACTTCCTGTCCGCCATCTTTATTTTCTTTTAAAACCTACTTTTTCGAACTCCTCCTAGACCGAACGTCCGATTTTCACCAAAATTGGATCGTGTCATCTCCAGACTGTGCCGAGTAAAAGTTATGGATTTCGTGTCGATAGACAAAACCGTTTTCGTATACCGCAGTGGCAAAGTTGAGGCATGATGCCAAAATGACTATTCAGGCTTTATATCTGCAATGCCTTGACATATTGACACCAAACTTTGTATGTGTCATTGTCACTTCACTCTGACCACATCACATCAGTTTCGTAACTGCGCCACCTATTGGTCGAAAGTGATAATCATATTTTTAGTTATTGTATGTGATTTTTCAACCATTTTGCCAAAATTCATCTTCAAATGTCTTTAATTGCTCCTTGCTGCAGTGGGTCTCACACTCCCAGCCACTTTGGCATGTCTTGTCGTCTTGCTTGCGCTTGGCCCCGGTGATTGCTGCTTGCAGCTATATTTAGGGGCCAAGCACTGAAGGTGCGGGCACCTATTGTATCTGTTCCCGTTCTTATTCTTCTTCTTTTTCTTTTTTTTCTTTTTTTTCTTCCGACTGGGCGTCTATGGCAGCCTATAGAACCGTTTGCGGGAAACTTATACAAATTGGCACAGTGATAGAGGACAGCCTGAACTATCACCATAGCAAATTTGGAGTCTCCAACTCATTCCCTCTAGCGCCACCAGCTGTCCAAAGTTTCACTCATGTTTATGCTAATAACTTTTGAACCACAAGGGCTAGAAACAAAATTCTTTTTTCCTCTGATTCCTGAGCTCATGACGATTCGACTGCACCCTATGACGTCATTTTCCGTCATAATAGTTTTCCCGCCATTTTGAATTTTCCGAAAAACCTACTTTTTCAAACTCCTCCTAGGCCGTTGCTCCGAATTTCACGAAAAATGAACCAGATCATTTCCAGACCTTGACGACCAAAAGTTATGGAATTCAAGTTGATTCGAATTACCGTTCTCGAATACCGCGCAAATAAATTTTACGTAGCGCTTGCGAAAACAGACGTAAGGCCGTATCTCCACAACGCTTTATCGGATTCAGACCAAATTTGGTACATGTCATCACAAGCATGACTTGAGGCTACATGCTGCGTTTCGGCACAGCGCCACCTACTGGTCCGGAGATATGAAGAATTTATGTTTTTGCTTATAACTTCTGAACGGTTTGTCCAAAAATCACAAAAGTGGTCTCGTTAGATTCAGGGCGTCGTGCTGAGTTGACTGATATCCAATTTTCCCATATCGGCCATTTTGGCTGTCGGCCATTTTGAATTATGTGCTAAAATGCTGTATTTTATGAACGCATGAACGTATCGTTACGAAACTCAGTATGGGTCATCAGTACAACGCCCTAAAGGTACTCAAAAATTTATGAGACACCGCCACCTTTTGGTCAAAAGTTATAATGAAATTTCCAAAAATGCTAATAACTTTTGAATAAATTTGCCTATAGTAATGACACTGATCTCAATAGATTCCTTGGGTTATGCTGAAAACATAGATACCAATTTTGCCATAGTCAGCCAAACTTCCTGTCCGCCATCTTTATTTTCTTTTAAAACCTACTTTTTCGAACTCCTCCTAGACCGAAGGTCCGATTTTCACCAAAATCGGATCGTGTCATCTCCAGACCGTGCCGAGTAAAAGTTATGGATTTCGTGTCGATAGACGAAACCGTTTTCGTATACCGCAGTGGCAAAGTTGAGGCATGATGCCAAAATGACTATTCAGGCTTTATATCTGCAATGCCTTGACATATTGACACCAAACTTTGTAAGTGTCATTGTCACTTCACTCTGACCACATCACATCAGTTTCGTAACTGCGCCACCTATTGGTCGAAAGTGATAATCATATTTTTAGTTAATGTATGTGATTTTTCAACCATTTTGCCAAAATTCATCTTTAAATGTCTTCAATTGCTCCTTGCTGCAGTTGGTCTCTCACTTCCAGCCACTTTGGCATGTCTTGTCGTCTTGCTTGCGCTTGGCCCCGGTGATTGCTGCTTGCAGCTATATTTATTATTATTATTATTCTGCTTCTTCCGACTGGGCGTCTATGGCAGCCCATAGAAGCGTATGCGGGAAAGTTGTTCCGGTTTGACATTCTGATAGAGGACATTCCCAACAGTAATTGCACCAATTTTGGTGTCTCTAACTCATTCCCTCTAGCGCCACCACCTGTCCAAAGTTTCACTTATATTATGCTAATAACTTTTAAACCGTAAGGCCTATCAACAAAATTCTTTTTTCCTCTGATTCCTGAGCTCACGACGATTCGACTGGACCCTATGACGTCATTTTCCGTCATAAAAATATGGCCGCCATTTTGAATTGTCCAAAAAACCTTCTTTTGCGAACTCGTCCTAGACGGTTTGTCCGATTTGCACCAAAATTGCACCAGATCATCTTCAGGCTGTGGGGACAAAAAGTTATGGAATTCAAGTTGATTCGTCAAACCGTTTTCGATAAACGCGCAAACAAATTTTACGTAGCGCTTGCGAAAACAGACATAAGGCTGTATCTCCGCATCGCTTAATCGTATTCAAACCAAACTTCCTACATGTCATCACAAGCATAACCTGAGGCTACATGCTGCGTTTCGGCGCAGCGCCACCTACTGGTCTGGAGATATGAAAAAAGGCTATTTTTGCTTATAACTTCTGAACGGTTTGTCCAAAAATCACAAAAGTGGTCTCGATAGATTCAGGGCGTCATGTTGAGTTGACTGATATCCAATTTTTCCATATCGGCCATTTTGGCTGTCGGCCATTTTGAATTATGTGCTAAAATGCTGTATTTTATGAACGCATGAACGTATCGTTACGAAACTCAGTATGGGTCATCAGTACAAAGCCCTAAAGGTACTCAAAAGATTATGAGACAGCGCCACCTTTTGGTCAAAAGTTATAATGAAATTTCCAAAAATGCTAATAACTTTTGAATAAATTTGCCTATAGTAATGACACTGATCTCAATAGATTCCTTGGGTTATGCTGAAAACATAGATACCAATTTTGCCATAGTCAGCCAAACTTCCTGTCCGCCATCTTTATTTTCTTTTAAAACCTACTTTTTCGAACTCCTCCTAGACCGAACGTCCAATTTTCACCAAAATCGGATCGTGTCATCTCCAGACCGTGCCGAGTAAAAGTTATGGATTTCGTGTTGATAGACGAAACCGTTTTTGTATACCGCAGTGGCAAAGTTGAGGCATGATGCCAAAATGACTATTCAGGCTTTATATCTGCAATGCCTTGACATATTGACACCAAACTTTGTAAGTGTCATTGTCACTTCACTCTGACCACATCACATCAGTTTCGTAACTGCGCCACCTATTGGTCGAAAGTGATAATCATATTTTTAGTTATTGTATGTTATTTTTCAACCATTTTGCCAAAATTCATCTTTAAATGTCTTCAATTGCTCCTTGCTGCAGTTGGTCTCTCACTTCCAGCCACTTTGGCATGTCTTGTCGTCTTGCTTGCGCTTGGCCCCGGTGATTGCTGCTTGCAGCTATATTTATTATTCTTCTTCTTCCGCCATTGAAGTCTATGGCAGCCCTATGAACCGCTTGCGGGAAAGTTGATTTTATTTGACATTCTGATAGAGGACAGTCCCAACATTAAATACACCAATTTTGGTGTCTCCAACTCATTCCCTCTAGCGCCACCAACAGTCCAAAGTTTCACTCATGTCTATGCTGATAACTTTTGAACCGTAAGGGCTAGAATCAAAATTCTTTTTTCCTCTGATTCCTGAGCTCACGACGATTCGATTGCACCCTATGACGTCATTTTCCGTCATAATAGTTTTCCCGCCATTTTGAATTTTCCAAAAAACCTACTTTTTCAAACTCCTCCTAGGCCGTTGCTCCGAATTTCACGAAAATTGAACCAGATCAACTCCAGACCATGACGACAAAAAGTTATGGAATTCAAGTTGATTCGAATTACCGTTCTCGAATACCGCGCAAATAAATTTTACGTAGCGCTTGCAAAAACAGACGTAAGGCCGTATCTCCACAACGCTTTATCGGATTCAGACCAAATTTGGTACATGTCATCACAAGCATGACCTGAGGCTACATGCTGCGTTTCGGCGCAGCGCCACCTACTGGTCCGGAGATATGAAGAATTTATGTTTTTGCTTATAACTTCTGAACGGTTTGTCCAAAAATCATAAAAGTGGTCTCGATAGATTCAGGGCGTCATACTGAGTTGACTGATATTCAATTTTCCCATATCGGCCATTTTGGCTGTCGGCCATTTTGAATTATGTGCTAAAATGCTGTATTTTATGAACGCATGAACGTATCGTTACGAAACTCAGTATGGGTCATCAGTACAAGGCCTTGAAGGTACTCAAAAGATTTCAAGACAGCGCCACCTTTTGGTCAAAAGTTATAATTAAATTTCCAAAAATGCTAATAACTTTTGCATACATTTGCCTATTGTAATAACACTGATCTTAATAGATTCCTTGGGTTATGCTGAAAACATAGATACCAATTTTGCCATAGTCAGCCAAACTTCACTGTCCGCCATCTTTATTTTCTTTTAAAACCTACTTTTTCGAACTCCTCCTAGACCGAACGTCCGATTTTCACCAAAATCATATCGTGTCATCTCCAGACCGTGCCGAGTAAAATTTATGGATTTCGTGTCGATAGACGAAACCGTTTTCGTATACCGCAGTGACAAAGTTGAGGCATGATGCCAAAATGACTATTCAGGCTTTATATCTGCAATGCCTTGACATATTGACACCAAACTTTGTATGTGTCATTGTCACTTCACTCTGACCACATCACATCAGTTTCGTAACTGCGCCACCTGTTGGTCGAAAGTGATAATCATATTTTTAGTTATTGTATGTGATTTTTCAACCATTTTGCCAAAATTCATCTTCAAATGTCTTCAATTGCTCCTTGCTGCAGTGGGTCTCACACTCCCAGCCACTTTGGCATGTCTTGTCGTCTTGCTTGCGCTTGGCCCCGGTGATTGCTGCTTGCAGCTATATTTCTTTTTCTTTTTCTTTTTCTTTTTCTTTTTTTTCTTCCGACTGGGCGTCTATGGCAGCCTATAGAACCGTTTGCGGGAAACTTATGAAAATTGGCAGAGTGATAGAGGACAGCCTGAACTATCACCATAGCAAATTTGGAGTCTCCAACTTATTCCCTCTAGCGCCACCAGCTGTCCAAAGTTTCACTCATGTTTATGCTAATAACTTTTGAACCACAAGGGCTAGAAACAAAATTCTTTTTTCCTCTGATTCCTGAGCTCATGACGATTCGACTGCACCCTATGACGTCATTTTCCGTCATAATAGTTTTTCCGCCATTTTGAATTTTCTGAAAAACCTACTTTTTCGAACTCCTCCTAGGCCGTTGCTCCGAATTTCACGAAAATTGAACCAGATCATCTCCAGACCTTGACGACCAAAAGTTATGGAATTCAAGTTGATTCGAATTACCGTTCTCGAATACCGCGCAAATAAATTTTACGTAGCGCTTGCGAAAACAGACGTAAGGCCGTATCTCCACAACGCTTTATCGGATTCAGGCCAAATTTGGTACATGTCATCACAAGCATGACCTGAGGCTACATGCTGCGTTTCGGCGCAGCGCCACCTACTGGTCCGGAGATATGAAGAATTTATGTTTTTGCTTATAACTTCTGAACGGTTTGTCCAAAAATCACAAAAGTGGTCTCGTTAGATTCAGGGCGTCGTGCTGAGTTGACTGATATCCAATTTTCCCATATCGGCCATTTTGGCTGTCGGCCATTTTGAATTATGTGCTAAAATGCTGTATTTTATGAACGCATGAACGTATCGTTACGAAACTCAGTATGGGTCATCAGTACAACGCCCTAAAGGTACTCAAAAATTTATGAGACAGCGCCACCTTTTGGTCAAAAGTTATAATGAAATTTCCAAAAATGCTAATAACTTTTGAATAAATTTGCCTATAGTAATGACACTGATCTCAATAGATTCCTTGGGTTATGCTGAAAACATAGATACCAATTTTGCCATAGTCAGTCAAACTTCCTGTCCGCCATCTTTATTTTCTTTTAAAACCTACTTTTTCGAACTCCTCCTAGACCGAAGGTCCGATTTTCACCAAAATCGGTTCGTGTCATCTCCAGACCGTGCCGAGTAAAAGTTATGGATTTCGTGTCGATAGACAAAACCGTTTTTGTATACCGAAGATGCAAAGTTGAGGCATGATGCCAAAATGACTATTCAGGCTTTATATCTGCAATGCCTTGACATATTGACACCAAACTTTATGTGTCATTGTCACTTCACTCTGACCACATCACATCAGTTTCGTAATTGCGCCACCTATTGGTCGAAAGTGATAATCATATTTTTAGTTATTGTATGTGATTTTTCAACCATTTTGCCAAAATTCATCTTTAAATGTCTTCAATTGCTCCTTGCTGCAGTTGGTCACACACTCCCAGCCACTTTGGCATGTCTTGTCGTCTTGCTTGCGCTTGGCCCCGTAATGGCTGCTTGCAGCTATATTTCTTTTTCTTTTTCTTTTTCTTTTTTTTCTTCCGACTGGGCGTCTATGGCAGCCTATAGAACCGTTTGCGGGAAACTTATGAAAATTGGCAGAGTGATAGAGGACAGCCTGAACTATCACCATAGCAAATTTGGAGTCTCCAACTTATTCCCTCTAGCGCCACCAGCTGTCCAAAGTTTCACTCATGTTTATGCTAATAACTTTTGAACCACAAGGGCTAGAAACAAAATTCTTTTTTCCTCTGATTCCTGAGCTCATGACGATTCGACTGCACCCTATGACGTCATTTTCCGTCATAATAGTTTTTCCGCCATTTTGAATTTTCTGAAAAACCTACTTTTTCGAACTCCTCCTAGGCCGTTGCTCCGAATTTCACGAAAATTGAACCAGATCATCTCCAGACCTTGACGACCAAAAGTTATGGAATTCAAGTTGATTCGAATTACCGTTCTCGAATACCGCGCAAATAAATTTTACGTAGCGCTTGCGAAAACAGACGTAAGGCCGTATCTCCACAACGCTTTATCGGATTCAGGCCAAATTTGGTACATGTCATCACAAGCATGACCTGAGGCTACATGCTGCGTTTCGGCGCAGCGCCACCTACTGGTCCGGAGATATGAAGAATTTATGTTTTTGCTTATAACTTCTGAACGGTTTGTCCAAAAATCACAAAAGTGGTCTCGTTAGATTCAGGGCGTCGTGCTGAGTTGACTGATATCCAATTTTCCCATATCGGCCATTTTGGCTGTCGGCCATTTTGAATTATGTGCTAAAATGCTGTATTTTATGAACGCATGAACGTATCGTTACGAAACTCAGTATGGGTCATCAGTACAACGCCCTAAAGGTACTCAAAAATTTATGAGACAGCGCCACCTTTTGGTCAAAAGTTATAATGAAATTTCCAAAAATGCTAATAACTTTTGAATAAATTTGCCTATAGTAATGACACTGATCTCAATAGATTCCTTGGGTTATGCTGAAAACATAGATACCAATTTTGCCATAGTCAGTCAAACTTCCTGTCCGCCATCTTTATTTTCTTTTAAAACCTACTTTTTCGAACTCCTCCTAGACCGAAGGTCCGATTTTCACCAAAATCGGTTCGTGTCATCTCCAGACCGTGCCGAGTAAAAGTTATGGATTTCGTGTCGATAGACAAAACCGTTTTTGTATACCGAAGATGCAAAGTTGAGGCATGATGCCAAAATGACTATTCAGGCTTTATATCTGCAATGCCTTGACATATTGACACCAAACTTTGTATGTGTCATTGTCACTTCACTCTGACCACATCACATCAGTTTCGTAATTGCGCCACCTATTGGTCGAAAGTGATAATCATATTTTTAGTTATTGTATGTGATTTTTCAACCATTTTGCCAAAATTCATCTTTAAATGTCTTCAATTGCTCCTTGCTGCAGTTGGTCACACACTCCCAGCCACTTTGGCATGTCTTGTCGTCTTGCTTGCGCTTGGCCCCGGTGATTGCTGCTTGCAGCTATATTTATTATTAGGGGCCAAGCACTGAAAGTGCGGAGGCACCTATTGTTTTCGTTCCGGTTCTTATTATTAGGGGCCAAGCACTGAAGGTGCGGGCACCTATTGTATCTGTTCCCGTTCTTATTCTGCTTCTTTTTCTTTTTCTTTTTCTTTTTCTTTTTCTTTTTTTTCTTCCGACTGGGCGTCTATGGCAGCCTATAGAACCGTTTGCGGGAAACTTATGAAAATTGGCAGAGTGATAGAGGACAGCCTGAACTATCACCATAGCAAATTTGGAGTCTCCAACTTATTCCCTCTAGCGCCACCAGCTGTCCAAAGTTTCACTCATGTTTATGCTAATAACTTTTGAACCACAAGGGCTAGAAACAAAATTCTTTTTTCCTCTGATTCCTGAGCTCATGACGATTCGACTGCACCCTATGACGTCATTTTCCGTCATAATAGTTTTTCCGCCATTTTGAATTTTCCGAAAAACCTACTTTTTCGAACTCCTCCTAGGCCGTTGCTCCGAATTTCACGAAAATTGAACCAGATCATCTCCAGACCTTGACGACCAAAAGTTATGGAATTCAAGTTGATTCGAATTACCGTTCTCGAATACCGCGCAAATAAATTTTACGTAGCGCTTGCGAAAACAGACGTAAGGCCGTATCTCCACAACGCTTTATCGGATTCAGGCCAAATTTGGTACATGTCATCACAAGCATGACCTGAGGCTACATGCTGCGTTTCGGCGCAGCGCCACCTACTGGTCCGGAGATATGAAGAATTTATGTTTTTGCTTATAACTTCTGAACGGTTTGTCCAAAAATCACAAAAGTGGTCTCGTTAGATTCAGGGCGTCGTGCTGAGTTGACTGATATCCAATTTTCCCATATCGGCCATTTTGGCTGTCGGCCATTTTGAATTATGTGCTAAAATGCTGTATTTTATGAACGCATGAACGTATCGTTACGAAACTCAGTATGGGTCATCAGTACAACGCCCTAAAGGTACTCAAAAATTTATGAGACAGCGCCACCTTTTGGTCAAAAGTTATAATGAAATTTCCAAAAATGCTAATAACTTTTGAATAAATTTGCCTATAGTAATGACACTGATCTCAATAGATTCCTTGGGTTATGCTGAAAACATAGATACCAATTTTGCCATAGTCAGTCAAACTTCCTGTCCGCCATCTTTATTTTCTTTTAAAACCTACTTTTTCGAACTCCTCCTAGACCGAAGGTCCGATTTTCACCAAAATCGGTTCGTGTCATCTCCAGACCGTGCCGAGTAAAAGTTATGGATTTCGTGTCGATAGACAAAACCGTTTTTGTATACCGAAGATGCAAAGTTGAGGCATGATGCCAAAATGACTATTCAGGCTTTATATCTGCAATGCCTTGACATATTGACACCAAACTTTATATGTGTCATTGTCACTTCACTCTGACCACATCACATCAGTTTCGTAATTGCGCCACCTATTGGTCGAAAGTGATAATCATATTTTTAGTTATTGTATGTGATTTTTCAACCATTTTGCCAAAATTCATCTTTAAATGTCTTCAATTGCTCCTTGCTGCAGTTGGTCACACACTCCCAGCCACTTTGGCATGTCTTGTCGTCTTGCTTGCGCTTGGCCCCGTAATGGCTGCTTGCAGCTATATTTAGGGGCCAAGCACTGAAGGTGCGGGCACCTATTGTATCTGTTCCCGTTCTTATTCTGCTTCTCTTTAGGGGCCAAGCACTGAAGGTGCGGGCACCTATTGTATCTGTTCCCGTTCTTATTCTGCTTCTTTTTCTTTTTCTTTTTCTTTTTCTTTTTCTTTTTTTTCTTCCGACTGGGCGTCTATGGCAGCCTATAGAACCGTTTGCGGGAAACTTATGAAAATTGGCAGAGTGATAGAGGACAGCCTGAACTATCACCATAGCAAATTTGGAGTCTCCAACTTATTCCCTCTAGCGCCACCAGCTGTCCAAACTTTCACTCATGTTTATGCTAATAACTTTTGAACCACAAGGGCTAGAAACAAAATTCTTTTTTCCTCTGATTCCTGAGCTCATGACGATTCGACTGCACCCTATGACGTCATTTTCCGTCATAATAGTTTTTCCGCCATTTTGAATTTTCTGAAAAAACTACTTTTTCGAACTCCTCCTAGGCCGTTGCTCCGAATTTCACGAAAATTGAACCAGATCATCTCCAGACCTTGACGACCAAAAGTTATGGAATTCAAGTTGATTCGAATTACCGTTCTCGAATACCGCGCAAATAAATTTTACGTAGCGCTTGCGAAAACAGACGTAAGGCCGTATCTCCACAACGCTTTATCGGATTCAGGCCAAATTTGGTACATGTCATCACAAGCATGACCTAAGGCTACATGCTGCGTTTCGGCGCAGCGCCACCTACTGGTCCGGAGATATGAAGAATTTATGTTTTTGCTTATAACTTCTGAACGGTTTGTCCAAAAATCACAAAAGTGGTCTCGTTAGATTCAGGGCGTCGTGCTGAGTTGACTGATATCCAATTTTCCCATATCGGCCATTTTGGCTGTCGGCCATTTTGAATTATGTGCTAAAATGCTGTATTTTATGAACGCATGAACGTATCGTTACGAAACTCAGTATGGGTCATCAGTACAACGCCCTAAAGGTACTCAAAAATTTATGAGACAGCGCCACCTTTTGGTCAAAAGTTATAATGAAATTTCCAAAAATGCTAATAACTTTTGAATAAATTTGCCTATAGTAATGACACTGATCTCAATAGATTCCTTGGGTTATGCTGAAAACATAGATACCAATTTTGCCATAGTCAGTCAAACTTCCTGTCCGCCATCTTTATTTTCTTTTAAAACCTACTTTTTCGAACTCCTCCTAGACCGAAGGTCCGATTTTCACCAAAATCGGTTCGTGTCATCTCCAGACCGTGCCGAGTAAAAGTTATGGATTTCGTGTCGATAGACAAAACCGTTTTTGTATACCGAAGATGCAAAGTTGAGGCATGATGCCAAAATGACTATTCAGGCTTTATATCTGCAATGCCTTGACATATTGACACCAAACTTTGTATGTGTCATTGTCACTTCACTCTGACCACATCACATCAGTTTCGTAATTGCGCCACCTATTGGTCGAAAGTGATAATCATATTTTTAGTTATTGTATGTGATTTTTCAACCATTTTGCCAAAATTCATCTTTAAATGTCTTCAATTGCTCCTTGCTGCAGTTGGTCACACACTCCCAGCCACTTTGGCATGTCTTGTCGTCTTGCTTGCGCTTGGCCCCGTAATTAGGGGCCAAGCACTGAAAGTGCGGAGGCACCTATTGTTTTCGTTCCGGTTCTTATTATTATTATTATTAGGGGCCAAGCACTGAAGGTGCGGGCACCTATTGTATCTGTTCCCGTTCTTATTAGGGGCCAAGCACTGAAGGTGCGGGCACCTATTGTATCTGTTCCGGTTCTTATTAGGGGCCAAGCACTGAAGGTGCGGGCACCTATTGTATCTGTTCTGGTTCTTATTAGGGGCCAAGCACTGAAGGTGCGGGCACCTATTGTATCTGTTCCCGTTCTTATTAGGGGCCAAGCACTGAAGGTGCGGGCACCTATTGTATCTGTTCCCGTTCTTATTAGGGGCCAAGCACTGAAAGTGCGGAGGCACCTATTGTTTTCGTTCCGGTTCTTATTATTATTAGGGGCCAAGCACTGAAAGTGCGGAGGCACCTATTGTTTTCGTTCCGGTTCTTATTATTATTAGGGGCCAAGCACTGAAGGTGCGGGCACCTATTGTATCTGTTCCCGTTCTTATTCTTCTTTTTCTTTTTCTTTTTCTTTTTCTTTTTCTTCTTTTTCTTCCGACTGGGCGTCTATGGCAGCCTATAGAACCGTTTGCGGGAAACTTATACAAATTGGCACAGTGATAGAGGACAGCCTGAACTATCACCATAGCAAATTTGGAGTCTCCAACTCATTCCCTCTAGCGCCACCAGCTGTCCAAAGTTTCACTCATGTTTATGCTAATAACTTTTGAACCACAAGGGCTAGAAACAAAATTCTTTTTTCCTCTGATTCCTGAGCTCACGACGATTCGACTGGACCATATGACGTCATTTTCCGTCATAATAGTTTTCCCGCCATTTTGAATTTTCCGAAAAACCTACTTTTTCGAACTCGTCCTAGACGGTTTGTCCGATTCTCACCAAAATTGCACCAGATCATCTTCAGGCAGTGCCGACAAAAAGTTATGGAATTCAAGTCGATTCGAATTACCGTTCTCGAATACCGCGCAAATAAATTTTACGTAGCGCTTGCAAAAACAGACGTAAGGCCGTATCTCCACAACGCTTTATCGGATTCAGACCAAATTTGGTACATGTCGTCACAAGCATGACCTGAGGCTACATGCTGCGTTTCGGCGCAGCGCCACCTACTGGTCCGGAGATATGAAGAATTTATGTTTTTGCTTATAACTTCTGAACGGTTTGTCCAAAAATCACAAAAGTGGTCTCGTTAGATTCAGGGCGTCGTGCTGAGTTGACTGATATTCAATTTTCCCATATCGGCCATTTTGGCTGTCGGCCATTTTTAATTATGTGCTAAAATGCTGTATTTTACGAACGCATGAACGTATCGTTACGAAACTCAGTATGGGTCATCAGTACAACGCCCTAAAGGTACTCAAAAATGTATGAGACAGCGCCACCTTTTGGTCAAAAGTTATAATGAAATTTCCAAAAATGCTAATAACTTTTGAATAAATTTGCCTATAGTAATGACACTGATCTCAATAGATTCCTTGGGTTATGCTGAAAACATAGATACCAATTTTGCCATAGTCAGCCAAACTTCCTGTCCGCCATCTTTATTTTCTTTTAAAACCTACTTTTTCGAACTCCTCCTAGACCGAACGTCCGATTTTCACCAAAATCGGATCGTGTCATCTCTAGACCGTGCCGAGTAAAAGTTATGGATTTCGTGTCGATAGACGAAACCGTTTTCGTATACCGCAGTGGCAAAGTTGAGGCATGATGCCAAAATGACTATTCAGGCTTTATATCTGCAATGCCTTGACATATTGACACCAAACATTGTATGTGTCATTGTCACTTCACTCTGACCACATCACATCAGTTTCGTAACTGCGCCACCTATTGGTCGAAAGTGATAATCATACTTTTAGTTATTGTATGTGATTTTTCAACCATTTTGCCAAAATTCATCTTTAAATGTCTTTAATTGCTCCTTGCTGCAGTTTGTCTCACACTTTCAGCCATTTAGGCATATCTCGTTGTCTGCTTTTGCGCTTGGCCCCGTAATGGCTGCTTGCAGCTATATTTATTATTATTATTCTGCTTCTTCCGACTGGGCGTCTATGGCAGCCCATAGAAGCGTATGCGGGAAAGTTGTTCCGGTTTGACATTCTGATAGAGGACATTCCCAACAGTAATTGCACCAATTTTGGTGTCTCTAACTCATTCCCTCTAGCGCCACCACCTGTCCAAAGTTTCACTTATATTATGCTAATAACTTTTAAACCGTAAGGCCTATCAACAAAATTCTTTTTTCCTCTGATTCCTGAGCTCACGACGATTCGACTGGACCCTATGACGTCATTTTCCGTCATAAAAATATGGCCGCCATTTTGAATTGTCCAAAAAACCTTCTTTTGCGAACTTGTCCTAGACGGTTTGTCCGATTTGCACCAAAATTGCACCAGATCATCTTCAGGCTGTGGGGACAAAAAGTTATGGAATTCAAGTTGATTCGTCAAACCGTTTTCGATAAACGCGCAAACAAATTTTACGTAGCGCTTGCAAAAACAGACATAAGGCTGTATCTCCGCATCGCTTAATCGTATTCAAACCAAACTTCCTACATGTCATCACAAGCATGACCTGAGGCTACATGCTGCGTTTCGGCGCAGCGCCACCTACTGGTCTGGAGATATGAAAAAAGGCTATTTTTGCTTATAACTTCTGAACGGTTTGTCCAAAAATCACAAAAGTGGTCTCGATAGATTCAGGGCGTCATGTTGAGTTGACTGATATCCAATTTTTCCATATCGGCCATTTTGGCTGTCGGCCATTTTGAATTATGTGCTAAAATGCTGTATTTTATGAACGCATGAACGTATCGTTACGAAACTCAGTATGGGTCATCAGTACAAAGCCCTAAAGGTACTCAAAAGATTATGAGACAGCGCCACCTTTTGGTCAAAAGTTATAATGAAATTTCCAAAAATGCTAATAACTTTTGAATAAATTTGCCTATAGTAATGACACTGATCTCAATAGATTCCTTGGGTTATGCTGAAAACATAGATACCAATTTTGCCATAGTCAGCCAAACTTCCTGTCCGCCATCTTTATTTTCTTTTAAAACCTACTTTTTCGAACTCCTCCTAGACCGAACGTCCAATTTTCACCAAAATCGGATCGTGTCATCTCCAGACCGTGCCGAGTAAAAGTTATGGATTTCGTGTTGATAGACGAAACCGTTTTTGTATACCGCAGTGGCAAAGTTGAGGCATGATGCCAAAATGACTATTCAGGCTTTATATCTGCAATGCCTTGACATATTGACACCAAACTTTGTAAGTGTCATTGTCACTTCACTCTGACCACATCACATCAGTTTCGTAACTGCGCCACCTATTGGTCGAAAGTGATAATCATATTTTTAGTTATTGTATGTTATTTTTCAACCATTTTGCCAAAATTCATCTTTAAATGTCTTCAATTGCTCCTTGCTGCAGTTGGTATCTCACTTCCAGCCACTTTGGCATGTCTTGTCGTCTTGCTTGCGCTTGGCCCCGGTGATTGCTGCTTGCAGCTATATTTATTATTATTATTCTGCTTCTTCCGACTGGGCGTCTATGGCAGCCCATAGAAGCGTATGCGGGAAAGTTGTTCCGGTTTGACATTCTGATAGAGGACATTCCCAACAGTAATTGCACCAATTTTGGTGTCTCTAACTCATTCCCTCTAGCGCCACCACCTGTCCAAAGTTTCACTTATATTATGCTAATAACTTTTAAACCGTAAGGCCTATCAACAAAATTCTTTTTTCCTCTGATTCCTGAGCTCACGACGATTCGACTGGACCCTATGACGTCATTTTCCGTCATAAAAATATGGCCGCCATTTTGAATTGTCCAAAAAACCTTCTTTTGCGAACTCGTCCTAGACGGTTTGTCCGATTTGCACCAAAATTGCACCAGATCATCTTCAGGCTGTGGGGACAAAAAGTTATGGAATTCAAGTTGATTCGTCAAACCGTTTTCGATAAACGCGCAAACAAATTTTACGTAGCGCTTGCGAAAACAGACATAAGGCTGTATCTCCGCATCGCTTAATCGTATTCAAACCAAACTTCCTACATGTCATCACAAGCATGACCTGAGGCTACATGCTGCGTTTCGGCGCAGCGCCACCTACTGGTCTGGAGATATGAAAAAAGGCTATTTTTGCTTATAACTTCTGAACGGTTTGTCCAAAAATCACAAAAGTGGTCTCGATAGATTCAGGGCGTCATGTTGAGTTGACTGATATCCAATTTTTCCATATCGGCCATTTTGGCTGTCGGCCATTTTGAATTATGTGCTAAAATGCTGTATTTTATGAACGCATGAACGTATCGTTACGAAACTCAGTATGGGTCATCAGTACAAAGCCCTAAAGGTACTCAAAAGATTATGAGACAGCGCCACCTTTTGGTCAAAAGTTATAATGAAATTTCCAAAAATGCTAATAACTTTTGAATAAATTTGCCTATAGTAATGACACTGATCTCAATAGATTCCTTGGGTCATGCTGAAAACATAGATACCAATTTTGCCATAGTCAGCCAAACTTCCTGTCCGCCATCTTTATTTTCTTTTAAAACCTACTTTTTCGAACTCCTCCTAGACCGAACGTCCGATTTTCACCAAAATCGGATCGTGTCATCTCCAGACTGTGCCGAGTAAAAGTTATGGATTTCGTGTCGATAGACAAAACCGTTTTCGTATACCGCAGTGGCAAAGTTGAGGCATGATGCCAAAATGACTATTCAGGCTTTATATCTGCAATGCCTTGACATATTGACACCAAACTTTGTATGTGTCATTGTCACTTCACTCTGACCACATCACATCAGTTTCGTAACTGCGCC